>NW_021132634.1:28641-628641 GCF_004193835.3 Ostrinia furnacalis | reverse complement strand
ATGAGTGATGAAGAATACCTAACCACCAGCAAAGCCATTTTGGTAACACTAGAACTCACCACCATATTTTATATAAAAAAAAAAACTTAAAACAACGAATATTTCGCCCCGCTGAAAATAGCCATCTCATGCAACAGCAAACTCAGGAGTTGTTTTAGGTGACTTTTGGTCTAATTTAAAAGATATTTATCATATCAGCAAATCAGCAATAAAATATTTACTGCCATTTTGCACGACCTACCTTTGCGAAAGCGAATTTTCGGCCATGACGAACTTAAAACTCAGCTTCGTCACAGACTTCAACTTGAACAAGATTTAAGACTGAAGGACAACCAGATTTTCAAGAGCTGTACAATGCTGTAGAGCAAAGAAAAACGTGCACATTTGTCACATTAGCGTCTTCGCCGATACATCATATTATTCCGATTTTCACTATTGTACTGTAATTTGAAGATAATAAATGTTATTTTCACTGACTTATTTTTCATTTATCATTGCTACAACAATATGGGGTACGCAGGTTTGAGGCCTTTTTCGAAGTGGTACGCAGTAAAAACTAATTGGGAACCACTGCATTAGAGGAATGGCGACACCTGAAACAGTTTTGTGCGGTACTGAAGCCTCTATGAGCTTTCATTATGAGTGATGAAGAATACCTAACCACCAGCAAAGCCATTGTGGGTAACACAAGGGCTCACCACCATATATGAAGAAAAAAACCCAAAAACAACGAATATTTCGCCCGGGGTGATAAAATTGGTCCAAAACAACCGTATTGTATTGACCCACAAATTAGACAGAGCGTTAAAGATTTAATTAATGGCCGGAAATATGTAAATTACCGCCAAACATTGAATAACTCAAAGGGGCTGAAAATTATTAAACATGGAAGTTTGTCATGAAAATGATACTCATTCACGAAGACCTCTGGGAAACTATCGATGATGTGGAAAAACCTGCGCAGAGCGAAGAATACAACATGACAAGCCAAAATGTATTTAGTTATTGTTGGACCGAGGATGAATTTGCAAAAGATACAAATCTAATATCATCTGTTTATTATCAACTGTGCAATACAGTTTTCAGGTAATTTTCATACAGTCAGTACGAAAACATAGGAGCAGTTCAAAAGATTTGCTACCATAAAAAGGTAAGTGGTTTTTTTATGTGAAAAAATAGGTAGTGTACCATGGGAAGTAGACATTTTGGGAGTAGGCTTATTGGGAAATAGACTATTTGGTAAAAGGTCGTTTTGGGAAAGTGGAAGATTTGGGAAAGGGACATTTTGGGAGTTAACGTTTTGGGAAGTGGACGATTTGGGACAGTGGTCATTATGGGAAGTAGTCATTTTGGAGCAGAAGGCTTATTCGTTTGTTGTGACCTTGCTTGTGCTTAGAGTGACGAGTGTTTTGTTTGTTGTTATTATAAATTACTGTCAGTGATCATTTGCGTGTTGATAAAGAAGAGTGCAGTATGATTTAGTCAGGTAGAAAAAGTGTACTATAATTATCTTTGTATATATTTTTTTTAATTGATAAATTATTTTTTTGTTTCAAACTGTCATGAATCATTTTGAAGTCGTCATTATTAAGATATATAATAATTATTTTATTATATCTATGATTTTTTTTTCATAAAATATTATTGATCCTCGAACCAACGCTTATCTGCAGTTGAACGTCTGTTTTCTACAGGTAAAGATATTTTAACACCAAAACGAGCCTCGCTTTCAGACGAGAACTTCAACGTGTTAATGTTCATGAAGGGGAATATGCACCTTATGTCCGACGATCAAATTACACATTTGAATTATACAAGTATTTTATTTTGTTCCTATCTTGTTACCATTTGGGAAGTAGTCATTTTGGGAGTAGGCTTATTATAGAGGAAATAGACTATTTGGGAAATGGTCGTTTTGGGAAAGTGGACGATTCGAGAAAGGGACATTTTGGGAGCTAACGTTTTGGGAAGTGGTCATTTTGGACCAGAAGGCTTATTCCCTTCTGTTTGTTGTGACCTTGCTTGTGCTTAGAGTGACAAGTGTTTTGTTTGTTATTATTATACCAACATTACTGATCATTACTGTCAGTGATCATTTGCGTGTTGATAAAGAAGAGTGCAGTATGATTTAGTCGGGTAGAAAAAGTGTACTACATCTTTGTATATATATTTTTTAAATTGATAAATTAATTGTTTGTTTCAAACTGTCATGAATCATTTCGAAGACTTCATTAAGATATAATAACTATTTTATCATATCTATGAATTTATTTTTCACGAACGTCTGTTTTCCATAGGTAAAGATATTTTAACATCAAAACGAGCCTCGCTTTCAGACGAAAACTTCAACATGTTAATAATGTTCATGAAGGGGAATATGCACCTTATGTCAAATTACACATTTGAATTATACAAGTATTTTTGTTCCTATCCTGTTAACTTCCAGAACAGGTTTTATAAGTTCACTAATGCAAAGATATAAAAATGGTGGTGCCGAGGGGGTTGCGGCCCTATTACAGCACGGAGGCCGACGAAGAGTCACTGGCACTTGTGGTCGACCAATCGTGGCCTCGCCCAGTGACCCTCAATTGCATAGCATCCATTGAGCCTGCAGAATTCGTCGAGTCTCCAACGCCCATGGCACCCATGGTACCTGCAGCGCTCAACGAATCTGCAGCTTATAATGTTCCAAACAGGTTTGATTTTCTTTGGAGGCAATTCCCGAGTCCTCAAATTCAGCCTGAATTAAGGAGGAAAGTGTTCTCCCAGAACAGTGGTCCTACTGCTCCATGCGGCAGCCCATATGAAAAATTCATTGCTATATGGGATCACCCAATCATGGAGTACGTTGCGTATGAGACTAACAAATAATACCTCTTTTGTCTTTTGTGATGTCCATGGCAATAAATGTTTCTTTCTTTCTTTCTTTCTTTAAATACACTCAACAAATAGCGAACGTAATGATGCTGCAGGGAATTGCTCCGAACAGTAGAATTACGAAATAGACACGTCAGCAGACGAGCTATATGTACATATTTTGCTATTATTCTGGCAACTGGGGTTGTAAAATCCCGTTTAGAAGAGTACTGGAGCGTGGCAAATGACATTTTCAGAATCCTTAAGTTCTCCGCTGGCATGACCTACGATCGCTTGTCAAGCCCCCTTACTAATAAAAAAGTTAGGTACACAGTTGTTGAACACTGCTTTAAATGACATTTCCATACTAAACGTCACTTTAAAACTCTATTCAACGAGCGGGTAAATTTATTAGTAAGGGGGATAATGTTTATATTTTTATGAAAATTATAAAAGTTATAAATGTGGATCTAAAATGTATCAGATATTTTAACCAAAGGTGTTACTGTAGAAAAACGCTTGCTATGTATAACTGAAATGGTCATGCGTTCAGGGGAGGATGTAGCAATTGGATCGCATTAGTATCGTCTATGGTTTAAAATGGTGGGCAGGCCTCCTACTAGGTGGACCGACGATCTGGTAAAGGTCGCGGGAAGAGCCTGGATGCGGGCAGCGCAGGACCGTTCATTGTGGAAAACCTTGGGGGAGGCCTTTGTCCAGCAGTGGACGTCATTTGGCTGAAACGATGAACGATGATGGTTTAAAAAGAAAATTGTTTCTTCTTTTCTTTATTGTCATTCTCTGTGTCACTTACGAAGAATAAACTGAAAATGTATTTAATCTCGCTTTTTATTAGCAATCCTTCCTTGTCATCATGTCACGGTGTGCAAAAATAAACTAATTAGTAAAAACTGGTCCGTGTAATTAATATGGTGACAAAATCCCATTCCTGTTAACCCCAAGTTAGAAGCACGCGAATAACAGTTATTCACAGTTAGTTACTAACTGTGAATATCGAATAACATTTCCGCATACCTACCTTTACATGCGCCTGGCTTCGCGTCCTACGTTCGTCGTTTGAGAACAATATGGAGGACGGCAAGAACGCAGGGGCTGCAACGGCTGATCCAGAAGGATTATGCAAGGTTGGATTGAAGATGCCTCCATTCCGGGCTCAGAACTGGCACTATGGTTTGCCCAAATTGAGGGGCAGTTCAGTATAGCCGAAATAACCTCGGATTCTACAAAATTTTACCACGTGATCGCGAAACTCGACCAACAATACGCCGCCGAAGTCAAGGATATCATTATTTCACCGCCCAAGGACAATAAATACGAAAAACTTTGTTTTGGACGGATCGCAGTAACCTAGTGCATAAAAATGTCGGTTGGACAAATGCGCGAGTTTGATGTGAGATCGGGTAACTGCGTCAAGTTACGTGGAGAGACTCGAAATGTACTTTATTATCAACAAAGTGATGGATGAATTTAAAATACCGACGTAAATTTCAGTTATGGGAGAAGAAGCTTACGTCTTGTTATCTACATTGGCCAGTCCTCAGAAACCATCTGAGTTGACCTTTAGACTAGCAGTGGGACTATTATCTGCTCATCTTCAGCCAAAACCGTCAGTATTGGCCGAACGGTATAAGTTTCGGCAACGGCGGCAGCATACCTAATGATGAATCAATAGCTGATTACGTCACAGAATAAAAAAAGTCGAACAAAGATATATCTAACAAGAAAAAAAGACCAGAGAGTCAAATTCAAAGAGAAATAAGACTGAAAAACAAAGTAAAGAGAAAAAGAAAACTAATAAGACTGAAGAACAAAGTACAAAAAAGGAGGTCAATCGTCGAATCCAACTCGGCTGGGCAGCGTTCGGGAAACTACGCAACATCTTTTCGTCCAAAACACCTCAATGCCTGAAGACTAGAGTGTATAACAAATGCTATGGAGAGGGCTATGCTTGGTGTTTCTTTGCGAGATCGAATCAGAAATGAGGAGATCCGTAAACGAACCAAGTTTACATGCTGGAAGAAAAATGTACGATTCCAGCAGAGCTTGCCCCAGCTCTAGCACCACAGCACCCACAGTAAATGTTGACGACGGCGAAATTATCGTGGATGCTTTGCAATTACTCGCAGCAGATGAAGAATCGGAGTGCATTTAAATAATGTTTTAGTTTAAAAGACTTGTAGGTAATAAGTGTTTTAAAAGTACTGATTTCATTATATGTACCGAAAGTTATAATATAAATACATAAGTAAATTGTTAAAAAAAATGGTTTATTTTACTTTCGGCATTTGGGCTACTTTAGGCGATTTGGTTTCAACGAGACACAATTTCAACGGGACACATTTTCAATCAGACACATTCCCACGTGGACACATCAATTATTGTATCATTAGTTAAATGTTTTAATGAAAAAAATAAAATGTGTTAATTGTCATGGGTATACAGTGTGAGTCACGTTAAAGTGTACATATGAAAATAGATGAAACTAGACCTATTTTTATCGAAAAAAAAAAATGCCCCTATAACAGGTGGTTTTTATTACTTAGTATTATTCTCTGTCGTATTACCTTTGTAAAACCAAAAATCGCATGTCTCTATCCCTATCACAACGTTTGCTACAGGTAGAGACAATTTTAATTTTAACTAAAATAAGTAATAAAAACTACCTGTTATAGGGGCATTTTTTGGAGAAATTTATCAAATAACCAAAAAACACGAATTTAAAAGCAGATTTTTTTCAAAAAGTATAATTTTTTATTATTTGTTGGCATTTTTCGTGTATTTTATGTATTTTTTTAATATCGCCTGTTATTTAGCATTATTACTGTTTTTATTTTATCAGGATATACCGCTTAGTTTAAAAGTAATTAAGTTTTCTTTACAATAAGTAATTGGAAGAAAAAAAATTATATAAAAAAAAATCTCAAAAATTTTTTGACCTCTTTTTTGTCGATAAAAATAGGTCTAGTTTCATCTATTTTCATATGTACACTTTAACGTGACTCACACTGTATATTCGTCTGCCGTTTGGTGTAGTGGTTCAGAACGGACTACTATGCCGAGAGGTCCCGGGTTCGATTCTCGGCCGGGCAGAAATTGAAATGATGCATTTTAATTTCTGTGACCGGTCGTTAGACTATCTATACTTATAATAAATCTGAGAGGTCAATTCTGTACATGAAATATATTTTCAAAATAACTATCAGGGGGTGATTAGAGATCGATACTGATGCCAAAAATGCAATCAGTAAAATTTTTGTCTGTCTGTCTGTATATTCCTTATAGAAACAAAAACTACTCGACGGATTTTAACGAAACTTGGTACAATTATTTTTCATACTCCTGGGCAGGTTATAGTATACTTAGGAGTATCCCACGGGAACGGGAATTAGCGGGAAAATCCTTTTGTATGAAAAATCTAAACCGCTTAAGTTAGACGCTTAAAATTTGGCATGCAGGTACCTTAGTAAACTTAAAGCTTAGTTATTGCAATGGATTTTTAGCTGTCTACTTTCCTAGCTGTGTAGCTTTTATCCATAAATAAATAAACCTCCTTTATAATATCTTAAGTTAAGCTATTAAATACTCCATGCTCTGTGTTCTCATTGCTAACTGACCACAAATAATTCATTATTGATAGTTATCAATCAAGAGTTCGTAAAGGTAGCAGGGAAGCGCTGGACGCAGGCCGCTACCAATCGATCAACATGGAAAGCATTGGGGGAGGCCTATGTTCAGCAGTGGACGTCCTGTGGCTGAAATGATGATGATGATGATGAATCAAGAGTTCAAATACTTGTCAGTGTCAATGTAGTTCTCGATGCTAAGTTTTGTGAAAATTTGATTTTTTTCATTGTGTAATGAAATCAGTATAATAGATCCTACTATGGATCATGAATCCTTTTATTTTGGAAACGATGGAAAAAGACTTTTATTGGGCGGTTATGCCTACAATTTGAGAAAAAAAAGTGATAATGGAAATACTAATTGGAGGTGCGGTAATAAGTCGGAATGTAGCACTTCCATTACCCTAGACAGTGAATCGAACCGAATTATAAGAGAGGCAAAACACAGCTGCTCAACAGATTTTAAGAGAAATGAAATAGAAGTTTTTACTGGTGAGTGTAAAATAGAGGTGTGCCTTTCAATGGATCCAATTCCAAAAATCTTCGAAAGTAAAATGATAGAGTGGAAGAAACAAGGTGGAAGTAATTTTCCAGATTTGGATAGTGTAAAGAATACACTATATCGATGCAGATACAAATATTTGGGTATAGAACGAGGAAGTAATTCAACTCTACCTAAAGCACTGACTGATAACTTTTTAGTTTACCAGAATCCCGACAGTAAAATGCTTGTTTTTGCCACAAATGATGCCCGCGAGATTTTAAAAAATATAACGACGGTTAGCGGCGATGGTACATTCAAAATAATACCTGTAGGGTATTCCCAAATTTACACAATTCATGCAAATTTGTCAAAATCATCAGAAACGACTCATTACTTGCCATTAATTTACGCACTATTGCCAGATAAAACATAAACTACATATGTTGAGTTGTTTGAAGTATTTAGAGACAAATTGGGAATGAACATTAAAAAATTTGCATGTGATTTCGAGCTCGCTACGATTAAGGCAATACAATACGTGTTTCAGGGGGTACAGGTGATGGGATGTTTCTTCCATTATCAAAAAGCCATCAAGGCGAAGGCAAAGGAATTAAAATTAAATGATTCGGCAATCGGGAAAATTATAATTGACAGTTGCTGCAAACTTTCCCTACTTCCTTCGTCTTACATCCCTGAGGCTTATTTAAGCCTCCATGAAGAAATGCCAGACCTGGAGTGCTTTTCAAAATTTCACAAATATTATACGAACTTTTGGATACAAATCATCACAACCTCTATATTTAGTTGCTATGGAGCCGTCCAGCGAACTACTAATGCCATTGAAGGCTGGCACAATAGATTTAATGCAAAATGTTCTTTAAATAGAAAACCATCACTGTTGCAACTCTTAGAAAGATTGAAAAAGGAAGGAGCATTCCAAGATGCAAAAATAAAAAAATATCAATTGCATGAGCCAGCCAAAAAACGCAGGAAAAAAGACATTAGGAGAAATCAACAGGAGCAGCAGATTCTAGAAGATTTAGTTTTAAGGGAGAGGTGACGGCTAGGGAATGCTTGAAACGCTTAATTTCTATTGACAATTAAGTAAGGTTATAGGTGAAAACGGCCATATTGACTGTTGTCTATTAGCGTTACTTAAAGAATTGGCGATATTTCGCACTGAAATTTTCAATATGTATTATAGAACGTATGATGGGATGAAGACTGTTTCGAATACACGACAAGAAAAAATTTGCTCGATTGAAAAAATCTTAAAGTTACCTCTCAATTTTTCTATAAAACCTCAATACGACCGTGTTTTACAATAAATTACAATAAAATATCCTATAAAATTACAAAGACATCAGTATTTACCTCTTCGATTTCCTGACTGTTTTAGATTTCAAGAAAACTAAATATTTTTATTAACTTTCTGATAAAAATGTGAATGGCGCTTACGATGTTTAGTTTCGAGCTCGTTGAAGGACAGATGTGGATGACGTTTAAAAAACGACACGCTCGTTTTCATACTTTCTTTTCTATTTATTTGACACGCGGTATCTTCTAAACCGCTTAAGTTAGACGCTTGAAATTTGGCATGCAGGTACCTTAGTAAACTTAAAGCTTAGACAACAGGATATTGCAAAATTAGAGTTAGCGGGAAAAAACATTTGTATGAAAAAATCTAAACCGCGTAAGATAGATGTAGGGGGTAATAAAACGGGATCCACGCGTACGAAGTCGCGGGCGGCCGCTAGTTGTAACCCCTCATAAAAGCCAGGTCTATGTTATGTTTAGGTTATTTTATTGATTTAAGGAAAGTACGCGAAGATGCTTATTTTTATTTAATTTTGTTTTTAATTGTAATAAAATATAGTTATTTTAATGTTCATATTTTTCATTTCACTTTCATTTATTCGACTGACTGTATTGTGTCAGTTTGCAACTGTGTCCACGTGGGAATGTGTCTGATTGAAAATGTGTCCCGTTGGAACTAAATCCTTTAGGCTACTCAAGCTTTGAAAACGGGCGACATAAGGTCCCGACTTGTTGGCAACACTGATCGGGCGACAACGCGAAGCAAAATCTGGTAGTGACCAAGCTGAGTAAGACAGCTATACAGCAGGTCAGTGATTAAGTCATATCCCCGCCGGCTACCAATAAATATCAGGCCCTGAAAGCTAGACTCCTGCAGGTTTTTGAGGAGTCTGAAACCCGCCAGTTCCAGGAACTGTTGGACGAAATGGAGTTGGGTAATCAAAATCCTTCTCAGCTCCTTAGGCGATGAAGGACCTGGCAAGCAACAAGATACCGGACGCCACATTGCAGATAATGTGGAACAGGCATCTACCCCGGCGGTACAAGCAGTCCTGGCGGCCACGGACCTCCGTAACCGACCTGGATAGATTGGCAGAACAAGGTCACGGAAGCGACCAGGCCGACGGAGATAGCAGCAATAACGGCCTGTGCTGACGGCAGTAAAAAAAATACATATGAAATACTGTGCAAAATGGGGTCGTATTTTGCATATTCTGTATTTTGTAAATATAGACCAAAATGGGTAGATCACCCTTTAGGAAAAAGAGCTACTTGCCAGTGCAAGCATCATGCCAACATTGCCAACATAAATCTTCTCATAAAATCTTTAAAAAGAGCAAATATAATAAAAGAAAGTGTTATTTTTTATTATTTATATTATATTTCTGATTAATATTTTTTCATTACCTTCCATACTAAATCATTACACTCTCACGATATTTCATTGCATTCCACCGCTTCATTACACTCCAACGATTTCCTCAAAAATTATAACATTTTAGTATACGTCTAAACTAGCATACTACGAGTACATCTAGAAGATATACGCATCTATTTAGCATATCAATTTTCGAAACCATTGTAAAAAAATAAAATCCGTGGAATTATACAAATTCAGACGAAACGGTGGAATGAGCCATAAAGTTTGCTATCCCATAAAGTACTTTAAGTGAATTCTAGTAATAGTACATTCAATATCTTACTAAGGTTTTATTTTGATTTTTTGTGTGCTTCTAAAATAGTTTGTAAATTTTTCGTATTGCCAAAGGTTATTATTTTGCATTAAAAAAATCTTAGTAAATAATCATTTGTTACAGAAAATATGGCGCCCTTAACTCCAGCCGAAAAGCAAAAACGATATAAAGAAAAATTAAAACAAAATACAGAGAAATACGAAGAGTATAAGAAAGAAAAGAGAGAACATTATCAGTTATCAGAGACTTGTAAATGATTTATCACACAAAGAAAAGTATAATGCTAGTGATATGGAAATTAAAAAAGAGAAACCTAAGACAAAAAAATAAAAATTTGCAGAGGGTTTTAGAAGTTACATCCCCAAGTTCTCCTATCTTACAAGAACAAAATCATACACCACACGTTTCGCCAGTTCCTCAGATTTTAATGCATAACCCCGATTCGCGGAAAAAGGAAGAAAAAAAGTGAAAACTAATCGGTCAAAATTGTACAAAGAAAACTTAAAGAACAAATTGAAAAGCTTACAAAGAAATGCGAAAAATATCCCTCTGAACACGTGGTCCGACTGTTTTGTCCGATTAATCGGACCACGTGAACTTTTTTTTCCTGTTGGTTCCATTAATCGGACTACAAGGAATCGCAATTCCGCTTCGTCCGACTAATCGGACTTGAAATAAAAGAAGGGTGGTATGCAACAAAATCGATCCATGGAAATTATTTCTCGTGACAATATAATTACGCGCGAGCGATAAGGATGGGTAGCTTGGGGTCATTGGACAAAATTCTACGTGCTCGGAGACCAGACTATAGAACCAGTGTAAGCAATTAAAAGTTGTATACCTGTTGCATGGCAACACTAAGCTGTGGAATTTAATTTTTGTGTAATGGCAATGTTTTTTCTCTCTCTCGTCTCGGCTCCCACGAATACACAAGTGTATTATCTGAAGATTGTGTTTTAATCAAGAAACCCGCAGTATCCAGCCCTATTATACACAAATACGCGCGCGGCCGCGCCTCATGGTCCTTCGAGATATATAAGAAGATCTGTGAGTTGACCAGAAGCCACTTGGAGGAGACGCAAGTATTCGCAATTTTGGGAAGAGCAAGGACGCCATTTTCTTCGTTCATTCGTCGTTTGGGTCGCAATTCACTCAGCATCCACTCAAGCAGCACGCAACAAATCGCAACCAGGTGGCGCTGTAACCGCAAACCCGATTCGTGCCGATTGTGGTGTCGACCATCGCCGAAGAAAGAAAAGGACACAAAACTTGCAACGAGACCGAGTGCAAGCAGGACGGCGAGAACTTTAACAACACGTTCGTTCAACTTTGTTCATGGTTTGTGCAAAACATTCGTTCCATCTGCCGCACCACGTGAAAACCGACGCTACGTGCAACACCTTCATTCGCCAATTATGCCCACATTTTGCCATTTCCGCCATTTTGTGTTTCGCCCTTTTGTAAGCGGTTAAATTATTGTAATTGACGTAACTATTTTAAGATAAGCATAGTTATAAGCGTGAATTTGTGTGCGAAGTTTNATTACATTTACTCAATTTGACCAACATTCCTCATACTTGCCAGAGAGGTAGTTCCATTACTTTATATGCTAAAATCACCTCTATCTGAGCACCTGGAGAGCTCATATTTTATACTTCTCGTGATTTCCAGACAGGTAGTTCTATAGCTAGCTATTTCACGCCACAATCGCCTCTTATGTCTGCGCAGGCAGCTCATCATCATCATCATCTCAGCCATAGGACGTCCACTGCTGAACATAGGCCTCCCCCAATGCTATCCATGTTGCCCGGTTGGTAGCGGCCTGCGTCCAGCGCCTTCCTGCTACCTTTATGATGTCATCGGTCCACCTGGTCGCGGCCACCACTCCAGAACCTTGCTGCCCCATCAGCCGTCAGTTCTGCGTACTATGTGCCCTGCCCATTGCCTTTATACCTGTATCCTGGGGCTCTCCTCGAGCAGCAGGTTGCAGGCGGCCACCATGTCGTTGTCGGAGTCGTGCAGCGCCGAACACACCTCTTCCTCCGTGCGACACGTCATCTCCATCAACTCAAGGACCTGGCACGAAGGATAAATAGTTTTCAACCGTATCTTAGAAGCATAAAGTTCAAATTCTTGTAGGGTGTAAGAAATGCGCGATGAAGATTCTTGCAACGTCTAAAGCCTGGTCCGTGAGCACGTAGACTCCCGTCCAATGACCTCAAGCTACCCATCCTTATCGCTCGCGCGTAATTATACGGACGGGATTCTACGTGCTCACGGACTAGGCTTTACAATATCTCCGGGCGCAAGTAAATAACGATCTGAAATCAGTAAGGGCCTTGCCACACTGGCGGATTGCAACCGGAGCGGCGGGCACACTTCGGTCGCCAAAATGCTTGCAAAATGCCGCGGCGTTGCTCCCCACAGAAAACACTTGCAATCCTCCAGTCCGGCAAGGCCCTTACTGCAAGCTTACATTACATGTGAAATAAATGGATATGATTCCATACTTTGAAGGCCCTGCTTATAAGCAGGGCTTCTAACAAAAGCGAAAGTGCCCTATAGGACAGGAACTTTAAGTGCTTATTAAGTCTGACCAAATGACAGAAGACTAGAAGAAGCCACTCTATAGATGATATATCTCAATATAGATGGCAATAGAACTTCTTTACACTCGCTGCTTAGCACATGTACTACAAATTTTAACTGTAATTTAATGCAAATTTTCACTACTAAGGTTACAATCAAAACAGAATTTCCCACTTCCACCAGAGCCATGTGTGAAATACACAACATTAACGGGTCATTTCTCCGTAATGGTCCCTTCCACAATCGAGTAGCGATCGGAGCGACCCCTATTGTCTGATGTTCTCACATTAACACATTCATGTACATTGTACGCGCCACAGGTGGTTATGGAGTGGCGGATTGAGTAATGTTCTCATTATACAGAGATAGTACACAAGAAACAGTACATCAATCGTTATTTGAAATCAAATAAGCACGAATTTTGTAGATCAACTGTTAATTTGACGTGCGATTTTTATTTTCAATTTGAAAGAAAGATTTTTTTTATTTTGTCTAAAATCCTTAGGCTAGAGAATTTGTAACTAGAGACAGTTTTGCTTGTCGATTTTGTTGCCGATACCTCTGTTCTCTAAGACAAAAAAAATAATAAAAGAAAAAGTTTTATAAGGCATCAGTCATCGGGTCAGTGGAACCAAACAGTGATAAATAAGAAATTATAAAAGTTACTTCCATCATCATTATTTCAGCCACAGGACGTCCACTGCTGAACATAGGCCTTCCCTAATGATTTCCACATCGCGCGGTTATTAGTGGCCTACATCCAGCTATCTTTACTACCCAAAAAATTAAGTACAAACACACTTACCATTCTGCGGACGTCGGAAGCGTCTTCGCTTTTACGGTCTATCATGTGAGCCATCCGGAGCTGTTCTGTGGTTGCCTGCGAAACAAAAAGATAGTGTGTTGATAAGCAATATTCACTCCTATGACTATAGTCTGGTCCGTGAGCACGTAGAATTTTGTCCAATGACCCCTAGCTACCCACCCTTATCGCTCGCGCGTAATTATGTTGCTGTCGCACTCGCACCCTCACTGCGGGCGCCCGTCGCACAGTCGCGACAGCAATATAATTATGCGCGAGCGATAAGGATGGGTAGCAAGGGGTCATTGGACAAAATTCTACGTGCTCACGGACCGGGCTTTATTTCTGTCAGTCTATTGCTGTCAATGAAAGGAAAACACACTCTGCACCGCTCTGTTCCGCTCCACACCGCGCCGCCACCGCTGTCAAATCTTATATTTATAAAAGCAAAAGGTCACTGACTGACTCACTCACACTCATCACGAAATCTCAGAAACTGGTGTCTCAAATTTTGCATGCATCCTTTTAGAACGTAGGTGCTCATTAAGACGGGATTTTGAAAAAAATCAAATCAAATTCACGCGTACGAAGTCACAGGCGGCCGCTATTTCTAAAGAAAAATGAGTCCACGCTCTCTTTTCCGCGCGATCCATTTCCTTCCACCAAAGCGGAGCGGAGAGATGTAAAAATAATGATATCTGATTGGTTATTCCAAACACTTCTCTGATTCTCTGTTCCGCTCCGCCTTGGTGGAAATCAGGTGTTAGTTAGATTGATCATTGAATAATAGACTGACCTGTGGCTTGACCTTCTCCTTGGGCTGTGGTTTGTCTGTGCCCTTGCCTTTCTCTGGCGCGTGCTTGCCCTCCTTGCCTGCCTTCGCACCACCCTTGGTGGCGCGTGCACCCAAACTCATCTTTACTTGCTATAATTATATTTACAGCCTCTATTTACAAGCAGCTGGAACAAAAAAGACAAGTTGTAATAAAATTAGTGGTAAAATTGTACTCTGTCAATTTATAATATAACTGTGGTTTAGGTAAGCCTAAGCCTAAGCGCAGACCACCGACTTTTAGGCCCAGAACAGACGGCGAAACGCAACTGCAACTTATGCGGTTATCACACTGCGCCGCGTTTTCATATAAAAAATTACGCGCGCGGACGCGTTGTCAGTGTGAAGTGCCGCGCGTGTTTTCTATACAAACTGAGGTACTAGCATACAATGATTAAATCTGTCGCCCCACGCTGTGTGATAACCGCCTAACTGATGATTCTGATGAATGAAACTGAAAGTTTCAAACTGGTCGCGTCATGTGTGTATGGTCTCTCAACGGACGCTATGGCAGAAACTTAAATGCAACTCAAAAGTAACTAGCAGTTGCAGTTTCGTTGCAGTTGCGTTTCACCGTCTGTTCTGGGCCTAAGTTGGCCGATAGTTGGGCCCGATTTTAATTTGTATGAAGAATCGGTGTGTGCGCACTTTCATACATGTCCATACTGATTAACTGCCCGACTTAACTATCGGCCGACAAAAATCGGTAGTTTGCGCCTAGGCTTAGATTGTAATCTAACTACGTCAAATTATAATCTGACAGAATTCACAATTACTTCAAGTGTAAAGTACAATATTAATTGTGAAATGTCACAAGATATGCTGGTAACTTTTAGGGAAGTCTAGCTCCGAATCCAAACATTCCATTCAATTGATATTACTTATTTATCTAAGAACTATATGAATTCAGAATAAGACCACAACACCTTTTCTCTCAACCGTTTTTAAGTTGCAATATGACCACACATCACAAAACTGAAACAGTCACTTATCCAAGTGTCAATCAAATTAATGCAGGACTGACGCGCGTCCATATTAGCAATTTAAAACCTGGATGCATTACATACACTGAGATCTGGTCATCGATGCGTCAGGAGTTTAGTAAGCCACGTGAGTGGATAGGGTTGCCATATAAATTGCATTTCCAGGGTGAAGTATCAAAACCTAATTTCCATCAGGTATATTCACTGCAGGAGTTCTCTTATTTCCCAGAGACAAATGAAAGATTTGAATGGACCTCTAAAGAGGCCAAGCAAGTTGAGGTCTAATGTTCCCACATGGGTACCTTGTTGTCTTTTACGACATCTACAGGAAGAGTGGGGGTGGTACTATTATACTCTGCCTAAACCGGCTTTTAAATGCAAATAAACGAAATCCATTTTAGGTACAATTAACTTAGGTAATGTCATGTCAGTTAGAAGGTATTCTACATCATAGATTTGC
Source organism: Ostrinia furnacalis (assembly GCF_004193835.3). Taxonomy (NCBI): domain Eukaryota; kingdom Metazoa; phylum Arthropoda; class Insecta; order Lepidoptera; family Crambidae; genus Ostrinia; species Ostrinia furnacalis. The sequence continues at coordinate 612,980 of NW_021132634.1, read as the reverse complement.
TGGAAAATTCCATCTTTGTGAATGGAACCCAAAGGTCTTGTCTGTCGGTCGGTCACAGGCAGTTCCTACTTAACAGAGAAACTTGGCGAAAAAAAAACGAAAGAAATTAAGAAGTTTTGTTCAGGGAATATTGCAACTTTCCAATTGGAAAAAAAATCCTCAATTAAGTTTATATTGGTCCCATCTAGTTTGTAGTTCCGGTCGCCCTTATCACCTTATACCTACTATACTTATCATAATAGATGCGCATAACTTTGAAACCGCGCGAATTTCCACTTTAATGGTGCAGGTACACTATGCGGAAAATTGATCGAGACGAAGCGCTAGATCGCACACCGAAGTATGGGCGACGCTCGGGTAAGGAGAAAGTAATCGAGATGATGTTCACACTATTACGTCTCGGCCTCTTTCCCGCATAGTGTACTTGCGCCATAAGATGCGGGTGGCCTTAAAGCTAACGTTCTGATCTTTTATCAACGGGGATCTCCGGTTGTCGAAAAAGACAGTCATTTAACCAACGCTGTGATTATGTCACAATTTTATTGAAAATTGCCAATAATGGTGCTAAAAAATGGCGTATCCAATCGGTACCGTGTAAGCCGATACGTAATTCTAGGTCCGTTTTCGTCACAAATGCGCTGGCGCAGCGTAATCACGATGACGTCATCGGCATATTTGTTTCAAATATCAAACAGCCGGTTGCATTTTGTTTTTTAAGACAGATCGATACATTCAAAGAAGAAGTCTACAAAAAGAATTTAATTGTTTTTGGGTTTATTAGCTGTCATGCTTGAGCGAGAACGACCTTGGTAGAAGAGCCNACTACTTATTTACCTCTCAGTGTCTTGAGGCAACTTAAAAAAGTACATTCTGTGTTTTTATTATTATTTAGGCAGTTAAATACTGCACAGTATTTAGTACACGATTTTCTTTATTTTCTTCCATTATACACAAGAATACGCGTGCGTGAGTCAATGTTCGCTCGTATGTGAGGCCTTGTCGAATAGTATCCTGTAGGTGGGCCATCGTGCGTGTTTTGTTTTCTATGTAAACTCGCGGAGATGAACAGGCCTGGAATTACTCACGTTTAGGTCGACAATAGGATCTTTAGAGGGTGGCCACAGTGAGACAGATAGGTCCGAATTAAGAAACGAAGCACGAAATCAAATCTGAATATTGAGTCAGTGAAACAATATATTTTTGGCTTCATCCTCCTGTCTCTCACTGAACATTTTTCTCTAATTTTAAGCCTCTTTTAAGTTAACCGCAAGAAGCTGCAGCAACCTATGTGGTTATGAAAAGTCGGGCCAAACTTGAGCGGCACAAAACTTCATAAAATTCTTATAAGGTGTGTTTAGCATATGTTGCGACTTGCGCTGTTCCAATGCGTTCCGACCTGAAGGTTCATCCAAACCAACGCGATCACACGCGATTAGCCGGCGTGCAGCCATGGCGATCAATGCATTTAGTCTGATCGCCATCGCTGCGCGCCGGCTGATCGCGTATAATCGCGTTGGTTTGGCTGAACCTTTAAAGGCTTCGGCAGACCAAACGCAGGGCAGTAGCAGCGCAGTTTGAATGCGGGCCCGCGCAAGTTATAATACAAGAAAATATTTGAAGTGTGTCACACCAAATATGAACGCGGGCCCGCGCTCCAACCGCGCCGCACTGCAACTGCCGAACGACAAACCAGGCGGCGCGGGAGCGGGACAGAAGCGGCGCGAGCGCGGGCCCGCTCTGTTGTATTACTATGGCGGCCATATTAGCATGACTCACCGGAGGCAGGGCGGTAGCAGCGCGTTGAAAGCGGTTTTCGAATATTGAATTTTTTGACAACCGCCCGCGTTGCAACTGCTTTCAAACAGCGCTGCCTTCAGTGTGCCTACTGCCGCGCTGCAATTTACCCGCACTGCTCCTGACCCGCGTTAGGTCTGTGGAAGCCTTAAGTGATTAATGACCTGTACAGTGAATAGACTGACCTGTGGCTTGACCTTCTCCTTGGGCTGTGGTTTGTCTGTGCCCTTGCCTTTCTCTGGCGCGTGCTTGCCCTCCTTGCCTGCCTTCGCACCACCCTTGGTGGCGCGTGCACCCAAACTCATCTTTACTTGCTATAATTATATTTACAGCCTCTATTTACAAGCAGCTGGAAGAAAACAAAGAAGAGTTAGTTTATAAAGGATGTTGAATTGTATCGTTCGTTTCAGCCAAATGACGTCCACTACTGGACAAAGGCCTCCCCCAAGGTTTTCCATAATGAACGGTCCTGCGCTGCCCGCATCCAGGCTCTTCCCGCGACCTTTACCAGATCGTCGGTCCACCTAGTAGGAGGCCTGCCCACGCTACGTCTTCCAGCCCCAGTCCAGTTCCAGTTGAATTTTATATGTCAACGTGAAATTGTTAACTCGAACCCGATAGTTGGGCCCGATTTTAATTTGTATGAAGAATCGGTGTGTGCGCACTTTCATACATGTCCATACTGATTAACTGCCCGACTTAACTATCGGCCGACAAAAATCGGTAGTTTGCGCCTAGGCTTAGATTGTAATCTAATTACGTCAAATTATAATCTGACAGAATTCACAATTACTTCAAGTGTAAAGTACAATATTAATTGTGAAATGTCACAAGATGTGCTGGTAACTTTTAGGGAAGTCTAGCTCCGAATCCAAACATTCAATTCAATTGATATTACTTATTTATCTAAGAACTATATGAATTCAGAATAAGACCACAACACCTTTTCTCTCAACCGTTTTTAAGTTGCAATATGACCACACTTCACAAAACTGAAACAGTCACTTATCCAAATGTCAATCAAATTAATGCAGGACTGACGCGCGTCTGGATTAGCAATTCAAAACCTGATATTACATACACTGAGATCTGGTCATCGATGCGTCAGGAGTTTAGTAAGCCACGTGAGTATATAGGGTTGCCATATAAATTGCATTTCCAGGGTGAAGTATCAAAACCTAATTTCCATCAGGTATAGTCACTGCAGGAGTTCTCTTATTTTCCAGAGACAAATGAAAGATTTGAATGGACCTCTAAAGAGGCCAAGCAAGTTGAGGTCTTATGTTCCCATATGGGTACCTTCATACCTTGGTAGTCTATTACTTTACGACATCCACAGGAAGAGTGGGGTTCGTTCTATTAACTCTGCCGAAACCGGCTTTCAAACACAAATAAACGAAATCCATTTTTAGGTACAATTAGCTTAGGTAATGTCATGTCAGTTAGAAGGTATTCTACATCATAGATTTGCTGAAAAATTCCATCTTTGTGAATGGAAACCAAAGGTCACTCACTTGTCTGTTCGGTCACAGGCAGTTACTACTTAACGGAAAAACTTGGAGAAAAAAAGACGAAATAAATTAAGAAGTTTTGTGCAGATAGGAATATTGCAACTTTCCAATTATAAAAAAACCTAAATGAAGTTTATATTAGTCCCATTTAGTTTGTAGTTCCGGTCGCCCTTATCACCTTATACTATACTTATAATAGATGCGCATAACTTTTAAACCGCGCGAATTTCCACTTTAATGGTGCAGGTACACTATGCGGAAAATTGATCGAGATGAAGCGCTAGATCGCACACCGAAGTATGGGCGACGCTCAGGTAAGGAGAAAGTAATCGAGATGATGTTCACACTATTACGTCTCGGCCACTTTCCCGCATAGTGTACTTGCGCCATAAGATGCGGGTGGCTTTAAAGCTAAAGTTATTGATCTTTTATCAACGGGGATCTCCGGTTGTCGAAAAAGACAGTCATTTAACCAACGCTGTGATTATGTCACAATTTTAATTGAAAATTTCCCAATAATGGTGCTAAAAATGGCGTATCCAATCGGTACCGTGTAAGCCGATACGTAATACTAGGTCCGTTATCGTCACAAATGCGCTGGCGCAGCGTAATCACGGTGACGTCATCGGCATACTTGTTTTAAATATCAAACAGCCGGTTGCATTTTGTTTTTTAAGACAGATCGATACATTCAAAGAAGAAGTCTACAAAAAGAATTTAGGTAATTGTTTTTGGGTTTATCACCCTTAGTAGCTGTCATGCTTGAGCGAGAACGACCTTGGTAGAGCCTTAGAATGTTTAATTCTCATTGTACAATTCAATCCAAAGAAAGCCCACATATTTCTGTAGAATCGCAAAATAAAGACTATCTTACTAGCAATGAGCAGTTCCGGTATTGCAAAAAAAAATATCGGAACTGCAGAATGTACTCTCATATTGGATACTAGTATTGGATATTGTCAGTGTACAAGGACTAAGAGGATAATAGAGAAGGAAGGACTAAGCAAATTTAAAATAGGAGGTTTCATACTCAGGAGGGCACTTAAAGCCGACATTCGAATGAGCCATATAGGATGGTTATGGCTTTTTCTTTCAATCCTATAATACTTAAACCAAAATAAAGCGCGGGAAAAAACTGAACATAGAAACATATCACTAATAATAATAAATAACTAACGGGTATAATTTATTACCTCACACGTCAAGAGATATAAGTTTACAAGTTCAAACCAGTCGCCGGTCGTCACTTCAGATAAACGGTTAATGACGAAGGCGCATCAAGGTAAATACTGGCATCTTATTTGAGCGTAATAGGGGCGATTTTGCAACTAAAGTGTATAGTGTCATGTGCTCTGTACATACATAACGCATGTTCGAGCCTATTGTGCCAATCTAGATCTACAGAGGGCCAATGATAAAGCACTTGTGCAATCAAAGTGCACTCGACGGTTAGCGTTTATGCATACGAGGGGAGTTTAGTCTGTGAAGATTTCTTTGACTTTGTATAGTCAAAGCATAAGGCAGGTATTACCATAAAGTCGTCCTAATAACACTCTAACCTAGAAGTTATATACTGCCCTTGAATTTTGGGCTAACAGCCGAGTGGACGCGTAGCGTGCTTCTTAGTTCTTTGACAGCCGAAGGTTCGAATCGCGCGAGGTGCAAATATTAGTAAGATTAGCAAGAGCGTTATACCCAGTTAAGAATAAAATCTATAGTATAAGCACAGCTTATTTTGAGGATAGAAATCTAAATATTTCGTCTAATATAACAATACAAAATAAAGCTTATGCAGTTGCTGTCAATTCTTATAAAATTAAATATTGAGTTAAAAATTCAAGAAATTATTTTAATTCTGCATGGCAACACCAAGCAACTTTTATTGGCATGGCAAGACAAAGGAAAAAGCCCAATGTTTATGTAATTAACATCTTTATCACAGTCAATCGGTCTATTGTATGTGCAGCCTGATAAGCAACAAAACAAAGCAGATAACATTTTGTACGGATGAAATGTATCTGACAATGACCTCATAGCTCATTAACAAAGATTATGGTTATAAGACCTAATAATAACACTGGTATTTCATTATTGAGCATAATCACACAAATGAATTGGTTTTTGCTGTGACTAATGCTTTTCCATACATTTTATTCGAGACTGATAAAAATTTACAGTTGCATCATGCTACCTACTTGAAATTAACTGCTGTCTCTTAGTCAAAAGTAATGACATAATATTTATTTATCGAAAACCTGTTCTTGCTAATTATTCAAGACAATTTGATTTGTTAATGTCATCAAGAATAGAAAGTGCATTTCATAAGACATGGTAACAGCTATTTATATTTCCTCTATGACCTTTCTGGTTTATCCAAAAACAAATGCAATGTGGGAGGATCCACCAATTAATGGTCTGCCACTAAGGTGATTTGAATTTGTATATGAATGTGACTGTAAAAGGAAATGACTAATAAATAAAATTGTTATTAGTTTTCGCTATCTGCCAAAACAGAAGCTATCAGGTAGACTACTATGACTGTTAATGATACATAATCTAATAAACACCATAATAATCTGTCCGTTTACTAAATTTTGAATGCGTAGCTGCTGAATTATTTTAATTAGATTAGTTTTTTTTTTACTAAGAAGCCTCTTGCTCGTCGAAGTTTAGATTTCTATCATGAAAATATGACAGCTAAAATTAAGTTTCATATTGCAAATTGCAAGGAATACCTTTCAACTAGAATAGATTATACAACAATGTCTTTCTCATATCAAGAGATTTAGGATTCTACTAATCCATGGTAGAATCAATTTTTGTTGTTTTATTCATATAATAATCTATCAGAAAAGTACAATCATATTACTACTATTAGCCAACAGCAAGTTAGAGTTAAATATGTGTTATAAACAAAATTGTTAGTATTTTTTTTCTGATCTAACTTATCAAAGTTTCTTCATCGTGAAGGATTCTTACTTTTCATTAACCAGTTAGAATTTCATGTAAATTAAACTATAAATAATTATAATCAGTTTCAGAATTAGAACCACATTACATCTTATTTGAATAATAATAAAAATCTGTGTGGGCAGTAACACACACACAAATTAATATGCAATATAGTTGTAGGTAGTTTTAGTACAAGATTAGTATGAAATACAATGGATAGTTAATTTTTTCATACACAGATGTTTTCTTTAGTATCAAAGTGTTTTGTTCCAATTTAAAATATATCAAACTTTAAAGTTATCATAAGAAAAGACCCTAATTAGTATGTTGTGTGTGAGATTGCATTGTGATCATTGTAATTTGCATTTTGGGCAGTTAATCTAATTTTAACTATGATGCATTGAGGAAAAATTGAAATATTTGCTACTGACTTAGCAGGGTAATTTAATTTTGCAACATCAAACTTTTCAATAAACAAACAATAGTTTCCCAAAGTATCAAGAGCATAAAGTTCATTGAACTCTGTATTCATGCAATATTCATCAAAACTAGCTGGAACTCAGCACTTTATCTACTAAGAAATGCTGATGAATCAAAGCTTTAAATCTGCTTTTTGTGAGGTTATTATCACTCCTATTTACTTACTCCAGGACAGGTAAATATCCCACTGGATATAACAATGCATATAAATGTGGGTAGTAATAATTCTCTCGGTCAAGGAAACTCGTAGAGGAATAGCACCATCAATAATACTTCAACAAGGCAAATTCGAAAAAGCGGTAAATTTGGTAAACAAAACATTAGGGCGGATCTCGATTGATAAGACAAGTTTTTACCACCAAAACACACTGAAATTAGACTAAAACGACGATCGCGGCTTCTCCGTGCCTAGGTCGGCGAAATACAGGAAATCTTTAGCCAGTTTTCGAAGAAATCAGGACAATGAATCATTGTAAGTGGACCGCAAGGGCATTGTCAGAAAGTGGATGAAGCGCACTGATTTCAACCGGAACACATGAAAAATTGAGACATGTTCACTTCTTTACGCCATTTCAACAGCTCACGTCATCAGATTTTAGCACATCCAAGACGAAATTGTATAGGCCAGCGGCACATGTGGGGGACGCCATTCTTTGAGCACCATTCTTGGTATCAAAATGAGTCTTTGTTGGTGAAATAACCGCGCACGACACAAGTTCACACCTCGTTAACGCGCACATCAACACATTTTATGAACTCAACTTTGATTATTACCTTATTTCTACGCTAATAACCGAAATATAATTGAATTTTTAGTAAAAATTACTGATTACCATACCTGTGAATGCGCTCTCAAACGCAAGCTGGTCACGTGACCATCTAGTGATGTGCCATACTGTTACGGTTTGAAGAATGGCCAGTTTTATTGCCAAAAATTTTTGGCAATAAATTAACTAATTATTACATAAGTAATGTTGTTATAAAATATTATTAAATATTTTTATAGCCTGCTGGCCCAGGTTTTAAAAAATAACTAACTAAAAATCTATATTTTTATCCGACTGTGCCAGAAGGAGGATTATGTTTTTTAAAGTTGGGACTTTGGGAAGGCTTTTTTAAATATTCCTGCCCCGGGTGGCAGTCTTATAAGAGCGCCAAGAGGAAAGAAGGGGGCTAATCGAAACCTCGTACAAAGCGCACGTTACTCTATCATTAATTAATTTGATTTGAAATGCCCAGTTTTTTGAGCGCATTTACTTTTTTTTATATTTTATATCACAAATGGGCGCCACAGAAAAAAAATTGCCCCGGTGATAAAAAACAATCGTAGATCCGTTGCTCGCCGTGCTGATATCTTGCTTAGTGTAGACAAAATAATGCTTGCTGTTAGATATTTAGCAAGAGCGAGGTTATGAGGCTTGTGTTTACTGTTTACCAATTCGTTATGTACCTATTGTATTTTGTTCTTTTTACCAGTGTGATAAATAGGTATAGGTGATTTCTTTAACTTTCACTGCGCTACTATATGGTTAATTGAAATCCATATAGTAGTTTTTGCATAGAAAAGTATCAATCCATCCATCTTCGTATTTTTTTAGTTACTTTTTATTTAAGTTTTTTAAAAATTTCTTAGAAACGGTTAATCAGCCACATAAACGTTACTTAGCATTTTAGCGTAAAGATAACAGAACTGTGAAGTTTGAATTGATTATTCAATTTTATGTCTGATGTTTCAACTCAATAAAAAGTTTGCCAAGAAGACTTTTTATTGGTTTTTTTTTTCAGATTCTGTGTTATTTTATGAATCGGTATTTTTCTCAGTATTTTTATATTAAAATCGGTTTTTACAAACACAACTTATAGTTTTAAAATAAAGTTATGGCTTTAGCTCAGAGACATTTTAGCCAATACGTTCGAAAAATAAAAGACTAACCTCAAAAAATATATTACAATTTGAACTAAATCTATCTTTTAATTATGTAATTTAATATTATTATTATTTAATTAGAAATTCAATAATTTAATGACGCATAAATTAAAATTTTAGATTTCAATTATTTTTTATACAAATATTTTCCGAACGTGTAAATAAAATTTTTCGCGCTAAAATTAATGTCAGACAAAAGTGGAAAATATTTGCTTTTTGTCGATTTGTTTGATCTAGGCTTAATTTATTCGTTCCTTCCTACTAATGTAAATGTAGGTAATTACAATTAAAATGTCATTACTAGAAGATGTGTTCCTTGAAGACGAGGCTGGTGAAGCACAGGAGTTAGAGCGAGTGATCGAAGGTGACGAATATGATGAAAGGCCGCAGTCTCCAAATAGCGATGATAGTGAAGAAAAAGAAGATGAAGCTGGTTCGTATAATCTTAATATTTCGCTTAAACTCGACAGTTACTAGCAATTAAGTAAATTGTAATAGATTTTGTACCTTTATAACCTCTTACTTTGAAGGAAGTAAAAAATACCTTACCTACCTTGGGTACCTTAGTAAAAACAATATTTACTCAGCAACTTATAACAAGAGAAAATTAGATTTACTTAATAGGCAAACAAGGCTTTACTTGAATATCAAATTGTTAAACTGTAAGATTCTGTGTGTGAAAAATTTAATCGGTATAGAGAATATACCGATATTTTTTTATAAGTAGTAGGAACTTACCTTTATCAACATTATTTACAGAGGAAGATAAAAGAAGAGTTGATCCAACACAAGCAAAAGCGAAGCGTATTGTGAAAAATCCTAGGTTCATTTTAAATCCTGCTCGCCTGACAGGCCCCAGGGGAATTCAAGTCATACCCGATCATTTTAAAGACTTCAAATTCAAGGGTAAACTTTTTATTTATTAATCGTTGACATTTAATCGTAAAATTATTACTCTACTACTTTTAATTTTAGGCAAAGGACATGAAAAAGAAGACCTGGATATGGTCCTCAAAAAACTGGAGCACTGGGCATACAGACTGTACCCCAAATTTGGATTCCACGACTGCTTGAAGAAGATTGAGACTCTTGGCAAGAAAAAAGCTGTTATGGTAATGAAATCCATGGTTCTTTACTACCTGTTGTTAATGAAAATAATGTAGTATCTGGATAAATTATGGCACCTAATAAATTTAGACCCTAGTTCTTAGCAATGGAGTGGTGTTTAAGGGTGTTTTCACTCAAAATCAAAAATATTTTTATTTGTTTAGACTAATTAAATTAGTAATAATAACTAATTAATTTACAAATCGTCAAATGCTCTTAAGGAGCCTATACATGTCTCATTATTTTTTTGCCCTACCAGCGCTTCGAGACAAACATTTGGCAAGTGCGATTTGGCAAACTGCACCACTACTGTAGTAAAAATAATGCCCTCTACCTGTAGCAGCAATGTGTGTTGACTTTTATTGGTGTATGCTTCCAAATTCCAATTGGAATTGGCTTATTCTCTACATGTCATTACATTAAAAATAATATTTTCATCTCCCTTGTTTAATTTCCCAGGTCCACCTCCACAAAATAAGGTCGGATCAGATTACCTCAGAGGAGCCGGTCACACAGCGGGACTCCAGTGACGACGAGGCCGGGGCTCCACAGGAGGAAGACGAGTTCGACAAGCTGCTTCAGCAGCAGATAGACATCGCGAGGGCCACGCCCGCGCCTGCCTCGGCTCGCAAAGCGCCTCAAACACCCAGTGTGGATAGGTAAGCTATCAGACTTACTAAGCATCCTTTTTAGGGTTCCGTAGCAGGGTTCGAGGATATATATCAAGGGATATATATCAAGATATATATCGGATATATATCCGATATATATCAAGCCGGTTTTAATGATATATATCAACTTTTAAAATTTGTTACTGTATTTGTACTTTTTGACATAACATTTTTATTTTTTTAGTTGATTTTGCCGGATTTAAAAGAAATTTTATGTTTTTGGTTTATTTGTCTGATTATAAGTTATAAAAACATTAAAAACATGTTTATGTAACACTTACGCAATAGTATTCATGAATAATACAATAAAATAATAGTTTGGTTTTCATACAAAATTGATATATATCAAAGTTGATATATATCTGATATATATCATAAACTAGCTGACCCGGCGAACTTCGTACCGCCTTAGCGTAGAGATTTTCTTAATATTTTTTTCTGTAAGAACCATCCTTGGACTTCCACAAACATTTAAAAAAAAGAATTGTCGAAATCGGTTCAGCCGTTCACACGTGATGCCGTGACAACGCGAAACGGGTTTCATTTTTATATATATAGATATCCGATATTTTCGAACCCTGTTCCGTAGTCCTGACAAGGAACCCTTATTTTTATGCATAACAAGGCAGGCATTTGACTGCAATCGCCCCTGGTGTCAAGTGAGATGTATTCACTCTCGCCTTGACACTGTGCCCCTTAGGGCTGATTTTTCAATCGTTGGATAACTTTTAACTGAAGAATAAGTTTGGCATATTGACAGTTTCAGTATGGGAAATATGTCAAAATGACAAATTTATTCGCCAGTTAAAAGTTATTTGATAATTGAAAAATCAGCCCTTAATCTACTATTTAAGTCAAGATTCTTTCTATCCTGTGACTGATCAGAACATTGGAATTAATCCAGCCACAGGCTTGAAATTTTTACATAATCTTGGTAAACTGGTCGAGAATGCTTTAGTTCATTAAGTTCGCCTTGTGTAAAAATTTATTTTGGCATTAATGTTTAAATAAATAAATGTATTTCCTGTAATAAATAAGAGGCTGACAAAGGAGACTGAGTTTTGACCAACACTTCTCAGCATCAGCAAATATGGTTTCCTGAAGTGATGGTACTAGGCATACTAAGAGCGGCAATACACGGACTGCTTGAAGCACTCAGGGTCGACAGCTTCAAGCTGTCGACTGCACAGTGAACTGCAGTTCTATGAACGCACATACACGAACCGCTCGAGCAGTTGCAACTGATTCGGGCGGTCGACAGCTTGAAGCTGTCGACCCTGACTGCTTCAAGCGGTCCGTGTATTGCCGGCCTAACACTTAACTTAATAACATAATTAAGACCTATTCACTAGAGCTAATCTTTACGTATCTGGCTCCACAGGTCACTCATGATGCCGAAAGCAACTTCATCTCCTTCCATCAGCGACGAGCAACGGGAACGTATGTTACGAAACAGACGTTTAGCCGAAGAAAGGAGGCTTGCCAAACTAAAAAATGACAATTCCGTAGCTGAAAATCCTAGTCATAAAGCTACGCCTGACCCTATTCCCAGCATAGAAGTTATTGATGAAGTAGTGACACGAAAACATAATAGATCTAATGTTATTGATAGTTCCGATGAAGATGATTCAACAGTCAATCAATCTATAACAGTTGATGTACACAGTAAAGTTGATGAAATGGAAGATGATATAAATGATAATGATGAAGAGAACATAATTGATAAAAAGAATAATACTGAAGTTATAACAGAGCCTGATAACAGTATGGAAGCAGATACTGAAGTGGTTTCACGAAAATGTAACAAATCGAATGTTATTGATAGTTCTGATGATGAAGATGATGCAATCGTTAATCAGTCGGTGGCCGATGTAAACAATAAAGTTGATAAAATAGATCAATTAACTGACACAAATCAAGACAATAAAGTTAATGACAAAGACTTGAGTCACATCAATACAATAAATAATTCTGATAAGAAATTAGATACTTCTATTGGTGATACCATCAAAAATACTGAACAAAACAATTCAGGTACTGAAAATAAATTAGATAATGCGGAAACCATGTCCGATCGCAATAGTGATATAAGATTAGATGAGAATGAATTGATTCAAAACAAAGAATATGTTAATTCAGATATACCTAACAATGCTGGAGAATTATCTAATACAGATAATGTAGATTCAAAGATAAGTAATGAAACTACTGCAACAATTGATAAGGATGTTTTAGAAGATGTAATGGACGTTGATTTCACGGACGACTTCTAGGTAAGTAATAAAACTACTGGTTATACATTTGAAGTTTTATTTACGAGGGTGCAAACAAGGTCTTATCACAGTACTTAACGATTCAATCATAGTTTATACTTCTAACGCGACATTTAAAAGTTGCCGTCAAGTTATGTAACAAACGTTTAACGCTTGTGGGTCAGTTAACGAGAGTAATAAAATTGTTTGTGACCCGCGAGCTAGATTTTACACGACCTTACGTTATAAAACATAATAGCTTATCTTTACATCAAAATGCAGGTAATCTTTGTATTAACGTTCGTCAATTTATAAATCGACCAAAATAATAAAAGAAGGCAAGAATTCTTATAGTAAAGCAAACAATTTGTTTAAAATATCAAGCTGAGTAAGGCTCTATACAATTAAAATAAGAAGTTACATTTTTAAAATACACACTACTTGACTTCAAAACTCAATAGTTTAGTAGGCCCATTTATGAAATGACACTTCAGTATGATCTATTTAAACTTAAGGCTGAGATATTCATATTCTCAATGGTCTCAATCTTCGATCAACAATACAAATAATTAGATATCGGGTCAGCGCAAAAACTACGTTCCGTACGAAATAACAGCGCATTTGAGAAGTAAGCCACGAGTAAGCTCTTATTTAATCAACGCCAACTCACTGTTAGCGGAGTGTATGTACACCATAGCCATTTGGGCATATGATTTTAAAGAATATAAAATATTAAATTAAATTGAAGCCAGACGAAAATAGAGATTATGTAATTACAAATCAATACATTAACTCACTCCTCAAGTGCGCACTTATTCCCGAGACAACATTTTTGCGCTGACCCGATATCTAGTTGGTATTGTTGATCGAAGGTTTCAATGGTCTATTTTGAATCGAGCTCAAGTCCTATTTACAATCGACAGCACATCAGACTACACAATTTGTTGCAAATAGCACGTATTACGACTGCATAAGATGCCACGGTGTTTAGCTCTATGTGGTATTTGTATAAACAAAACAATAAATCAAAATAGTTTTAGGAAACCAAGGTAGAAACATGTTCTGCATTACATCAAATTCAAATCTGGTAACTGGCATTACAGTACACATTATACTTAAAGATTCAATTTTTGTGTAGGTACTTATGTCATTTCTGGGTGAAAAGTTACAAATATTTACGAAATCCACTGGCATACACACTGAGCAGTGAAATGTTTCTTGACCGGATAATAACCGAAACAGAGGCGTGGTTCGTTAATATTTAAACAAGTATCTGGTTTCAAATTACACATTTGATATTACAAACAACACGCGTACTACTTGTCTGGTTTGTAAGATGTTGTAATCATCGGACTGTATCAATTTATTTCTATCCTTTATTAATGGCTTAAATGATGCGTATTTGAAGCACACTGGTTTCGCCAATGTCGAGTGTTTAAAGAGACCGTGGACGGTGGAGTTTAGTTTGCCCGGTGATAAGAAAAATTATTCAATTTTTCATTGACTTCTTTTTTATTTATTGGTGTAGCCTTGAGCCATAGTGACAACTCAAATTCTTATTAATTTAAGAAAAGGCAACATTTGATCACTGTGATTCGGAACTAGTTAGTTAATTCGTAAGAGCCGTTCAAAAACTTCATATTTATCAATTACTTTAACTAAATGATCATAATTATAATATAATGATCACACTGATAGCATTTTACATAGCCACATAGAATAGCACTAATTTATTATTTTAAATCCTAAAACTATAAAGAATAAATATGTACAATTAGTTTTTGGTTTTACGTCAGTACAACGAAAATTTTAAAACAAATCAATGCCAAAGGCTTTGTATAAATAGCCAGAATTCGTAGCCTGCCCAGCTTTTAGCATCGTTTGGAATCTGAGCTACCCATAATATTCAAATTATAAAAATAACTTGAGAAACCAACTGGTATGAAGAAAGGCTATTTTAGGTTCCATTAAAATCAATTTCTCCCTCGTTTAGTCAACTAAACTGACCGGACTTATTCCACCATGTTTTTATATTTACAATTTTCAATAAACATACAGATTGTTAAACCCTTTAACCATTATAAACAACATTATCTTTCAATTGTTTTAAACCCTATCTCAACTGGTTAAATTTTAAAATATCGTGACAAAAATCAACCACTATAAGATGCTAACACCACAATTTTTATAACTACAACACTAGCTCCTGGTTTCTCATAGGAATTAATTGTGAAGCAAAAACATCATAATGTAGATGACATTATAATTATAACGTCGTTGTTCCCTACAATGTAGCATCACATGAAACTTGAAAGCCTTATTGGATAACCAGGAGCATAATGTGTTACAATAGCCGGGTAATATTCTACACAAAAACATAATACTTACTAGGAAAAACAAAGTAATAAAACACTTAAATTTTTATAAAATTTCACCAAACTTATGTATATGTACTTCATATTGGTGTGTGAGGTTTTTAAACAAGTTATTGCAAGAGCAAAATTTTCTATGCTCATAAGACACACAATTTTATTTCTAAACCAATCATAGCAAAATAAAAATAACATCCGCATTCTATTTTCTAGTTTGAAACAAACATTCACCTTTGATATTAATGAATTAATTGCATTATTAATATCAAACTTTGCGACTCCATTTTCAAGTAACTAGGTAGCCGTAGGTATTTTGTACATGAGAGATGGGGAATTTTACTCAAACACACTAGTAAGCAACCACATGGCACGAAATGCGCCGATTTTGCTAGTTAATCTGTACTCGGCTGCTCTTACATAGTTAACATATTATAGGCAAGAAAGTAGTAAAAATTCTTTTAGGTTTAATTAAACCATTTTTCACTAATGTGGTCGGATTTACCATATTTTATACAGTCATAGCCAGATAAGAACTAGATGTAGGTCAACAAATATAATTATTTACCAATTGATTATGCGACCTTAATGTTAAAATACATCCATATTTTTGCTAATGTAAAAATTTGAACATTTAAATTAAATATACTATATCTGGAGTATCTCACTAAAATATATTGTAATTTTAATTGTAAATGGTTTAAAACACTTAAGAGTTCATTTGGAGTACCTAGATCTTTTTATAATTTACTAGAAAATTTTAGTACACTACTATCTTGTTATAATAGTCACGATTTTAGCGTTATCCTCGTTTAGTCTACACTGCCGAAAACGAATAGTGACCTCAAATAGGTTGTTATCGTCACTAAATATAGCCTTGACGATCTCAAAATCGTATCGGCGGTCCCATGCTCGACTTTGTATCAATCTAAATATTGAGTTATCGTAAATATCACATTAGTTAGCGTCTGGTATGAGCGACGCAAAGAATGAGGTGACTATCATCCACGTTACCGCTAGTAGGGACTGGTTGTCGTTGTTTGTGGGAGGCGGCGGGGCGTCGGGCGCCGGCGGGGCGTCGTCGCCGGCGGGCGGCGGGGCGTTGGGGTTCTGGGGCCTCTCCGGGGCGTTGGCTTCCTCGTTGCGACGGTTCCCTTCGTTGGGCGGTTGGAGATGGAGCTCGCGGAAGAAGCCCACGTGGTGTCTGTAATAAACGCTGTAGTAAAACAGTGATTAATATGCAGCTGGTTCGGTAGAAAAAACAATAAGAGAATACATGTGATTTGCATTCAATGAAAATTCGTAATATGCCACCTGCATTATGTATTTGTACACAACAAATACAATACGATGCATTTAAGTAGGTATATTAATAGATAGGGTTAAAAATATTGTTTGTCTGTCGGTACTGGACTGTAGCTAATTCCATTACTAAATTATAATAATAACCAACCAAAACAATCGGCCTCATGCGAGTATCTTCCGAGTGAGTGTGCTAATGAGCTCTCAAGAGTATAAACATTCATGCAAAAGGCAAGTCTCAGTCATAAAAGTTTAAATAACTAGCTGTGCCCGCGAATTCGTACGCGTGAAAATAGTTGAATAATATTTCCCGTTTTTGCAACATTTCTCTTTAATGCTCCTCTCCTATTTGCCGCTATAGCCTAGTCTTCCTCGATAAATGGGCTATCTAACACAAAAAGCGCGTTCAACAAAAAAGAAACTTCAGCTTTATAATATTAAGTATACATGTAAAGCTACTCACAGGTAACCAGCCATAGCCAGCAACACGACTAGCAGCAACCTGGCCGGGCTGCCGTACAGATACACCAGCGAGAACAGTATTCCCAAGCGCGAGGCCGCGTACATGTGATCCAGCCAATCGTGGCCCATTCCATCTTCTTCGTCGGCGGGAGGCGCCGGCGGGGGCACCTGTGGAGGCGCCTCCGCCGGCGGCGCGGGCGCGGCCGGCGCCGTTGCCGTGGCTTGCCACCTGCAAGCGATTTACGACCAAATTAAAGGCCTATTCAGACCTAAGCGGTATTCGCTACCGTCTGCGGCAGAGAAAACCCAGTGGGTATGCGGTAATAATACTGTTCAGACCTAAGCGGTATTCGCTACCGTCTGCGGCAGAGAAAACGCTCTAGCCGCGGTAATTGATACTAAATACCTGAGCGAAACCCGCGTGGTATGTACCTCTACCCACAGCGGCAGCGAATATCGCTCAGGTCGCTTTAGCCGCGATACTTGATACTAAATACCTGNAATACCTAAGCGAAACCCGCGCGGTATGTACCTCTACCCACAGCGGCAGCGAATATCGCTCAGGTTTGAATAGGCCTTTATTTATAGCCACGATAGCCCAACGGTGAAGTCGTCGGACTGGCCGACTCGAGATCCGAGGAACGCGGGTCCGAATCCCACCGCCGCTCGACTATTGTGGTGAGCCAACTCGTAACACAAGCTTATTTAGCTTAACACGAGAGGCTAACGGGACTATTAGTAATTTGTGCAATACAAATTGCTAATAATCTTTAAAAAAAATCATATCCCTCCACGAATCTGCGAGACCTGGAGCGAGATCAAACGCGAAGCTCAAGACTGACTGAAGAGTCCACGAATGCCGGTTTTCACCAAAAAGGAAAGGAGGAGGATGTGTCTGAATAATCTCTTGGCTGAAATTATGATGATGATGATGATTGACCAATGGAAATCAGCGGTCGGCGTAGCTGTTCGTTTCAGCCGAAAGACATCCACTGCTGGACACAGGCCTCCCCCAAGGATTTCCACAAAGACCGGTCCTGCGCCGGTCGCATTCAGGCCCCTCCCGCGACCTTCACCAGATCGTCGCAGTAGCAGTGGGCGGGGCACATAGCAGGGCAGGAAAGTACTTGCCCCAGCCGAGCTGGAAAACGTAGCGTGGGCAGGCCTCCCACTAGGTGGACCGACGATCTGGTGAAGGTCGCGGGTGGTACCTATAATATGCGGAACAGAAATTTCAGATTTTCCACGCCACAAATGCGGGGCAGGACAAAGGATAACCAATGAAATTGAGCCATTAGAGAGATCAGCATAATTTAAGCAAGCTCTCTTCCATACATTTGATCTAATAGCGCGGCACTTCCTCATTGACTGCGGTGGCGCAGTGAAGCGGTAAATCGAATTTACCGTACTTCCTACGGTCAATACTAAGTTCGACGATCTTTTTAATTCGGTCTTTTCAGTTTTCTAAATTGGTTCCCTATAGGTATACTGTGGTTGTCTTCTTCCTATTAGATCAAATTCGCTATTTGCGTCATTTGAAAGCAAGTTCGAAATTTTATTCGCATTGTAAAAGAATTTGAGTAATTTGAGTTTGTAATCCAAACCAAACAAAATTGATATCTTTACTATTGTGACCTTCCTTAAGAAGCTGATTAAACAGTGCGAATATACATGCAAATTGATATGGCTAATTATTTAAACACAGGTGCCACAATGCAAAGTTAATGTACCTTGATTATGTACATTTAAAAAGAAAATTTAACTCCCAACAAGAAAATAATGAGTATAAAACATTCAACTTGAACTTTGGAACTTCAAGGTAAAAAAGGGGCAAGTATACATGCTATCGCAATACAATAGATAGAATAGGTAGGTATATTGAATGAAGGAAGGAAATAAGGAGCTATGATGCTTTATCTATCTTAGATAAGTAATACATACATGTTAGCATACTGTTGCATATATTGCAGGTACGCTTGCTGCATCATCATAATATGGTTGGCCATAAGTGCTGGGTCATTCGGCACTGGTAGGTAACCTTCTCGAAAATTGTAATTCGGATATGGAGGCACCCTTCCATAGTTGTTGGCAAACGACGTCAAATAGTTTTGCATTTCTACATTATGATTCTGGTCGTTCTGCCTCATCTCCGGCCTTGTAGGCTCTGCCGGTGTTGCTGTGGCTGTTACCGTTGTGGTAACGTTACGTTGTCTCAGTCCGTCTGTGCTGGGGACCTCGGTTGGTGTAGGCTCAGGCATCTTCCTTGTCGGAGTGCAGACCAAGTGCATAGTATGTGCAATCTGACTTTCGTATGTCCTCAGAACATCTTTCAGTATTATGTTGTCATCTAATAACTGTCCAGAGTATATGATTTTCTGTTCCTCTGTCCTCTGAAAATAGTTTTGAGTATACTTTACCAAAAAGATAACAATTTATTTGTAAGAAAGGTTTTTTTTTGATAAGATCATAAGATAATGAATAACTGATTGATAAGAAAAGTAAGTAAAGAAATGACTGGGAAATTATGAAAGAAAGATATTATTATCATTATCACATTGACAATTCAGTTAATTGTTTAGTTAAAGTGCCATCAGTAAGTCAACTTCAAACCACCACTAGTTCTCTAGATAGGCTGATACCTACATAAGCCTCAAAGTTATCTAAAACTTACAAATTGTTTTATTATAAAACCATGTAAATTCTACCAAAGCTAATTCAAGAATGTTCACATCAGCAGTTGTTAATTGTAATTTCAGTGTTTTGATTGGTGCATGTCGTTAAAAACTCTTATCAATCGCACACAAACTAACTAGGTATGCGATAACTAGCATTTCTGAACAAAAATACGTCTGTCAAAGTATGTGGTAGGTATTTTGCTTCGGAATTCTTCAGAAAATATTTCAATTGATAGAGTTTGTCTGTTTATAGGGCAACAAGAATATACCTAAGATAATAATTAATATACTTGATTATTATTATTTGAATAGTTAAATGATAGGGTACATAAATAAAATAAGGTAAAAAGATGATAGACACATAATAATTAATTAGATTTGAAAATGTACTTAATGCTTGTAATTGAAAAAAAATGTAATTAACTGAAACCTCCTTAGATATTTTCTAAGGAGGTTTCAGTTAATTACATAATTGAAATTGGATTACAAATTAAGCTAATGATAAATCTCCTGACTAGGTGGCTTGTGATGTAAGCACAACACAACTCTTATTTTTTACATTAAATTAAATAAGNGTTTCTGCAGAATTACTTAGGCTTAGGTGGAAAAAAAACACACTACTAAGTTACATTCATGGGAGTATTTTGACTACGATTTTTATCATTCCATTCCTACACAAAGGTATATTATTGGTACTGCATGATTTTCTTGTGTCCAGAGGATAGCTATGGTGTGCTGGAACATAACTACGCACTATTTTACTGCCACTTACCGGTTTGCTAGGGTACACCTCTGAAAGATGCCCTTTCAGTTGTCGCACCGTCCACGACGACTGGCACTCGACGTTTTGATCCTCCACTTGCTGATTAGGAGCCTTCACAATCAGCGTCACGTTATCCGGTATCATTTTGAAATCATTCAATAGTCGCCAAAGAAACACTCGTGATTAGACCAGTGAATCACACCTCTAAATAAATACACCAAAAAGATAAAACGAAACGAAAAAATACACACAAAACTAAACACTTGGCTGATGCAACCACTTCGCAAACTTTTTTATGTAATCAGTCTCATTGCCGGAAGAATACTGAACAAATTAAAATGCTTTTACTAAGTAAATAAATACTCCGTAAAATAGGGAGCCCCAGCACTTGTCAATTTGCCATTGAAAATATTATTTGTCGATTTTTCATTGGTCCAACGATGATTAATGACGTCATATTTTTGTTATCATTTACAGAGTCCTTTATCGTTGATTAGCTGATTTACCAATGTTTTTCAAACGATTTCGTTCTATTGGCTGACTTACGGTTATGTCATACAAGGGCCAATGGCGTTGAAGGTTGCAATGATTGTGTTAAAATCATACTATTTATCTTTTATGATTACTTACATGTTTTTATAATAAAATTCTGAAAATAAATGCTTAATTTAATACATCGGATTTTCAAAAATACATTAACTTTCGATTTTTATAGTTCTTTGAAAAAACAATTTTGGACGGAATCGGAAATTTCGGAAACGTCTAAGATTCTTAAAAAAAAAAAGCATTGTATCNCGGAAATATCAAAGAAGCGGTGGTGTTTAAATTGTTTTGTTATTAATTTTTACCCCATTTTTGAACATTAATAACACTTTAATTTTCCAAGTCATTCTATAATTCTACCGCCAATCTACAATATTTGAATTCCAGCCAAAAAACCTGAAGATTTATGTGTGAAATAGTACAAAAAACTTAATTCTCAAGTCTAACCTCTACCAAAGTTTTTTTTGCATTAACATGGGGGTTACAGTGTAAGTTTTAAACCAACGCTTGTCTCATATACCCTATGTAAGACACGGTTACTGATATTTATATTTTTTTGCAGTTTACAACAGTATCCTGTGCCGGAAAATAAGAATGGAACTTACGTGATTGAGCTGCTCACGAAGCGGATTTTGGCACTAGGCGCGACTCAGCAAGGCCAGTTCTTGGTGGACTGTGAAAGTTATCTTTCTCATCCTCAGATGGGTGAGTCATTATACACTTACACAAAAATACGTGTAGCAGAAAGCGTCAAGTATGGCGCCGGCCTTTGGGGAGGAGTTTCGTAAAATTTCGGAGGCATCAAATAGGTACATATCACTAATAAAAGAATTAGTCATTGATGCCTCCGACTGCATTTGTGAAGTTTTCTTGTTTTTATCTTTTTATTTTAATTCAAAATTTTGCTTGCATCCTCAGGAACAACAAAGACTGTGCACATTCTCCACAATTCGGAGCAACCTGCATCCGTGTTCTCTATCCTTGAGAGCGGTACGAAGAACATTCACGTGATAGCCGATGGGCTATTCGATCTTCTCATGATGAAGCTCTCACAGCATTACACATCGAAGAAACAGACCAAGATCGAAAGCAAAGGCCCCAGGTTCGAGCTTGGTGATTTCTGCGTGAAATTGGGCTCTGTGACTATGAACCAAAGTTTTAAAGGAATACTCATTGAGGTTCGTATTATTTGCTAGAATGAGCAAGCTAATATTCACGCTTGAAAATAATGATTTTTTCCTCTAATTATAAAACATGCTTCTATGATGAACCCTGTGAGGAAACAAATTAATTTGACTATTTAATCTTGATTTCATTTTGTAAATAGAAAAATTGTGTATCACCTGAGGTATACTGTGGTCTGTCCCAGAAAATTTACACCAAGTAAGTCTAATAGTATGTAGTTATAATAAATTGTAAGCGTTAACACTTTATAATTTATTCTGATGCTTTTCTGAGATCTTATTTTTCACCTGTACCTAACAAGGCCTTGTTTGACCAAAACAATACTTTATTAAGTTGTAAATTAAAAAAATCTGTTTTCTTTACCCTGCAGGTGGAGTATCGTCCATGTGTAATGGCCAACGCCGTGTGGGGTCTGCTCCGGGAGTTTCTCCAAGGCCTCTTAGGCCCCACGGTCACCATCCAGCCGCCCCAGCACCTGCTGAGCCGAATGAACGAAATATACACCCCCATTGACACCATATACCAGTACCTCGAACATTTCAGTGCGTACAGAAAAGTGACTGGCATGCGTGGCGGTTGAGTATAGTGAAATTGATCTCTACAGTTTAGTAATAAGGACTACAATGGGTGATACATTCCCTTGTCTAGGTTAAGGTCTTTTGACGTTTAATTTTACTAATAATAAACTATATTTTGATGACAGTGAGACTTTTAATTTTTGAAATAATTTCCCTACTTGTTGCATAGCCATAAAGTTAGGAAAACAAACAGCATTCTATAACACACATAGAGTTCCCGATTTACCTTATCATTTACTTTATGCAATGAAAGGTTTTATTTTGTTACGTGGTTTTTTTCTAGGCGGTCGGTTTCTACCTGAGATAGATAGGACCTCGGACCTATGTCTCGTCAAAATCTTAAGTACCTAAGGCTGAGTTGCACAACCTAACTACAGTAATTATAACGACCGGTGTGTTTTGTATAGTTTGATTTTTGACGTTTGTTAAAGTTAAAGGAAGATGGTGCAACCCAGCCTTCACACTTGGCCTTCACCAGATCGTCGGTCCACCTAGTGGAAGGCCTGCCCACACTACGTCTTCCGGCTCGTGATCGCCAGTCGAGAACTTTTCTGCCCCANAAATAAAAGTACGATAAACCAAATGCAATAGCCGTTACAAGTTCGGTGTCCGCCATGCTTGGATCTATCTTGCAGACTGACGCGTTCCCAAGCGTGTAAACTCCTTTCAAACGCCAAACGAGATTTGTGGAGGCTTGGAGCTGTTTGCCGCTTGCGAAGGCTTGGCAAGCGTGTAAACGTACCATAAGAGACGGCGGCGACCGCGGGCGCCAAGCCCCCTATCCGTCCCCCGGACACGGTCTGAGCCGAGGTCCGAGCCTACCGTGGCGCCCTCAGGCCGCGTCCGTAGTCCCCTAGGCTGGACTTTGGTCCAACACCGCGGTGGGCAACCCTCTAATTGGGTTCGCCACTGATCGGGCGCCTTATGCGCTCGATACGGCCCGATCGCGAACGTCGGTCTGCGACCGACGTGGACGAGCCTGGGCTTCGCTTCGCGAAGCCCACGCTCGGCCTCGTCGGAACGCGTACCGACGATCGCCAAACGGCTAGAGTACCTTCTGTACTCGCCACTCTGCCCGGTGAAGCTGGAAAAGCTCCTCAAGCTACCAGCGCGCGTCCCTTCAAAAAAAAAAAAAAGGGCGCCAAGCATTCGCTCGGGAGCCATTGCAACAGCCAGACGTTCGCGCCCGCGTCTATTGTTCCCTCGGCTGCATTGCACAGAGTCCCTAGCGAATAGCTATCCACATTGTTCCCACTAACCTTGACTGTTCGACTCTGGCTTGATTCGATACCTCGATAACTCGGTCGGTGATCTAATTGTCGATTCGAGACGTTCTATCGTTGATAGCCTACCGGTTCTCGTCCTTACCGAGTAGTGCATGCGATGCTCATTCCCGACCTGCGGTAGCAATCCTGCTGCCACCCCTCCTGAACTTCATACCCCCTCGCCACGTAGGTCCGACGCCCTTTCCCAGTGGTATCATACTCATCACAGGACTTTGGTCTCTGGCTCGAGCTATTGAACCACGTCCTACCCCCCTAGTTATAAGTGTCCAAACTAACACTCGCTAAACCTCGCACAGGGCGCCGCCCCTCTCGCGGATACGAAAGCTAGTTAACGGGACGCGAACCGGGCGCGTCGCTATTCCTCTCGTTGTAATAGATTAGTAAATTGTGATATAACTTGTAAAGTACTTGTAAACTTGCTCATTATTAAACGATAGTAATTTAGAGTCAGTGAAGTTAGAATAAGGAACTATTGTGGAACTAGAAATACAAAGTGTCATTGTGTTGTTGATTGTGCGTTTCCTTGGTCAATATCCCTGTAGGCATCCTGGATAGGTACACATCCCTCATCGCAGAAGGCGAACTGGGACTTAGTACTAAACAGCGGGGTGTCGGACTGAGCTAGCTAAGACGCCCCGTTGCATCTTTCAAAGTATTTGATACTTGTTTTTATAGAGGAAAGATTTGTTTATTTGTATTGAATAGGCTCCGGAACTAGGTACTGGACCGATTTGAAAAAATATTTCACCATTATGTATGTGGGTAGATCGTTTCATCCACGAATATTAAATTACACTATTAAATTATTAATTAAAGTACCTACACGCTAAATTTATCCATGAGTGCACACAGGTGCACACGCACTCGGATCAAACTCCCCACACCCCGCGCTACCCTCGACCAAATAATGGTGGGGCGCGTCTTCATAGATGAAATGATCTATAGAATCATACATCATTTTTGATGAACTTAGGTGGCAGTTAATAATTTTGAATATTTTCCCGCTTCAGTCCCGATTCTGATCGGGGTGGAGATCGACCCGTTGAACTGCGGCGTCGACGACGAGCCCGACGTCATGGTGGGACAAGTCCCCATCGAGAAATACCCCTGGCTTGGAGTGCTTTTTTACGCAAGCTGTGAGTTAAAATTTATACTCATTAACATCATCATAATTATTTCAGCCAAGACGTCCACTGCTGAACATAGGCCTCCCCCAATGATTTCCCAAAGGCCGGTTGGTAGCGGCCTGCATCCAGCGCCTTCCTGCTACCTTTTTGAGGTCGTCGGTCCACCTTGTAGGTGGACGTCCTACGCTGAGTTTTCCAGTAGGTGACCTCCACTCCAGAACCTCGCTGCCCCGTCGGCCGTCAGTTCTGCGTGTTATGTGCCCTGCTCATTGCCACTTCAACTTGCTAATCCGTTGAGCTATGTGTAAGTTTTACACAAAATTGGCACATATGATGCTCGGTTTCCACTAGGTAAGGCGGAGCACAGTATGTTATGAGACTGTATAATCGGACATTCTCATTTATTTGATGAACCGTATAGAGCTCAGTTATACAAACATGATAGTAAAACTCCCGTTTGAAAATTAATTAATTAAAGCTGATTTTATTAATACAATTAGATTAAATATCAGACTATATCTTGCATTTAAAAATGTTTGCATATATTAAGGTATAATTGAGAAAAAAAATAAAAACAAAAATCACTAAAATCATTTTTCCTAATTAACTGAATGCGTTTACGAAGCACTTAACACGCTTATTACGTGTAGTTTTAAGAACTCTATGAAGTATTATAACAATTCTGAATTAAATGTTATTAGTTAACGAGTGAGAATATTTTTGCATAATTTTGAAGTAAAAAAATAGGTAACTTTGAATGTTTATACCGCGAAAACTACGTGGAATTTTCAAACGGGAGTTTTACTATCATGTTTGTATAACTGAGCTCTATACGTTTCATCAAATCAATGAGAATGTCCGTTTATACAGTCCCATAACACACTGTGCGGAATGGAGCAGAGAAGTTTTGTGAATAACCAATCAGATTCCATTATTTGCCTTCCTCCCCTCTGCTCCGCTCCGCTTCGGTGGAAATGGATCGAGCGGAAAAGTGTCGGTTTTTTATAGAATTTTTATTCCTGTATTACTTAAATTCCTGAGCAGTGGAATCAATCCTTTTTGTTTGACTACCCGCGAATGTATTTCTGGGTTCTGTGGTTCTAGTAACGTTCGCGCGCGGTGACGTACGCGCAGTGACCACGGTGGCTCTAGTGCACCGGGAGTTCGTGATAGCGCCATCTTCCGACATCGGCCGTATGCCCAAACACGACTTCAGGTTAGTAAGAAGGCCATCAGTGGTGGCCTTATGCTTCAACCACACCAACTCGTGCAGATCACCATCGCTGGCGCGATCACAGGCCAATGACAGATCGCGTGAACTGTCATAGGTCGCGCGACCTGTCATTGGCCTTTCATAGCGCCGGCGATGGCGATCTGCACGCGTTGGTGTGGTTGAAGCTTTAATCGGGCCCTGTATCAGAATTTATTGGTTGTAGCCATAGCCGACACGTCAAGCTGTAGATAAGTTAGATAATTGTGCGTTTCAGTAAAAACTGGACAAAGGCCTCTCCCAAGGATTCCGGTTCTCATGGTCTTAATGAAAAAATGTCGCGTTCGGACCCATAGTTCTCTACTTTAACTGTAATGGAACGCGAATGGGAAGTCGAACCTTAACTTCGAACTCCAATGACAGTTTAACTTTCCCCCGGGACAAACTTGACCTTCACTGAGCCCCGATTACGGTAATTTTTAACGTTTCCAGTCCAGACGCGTTTCATCGATTCTGCGATACGATTGGTCAGCGTAATGATCAAAACAGCGTAATGATGAAGCGCGTCTGGATTGTAGACGTTAAAAGTTACCGTAATCGGGGCTCTGGTTGGGTTTTTATTGGCGTTCAAGCTGTATACATAGATTTACACAGGAGTTGCAGCGGTGGGAACGAGAGGTGCGATGGGAATAGTCCCGTTGTAATGGAACCAGTAGCAAGAGAAACACAACATAGGGGAAGTTTAAAATCTTGTAATACAACCCTTAGGTCAAGTACTCGCGTGTTGCTCGGCGAGGGTTGGGAGCGAGTGGGGCGCCGCGTGAGCAACTATGTGTTGCACCCCGAGTATGAAGACGGGCAGACGCTGAACACCGTCGCGCTCGTGCAACTCAAGGATCCAGTGAGAGACGGTGAGCGAGCTACCGGTAGACTTATGAAGCGCGCCGCAATAAGCGGTTCGTTCGTTCGTTCGTTTCAGCCGAAAGACGTCCACTGCTGGACAAAGGCCTCCCCCAAGGATTTCCACAAAGACCGGTCCTGCGCCGCTCGCAACCAGGCGCCTCCCGCGACCTTCACCAGATCGTCGGTCCACCTAGTGGGAGGACTGCCTGGATAAGCGGTTATCATGCCATTTTATAGAATAGAATAGATTTTTGTCTTATGCGGTTGCTAGCCCGGCTGGGCTGCAAGCGCTTTTATAATAAGAGCGGGTGAAGCGCCGCGTGCGTGAGCAATTACGTTCTCCACCCCGAGTACGAGAACGGACAGACTCTGAATACCGTCGCGCTCGTGCAACTCAAGGATCCAGTGAGAGACGGTGAGCGAGCTACCGGTAGACCTATGAAGCGCGCCGCGATAAGCGGTTCGTTTGTTCGTTTCAGCTGAAAGACGTCCACTGCTGCACAAAGGCCTCCCCCAAGGATTTCCACAAAGACCGGTCCTGCGCCGCTCGCATCCAGGCGCCTCCCGCGACCTTCACCAGATCGTCGGTCCACCTAGTGGGAGGACTGCCTGGATAAGCGGTTATCACGCCATTTTATCGATTTTTGTCTTATGCGGTTGCTAGCCCGGCTGGGCTGCAAGCGCTTCTATAATAAGAGCGGGTGAAGCGCCGCGTGAGCAACTTCGTTCTTCCCCCTGAGTAATAAAACGGACAGACGTTGAACACCGTTNAGACATGTAAAGTGCCCCATAAGGGCTACCTTTTTCTTTTTTTATTATTTTCTATTGACGTTCATAAGTGCCACTTGTGGTCTAAACTGAATAAATATTTTTTGATTTTGATTTGATTGTATCCAGTATCCACCCTATATATTCCGTCACATCAATCAAGTTTGTAATATACGAAGTAAACGTGAAAAGAGGAAATTGAGTGTTTTTGTTGTTTGTTTAATATTAATGAATCACATTTAACGAAGTGTGTCAATGTTGTTTGTTCTTTTAATATACTGAAATCTATTTAGATGTATACTATACTTAATGGGTTGAACAAAATAAAAGTTCAAATAGGTCAAAGAGAGGAAATTAGAAACATATTTTGCAGTTTGGTGAAAATGAAAGAAATCTGTTACAATAAAAACTACGAGAACATAATGTTTTTGTTTTTAGTAAAAAAAAAACAAGTAACCTATGGTTTACTCGTGTATAACTCCTTTAAATAGTTGTTAAAATAAGATCACTTTTATAATATTGACCCTCCGTTTTTAAAATGATTATATTTTTAACACTGTTTACATTATGTTTATCGTTAAATACAGTTTATTTTACCAGCAACTATTTCATACACTTCATCATAAAACAACGGATCGATTGACTAGCAGAATCGCTCATACCTAAATTAATATCACCAAAAGCATCATGCATAGACAATAGGCGAGCCAACAAAGGTATCAGCGCCTTTCTAATAAGCTATGGCAGGCATCACCGGCCCTACGCGAGACTAGCGCCGCACAAAGCGGACGGATGCGGCGGGCAATAACGTAGAGTGCTCGCTTACCCTCCACCTCACGCCTGGGTAGAGCCACGGCATGACTGACAGCGAGAAATAGCCTAGTTTGTATCCAAGATAGGTAGTTTGAGACTAAGGGGAAAAAATATAGGATAGTTGTAACCCGATTTTTTGGACGACAGGCATCATCAGGTCCAAGGCACGACTTTCGAACTTTAGGTCTCTCTTTTATCACAAGGTGGACTGAGGACATCATAAAGGTAGCAGGAAGGCGCTGGACGCAGGCCGCTACCAACCGGGCAACATGAAAAGCATTGGGGGAGGCCTATGTACAGCAGTGGACGTTATGTGGCTAATTGATGAAGATGATGAAACTGATAAGACCACTGTCACTTTTAACTTTCCAAGGGAATGAGATTATGCGTGACCTCTACGGAACTAAAGTTGCATATTAACTTTAGGCCCAGTTTTTCGTAGTTAAAATAACTATTTGTCAAATTTTGCTACTAATAGTTAAAAAATGTACTAAATACAGCCGAACATAGAACCTCCTCCTTTTTTGAAGTCGGTTAAAAATCAAGCTAACCATTTTTTGTTCAAAAACATTTTTTCTGATATTTAACCACTTGTCATTTGACAGCTGTCAAATTTGACTATTGGTTATAACAGATCAAAAAACTGAGCCTAAGAGATATTCAATGTAGAGTTCTGCATTGACTAACAAGCAGCCTAAGCATTTCCAACCGATTCTAACAAACAAAATTATCAGTCAAATTTCCCCGCTCTCAGTCAGGCCGCGGCCGTACCAGGCTTCCCATACCAGTCAGCTACAGGTCCTTAATAATACATTGCAGTAAGACGCTAACAAACAGCCTGACCATTTCCGATTGATTCTAACAAACAAAATTATCAGTCAAATTTCCCCGCTCTCAGTCAGGCCGCGGCCGTACCAGGCTTCCCATACCAGTCAGCTACAGGTCCTTAATAATACATTGCAGTAAGACGCTCGGGTTGTTCTACATAATCCCTTTCATCTTACTTACTTTAAAAGCATTAGATGAGGTTAGCTATGTTCTGGGCGTCTATTTGTGTGATTGTTCTTTTATACAGGCTTTTGTTAGGCACATTAGCTTTGTATATTAATATACAGTTAGTAAAGAGAGTAGGAAAGAGCCTATGCCAAAAGTTAAGCCACATTAAGCCAACTTTTTAGGTTTTACAAACCGATGTATTGACCGCATTTGACCGTAGATACCTAGTTGACATCAAAAGTCAATCAAAATAAATGCATTATTAAGAAAACTTACCTGTGAATAACGACGTTTTGCCTCTCGCTGACCGGCGTTGAAAAATCTGAAACAAGAAAAATATTTTATGAATGGCAATGCATGTTAGATCAATTGCGTTGCTTCTTTTCAGCACTGTATACATTGTTATACTGGGTGGTAAATGCGTTTAGTAAAAAGCCTATTTTGCAGAAAACAGTACTTTAATGATGGGCGAATTCTATTTATTTCTATGTAGGTAGGCCGCGACTTCGTACGCGTGAAAACAGTTGGAATAATATTTCCCGTTTTGCAACATTTTTCTATAATCTTCGCCCCTATTGTCTGCAGGGTGATGTTATTAAAGCCTTTCACGATAAATGGGCTATCGACCACAAACATATTTTTTTAAATCGGACCAGCAGTTCTTGAGATTAGTGCGTGCAACCAAACAAACAAGCTTTATAATATTAGTAGTAGATATCTCTATGTTCTTTTCAGGGCTCTTATACACTTCTGCGGAAGTAACTCATTCACCTTAAGTCCTTCATTACAGGAAACAAAACAAGATAATATTATACTCGCACCTCGTCCTCGAGATAAGTATCCTGAAATTAATATATTATTATTCACAACATGNGCGCTCGTGCAACTCAAGGATCCAGTGAGAGACGGTGAGTGAGCTACCTGGGCTGCAGCACTTGTATCTTTATTTAGGTACGGACTACCCACAAGGTTGACCGACGACATCATCAGGAAGGCGCTGGACGCAGGCCGCTACCAACCGGGCAGCATGGAAAGCATTGGGGAGGCCTATGTTCAGCAGTGGACGTCCTACGGCTGAGATGATGATGATGAGTGAGTGCGAGCACCTTGCAGCCCAGGTAGCTCACTGTAAGTATAATCACACAAGTGCGGGTGAAGCGCCGCGTGAGCAACTACGTGTTGCACCCCGAGTATGAAGACGGGCAGACGCTGAACACCGTCGCGCTCGTGCAGCTCAAGGATCCAGTGAGAGACGGTGAGCGAGCTACCGGTAGATCTATGAAGCGCGCCGCTATAAGCGGTTATCACGCCATTTTATCGATTTTTGTCTTATGCGGATCCTAGCCTGGCTGGGCTGCAAGCGCTTCTATAATAAGAGTGGGTGAAGCGCCGCGTGAGAAATTACGTTCTCCGAGTACGAGAACGGGCAGACGATGAACACCGTCGCGCTCGTGCAACTCAAGGATCCAGTGAGAGACGGTGAGTGGGCTACCAGTCAGTAGGCCTAGGATGCGCGATAAGCGGATATCACGCCATTTTATNTTAAGGGCGTAATCTATGGACAATTTTATCGATGAAAATACTTCAAATTTGGGGCTTGACCCATTTCTCGCAAAATTACAAGGATTTAAGTTTTTAATTTTTAGTTTTCACCTCTTCCTTCAAAAACAAGTGAAAGCGTGGGTAGCTTAACATTAATAAGCAAATATTTTATATCATGCGATAGCCAATAAAATTATCTATTAGCAAAAGTAGAAAACAGATACAAGTTTCATACATTTTCAGGGAGTAAGAATGGATTTAATTAGAAAAAAACATGACTTTTTTCACTTCTTTTTCAGTTATTTTCCAACACAAGAAAAACCAGGTCGTTAAGGTATGTTTTATTTGCATTGTATTATTAGTATTTGAGCTATTCTACAAAACGAATGTAAATTTATTAGTCTACGTCTATTAGTTTCGACGTAATTGTTGAACAAAGATACCCCTTCCCAGCGGTTCATCGATAAAATTGTCCATAGATTACGCCCTTATTAAAGTTTGATCACTACAAGCCCGGACACACTGTATAGATAATTAAATTATGTACAACTGCCAAACTTCTGGGTTCTAGGATCGAAGACGAAGTTATCAGTTTCAGCATTGTTAAGTTAACTGCTATTTAAATAGCTAAATTGGCCTCATCAAACAATCAAAGTTGTTATTTATGGTGAATCGTGAGTAAGCGAACAGAATATTAAGTAGATAAAGCACTTCGAATAATACTTTTGAGATGCCTACATGACAGTCTAGTAATTTAATTTGAAATGTATGTTTAATATGTTGTAGAATCCCATGCCCATTCATAAATTTAAAGCAAGGGCTACTATAAAGTTCATGATTATATAAAAGACTAGCGGCCGCCCGCGACTTCGTGCGCGTGGATCTCGTTTTACCCCCCTTTCATCTATGTATCTTACGCGGTTCAGATTTTTTGATACAAATGTTTTTTCCCGCTAACTCCCGTTCCCGTGAGAATTTTGCAATATACTGTTGTAACTAAGCTTTAAGTTTACTAAGGTACCTGCATGCCAAATTTCAAGAGTCTATCTTACGCGGTTTAGATTTTTTCATACAAATGCTTTTTCCCGCTAACTCCCGTTCCCGTGAGAATTTTGCAATATCCTGTTGTAACTAAGCTTTAAGTTTACTAAAGTACCTGCATGACAAATTTCAAGAGTCTATCTTACACGGTTTAGATTTTTTCATACAAATGTTTTTTCCCACTAACTCCCGTTCCCGTGGGAATTTTGCAATATCCTGTTGTAACTAAGCTTTAAGTTTACTAAGGTACCTGCATGCCAAATTTCAAGCGTCTAACTCAAGCGGTTTAGATTTTTTGTACAAAAGGATTTTCCCGCTAATTCCCGTTCCCGTGGGAATTCCTAAGTATCCTACAACCTGCCCAGGAGTATGAAGAATAATTGTACCAAGTTTCGTTAAAATCCGTCAAGTAGTTTTTGTTTCTATAAGGAACATACAGACAGACAGACAGACAGACAGACAGACAGACAGACAGACAGACAAAAATTTTACTGATTGCATTTTTGGCATCAGTATCGATCATTAATCACCCCCTGATAGTTATTTTGAAAATATATTTCATGTACAGAATTGACCTTTCTACGGATTTATTATAAGTATAGATAAAAATGTTTAACTACCTAGCTCGCATCAATACTTATTTATGACTATAATTTGTATATTTTAAAGACTGTAAACCCTTGAAAAGGAGGCTGACAATAGTGACTGAGTTTCTTGCGCTGCTTCTTCTCAGCACTGGCCCATTTATTGCCCCGAAGCAGTGGTAGGGTTAATATTGGGACGTGCAAAAGTGCTTTTTAAAAGCCTATTTGCAAAAATAGATGAATTTTATGAATTTATTACCTGTGGCAAAATCTTAATTATCATCGGTTGAAAATTCGCCATGGAGCTGGTCTGATGATGGGGCCAGATACCGTGGGAAAAACGTATTTTTATTTTCCAGTTGAGTTTGCGAGTTCAAATCCCATGAAAGACAAATAGTGATATGAGCTTAATATCTATATGGACGACTTTACTAAAATGAAATTTATTTATGCGTCTTTTTTTACATCTAAGTAGTCATACATCATTGCTATCCTTGATTAATTTGGAGTTGGTAATTGGTGATTATGGGAGCGGAAAATATTTAATAATATACTCGTGTTAATTAACAAGTTCCCCCATTAATTTTCTGTTTCTTACTTTTCAATGATCCTTGAACTGGTGAAGAGGCCGTCATTAATTTATGCTCATCTCATCTCTCTCATAGTCTCAGCATATTTTGTTTCACTTTTTTATAAGTAACTATGTCCCTTATTAAAGTCACTTAGAAATTATACTCGCACCTCGTCCTCGAGATAAGTATCCTGAAATTAATATATTATTATTCACAACATGTAGTAACGCATATTAGTTACCGATCTTGCACTATGGTTGAGAGATAAATAAAAAAAAAAGAACTAATTTTCCGCTATGGTCACCCCGGCCTCACCAATCCGCCATCANTTGATATCATTATACTCGCACCTCGTCCTCGAGATAAGTATCCTGAAATTAATATATTATTATTCACAACATGTAGTAACGCATATTAGTTACCGATCTTGCACTATGGTTGAGAGATAATTTAAAAAAAAAAAGAACTAATTTTCCGCTATGGTCACCCCGGCCTCACCAGTCCGCCATCTTATATTGTCATTCGCATTTTAGTGCTTAACCGTTCTGCACTTTTTTCTTTACATTCAAAATTAAGCAGTTAAAATGCCGAAACGTAAACGTGAAAAGGATTTTGACTACATCAGTGATCAAATCAAGAAGTTAAAAAAGAAATTAAAANTAAAACGGACAGACGTTGAACACCGTCGCGCTCGTGCAACTCAAGGATCCAGTGAGAGACGGTGAGTGGGCTACCAGTCAGTAGGCCTAGGATGCGCGCCGCGATAAGCGGTTCGTTCGTTCGTTTCAGCCGAAAGACGTCCACTGCTGGACAAAGGCCTCCCCCAAGGATTTCCACAAAGACCGGTCCTGCGCCGCTCGCATCCAGGCGCCTCCCGCGACCTTCACCAGATCGTCGGTCCACCTAGTGGGAGGACTGCCTGGATAAGCGGTTATCACGCCATTTTATCGATTTTTGTCTTATGCGGATCCTAGCCCGGCTGGGCTGCAAGTGCTTCTTTAATAAGAGCGGGTGAAGCGCCGCGTGAGCAACTTCGTTCTTCCCCCTGAATAATAAAACGGACAGACGTTGAACACCGTCGCGCTCGTGCAACTCAAGGATCCAGTGAGAGACGGTGAGTGAGCTACCAGTCAGTACTAGGATGCGCAAGCGGTTATTATCACGCCATTTTATCATACATTTTGACGTCGATAAGAGCGAGTGGCTACGTTCTGCATCCGAGTACGAGAATGGACAGACTGAATACCGGAGCTCAAGGATCCAGTGAGAGACGGTGAGCTACCTGGACTGCAAGCACGTTTAAGAGCGAGTGAAGCACCGCGTGAGCAACTACGTTCTGCATACCTAAGCTGACGTGAGCAACTTCGTTCTGCATCCGAGGACCTACTGAGACGCGGCGAGTGAGCTACCTGGGCTGCAAGCACTGACAACTAATTCCAGCTCCTTTATACAAGTAGCAAACAACGGAGGGAAGTCGAACCTTAACTTCGAACTCCTCCTATGTTCTTCTGAGGGTCCAATGACAGTTTAACCGTTTAACTTTCCCCCGGGACAAACTTGATCTTCACTGGTTGGGTTTTTATTGGTGGTCAAGCTGTAGATCCTGGCTACACAGGAGTTGCAGTGGTGGGAAAGAGAGGTGGGAATAGTCCCGTAAGTAGCAAACGAAGTAAAGCTGGATTTATATTTGTCTGACGTGTTACGTAGACTCATAATAGAATCAGTTTTATGCATATGGTAACGTAAGGCTTTGATACTTTCATAATAATATTGCATGTTTTATTTCAGTGAGTGCTATAAGGCCCCTTTGCCCACCCCCGGATTTGCTGCGCGACCCAGAATTCTATGTCGTGAAGTTTAATTCTGGTAAGTATTAATTTTATTTGTAAGTTTTTGTTTTATGATATACTACAATTATTATGTAGGTATAATCTTGCATCGGCACCTATTACTTACAGATTTCAACGAGCTACAAAAGGAAGTAGTGCCTATGTCACACGTACCGTCTGGGCTTTGTCAAGACTTTTATTCCATCACGAATGTAAGTATACATTATAGTCAAGTAGCTTAAAGAATAATAATATGTTTTGTTTATGCGTACAGTAGTAAATTAACTCATTGGAAAAAAGGGCTGCGACCGCTTCAGAGAATAAGGCTACCAGAGACATCCTTACCCTTGGGCATACCCCACCTTGCGGTTATCATCGTTTCGGTCAAATGACGTCATTCGTCCTCGCGGTTATACCTGGCTGAATAAGAGGACATGTGTGCAGAATATGTGCANAATTAAAGCGAGCACGGAAACAAAACACAATTTCTTCGGATAGTGATTCTGAATCTAAAAATAGCTATAACGGTACGTACCCACTGTTACCTTTTATTAAGTGTTAACAAATTATATGAAAAGCATCCGTTAATATTCACATTAGGTGCAATCGGGCTGATCTTTGGACTGTCCCACAGCACATAATAAATGTTCGGTTACCCTCAATTAGAAATTGTACGGGTTTACTTGGTGATTTAAATTATTATACGACACAATGCATTCGAGCTGATCATCGGACTGTCTCAACGCATTTACTGATCGTATCTATGCTAAAAATAATATTACATTAAATATTGTAATTTTTACGAAAAAAGCAAAAAATGCAACTCGAACTGTACTGTGGTCTGTTTCACTGCATTTATGCTTAAATCTCTTTTACATAAGAATGTAACCGGACTGATCTTTGGACTGCTCCACTACATTCTGCAAATATTGTGTAAACAATATTCTAATAATTTTATTACGATAAAAATCAAGTTAATTACAAATCAGAATGTAAATAATTACTCATCACAGGTATTGTTTACAATTATAAACCATTATTTTCAGATAATGGGCTAATAGAAGAACCAATAATCGATCTCGAAAATAGTACTAACGTTTCTCAATCCAACCAAAACTTGGCCGAAATCACGAATACAACCCCAGTTTTGCCCAACGCAGAAATAGAACCCGAAAGTGACCTAGTCAATCTAGAACATATCTCGGGCGAGACTGCCAATAAAGAATGTGAAAACACACAGTTGGACAAAGACATTTTAGAGGTCCTTGGAGACGACCCTTCCACTACTGTACAGTACGGAGAAGAAATCCATAAGGAACTCGCAACCCGGTTACAACATATTACAGCCTCTGGCTTAACCAAAGAAACTAGAAAAGAATTGCAACAAAAATACCTGCTTCCGTCAAATGCAATTCTTTTAGGCGCTCCCGCATTGAATCCGGAGATTAAAGCAGCTTTGCCTGAAACGTTAGCCAATCGCGACAAAGCCATAGAATCTAAACAAAAACTCCTGGCATCGGCCATCTCCTGCGTAGCATCAGCTACTTCATTTTTGCTGGAACCCCAAAATCAAAACAAGGAGTTATTGAAGAAACTTATGGACGCAAATAGACTTTTGTGCGACATACAGCATTCCGATTCAGTGACCAGGCGAATGTTTAGTACGTCAGTACTGAAAAAAGACGTCAAATCCCAAATAATGAACTCCAAAATTGACAAATTTCTATTTAGTGAAAATCTTGCTGATACACTAAAAACAGCTAAAGCCGTGTCTAAGTCCGGTGCTGAAATAAAATACACGAATACTAGAAAGGACGTCAAAAAACCCCAACCCTCAACATCTAAAGCCGGTACTTTAAACGTGAAAGCCCAGGTGGCTCAGCCTCAGAGACCACCTGCGACCACGAGGAAGACCCAACCACCTGTCTATCACCAGAATCGGCCCGCCGGATCATCCAAGACGTCATCGCAACGGCAGAAGACGACCAACTATCGACGTTAGAAGAGGTAAACTACGCGGGACGCTTATCTAAATATTACTCCCAATGGTTACGGATCACAGACAATCAGACCGTCCTGTCTTGGATCCAGGGCTACAAAATTGAGTTTAATAGCACTGTAAAACAATGTTCTATTCCGAAACCACCTGTACTCTCTCCTAAAGAGTTTACACAATTTGAGGAAGCTATATCAGAACTTTACAATATTGGAGCTATTTCTAAATGTAAACCTTGTCCCAACCAATTTATATCAAGTATTTTTCTAAGGCCAAAACCAAATGGTAAGATGCGGTTAATACTAAACCTAAAAAACTTAAATAAACACATTGACACTTATCATTTCAAGTTAGAAGACATACGTACAGTCCTAAAAATCATAGAAAAAGATTCGCTAATGGCTACTTTAGACTTAAAAGACGCGTACCTTTTATTAAAAATAGACGAAACTTCCCGAAAATATCTGAGATTTACATTTAATAATATCCTTTACGAATTCAACGCCTTACCATTTGGTCTTAACACGGCACCTTACATCTTTACCAAAGTGATGAAACCGGTAGTAAAATTGCTACGATCAGCAGGTTTTTTATCATCTATATATCTAGATGATTTATGTTTACTGTCCGCCTCGTATCACGGCTGCCTGAATAACGTAGAAACAACGCAAAAACTGCTCACTAGTCTCGGGTTCATAATAAATTTGAAAAAGAGCGTTTTGACTCCCTCAACAACATGCAAATATTTGGGCTTTGTAATTGACACAAATGAAATGAATATTCAACTACCTTCCGATAAACGAATTCGAATAGTCAATGAAACCAAAAAAGTTATAGAACTAAACCAATGCAAAATCAGATATTTCGCACAATTTGTTGGACTGTTAGTTTCGGCCTGCCCTGCGATAGAATATGGCTGGCTCTACACAAAACAACTAGAACGTTGTAAATATTTGAATCTTCAAGGGCATGGTGATTACAACAAAACCATGATACTTCCGCCTTCCCTACATGAGGACTTGGAATGGTGGTTACAGGCTGTCCCTCATTCCGTAAAACGAATAAGAGACGACCACCATGAACTAGAGATCTTCTCTGACGCCTCAACAACGGGGTGGGGGGCTGCCTGCGGATCTGATACTGCCAGTGGTCCGTGGTCCAACAAAGAGCGCCAATATCACATTAACCAATTAGAACTTTTAGCCGCGTCTATAGCTCTTAAAATATTTGCTAAAAACTGCACCAATTGTCAAATACTAATGCGTCTAGATAATTCCACTGCGATTAGTTACATTAATCGCATGGGGGGCATACAATTCCCCCACTTAACGGCCATAACAAAATCTATATGGCAATGGTGTGAACAACGTAGTATTTTTGTAGTTGCTTCATACATAAAATCTAGTGACAATGACATCGCGGATGGGGAGTCACGACGAACTCATCCAGACATTGAGTGGGAATTAAAAAACTCTGCCTTTAAAGCTATTACAGACAAATTTGGTTTCCCTGAAATCGATTTATTTTCTAGTCGCATTAATAAAAAATGTGACGTTTATGTGTCATGGAAAAAGGATCCTGATGCACTCGCTATTGATGCGTTTACTATCAATTGGGCCAATTTTTTCTTCTATGCCTTTCCTCCGTTTTCAATTATATTGAAAACCCTCCGAAAAGTAATATCAGACCAAGCTAAAGGCATCGTGGTGGTCCCAATGTGGCCTACACAAGCTTGGTACCCAATATTCACGAGTCTTTTGATATCTGACTTAATAATTTTTAAACCGAATGACAATGTGGTTATCTCCCATTCCAGCAAAGGCAAGATTCACTCCAACCTTACCCTGGCTGCCGGAATCTTGTGCGGACGGCGTTGCTGAGACGTAGTGTACCACCTTCATCTATAGATATCATGCTGGCGTCACTAAGCGACAACTCCATCAAGCAGTACAACGTTTGTCTTAGAAGATGGCACGAATTTTGTGTTCACAATAACCGGAATATCTTTCAAGCTTCAATTCCAACAATCATCTATTTTTTTACCCAACTTTATCAGTCTGGCGTGCAATATGGCACATTAAATAGTTACAGAGGTGCTCTTTCTCTTATAGTAGGTTCACACATATCCACAGATGATAGAATCAAAAGGTTCTTTAAAGGGGTTTTTAGACTCAGACCCCCAGCCCCTAAATACAATGTCACGTGGGACACCTCTAAAGTGCTAGATGCTTTAAGTGAGTGGTACCCTAATGAAGCTCTCTCTCTGCAGAAACTCACCAAAAAATGCGTTACCTTACTGGCCATAACAACGGCGCATAGATCACAAACATTTCATAAAATAAACATAAGTAATATAGAATCTTCTACAGACCATATTAGCATTAAAATACCAGACTTAATTAAAACATCGAAGCCAGGTACCAATCAACCTATTATTTGCATACCATTCTTCACTGAAAAACTCAGCATATGCCCAGCTACCACGCTACTGTGCTACATTAAAAAGACAGCTTCACTTCGCCAAACAGAAAACTTATTAATAACTTTTAAAAAACCCTATAAAGCAGTCACTACTCAAACCATCAGTCGATGGATCAAGAACACTCTCAAAGATTGTGGAATTGATATCTCCATATTCACGGCACACAGTACCCGGCACGCTGCCACTTCTAAAGCTTACCAAAAGGGTGTCAGTATAGATGTCATCCGAAAGACTGCGGGATGGAGTGGTACTTCCACTACATTTGGTAAATTCTATCAAAGAATAATAAGAAACGAGGATCAGACTCCTTTAGCCAGAGCTGTCCTTAATCAGGATTAAATAGAGGCGATGATTTTGATTTAACATAAGTTACAATGTACTGATTCTATTATCATACAAGCTAAACCTATTATTTACATATTTACATATCTGTAATGAGATTTTCTACTGATTATATAAAAATATAATTATGAGATAAGTCCATTCTTTGTTAATTTTGGTAAATAAAACAACAATATTGATTTAATCAATTAACTTTTATTTACAACGACTACTTTTTGTGATATTACCGAAACACAAATACTCTCAACCTCTACATGTTGTGAATAATAATATATTAATTTCAGGATACTTATCTCGAGGACGAGGTGCGAGTATAATTAATGATTAAACGAACTTACCAAGTGAAGTTCTATCATAATTATACGAAGCACCTCGTCCGAAGAGATAAGTATCCATCACCCTCCCGAAACCCGACCCAAAAATATGGGCTTCGGTAATATCACAACATCTCTAAACTAAATGACAATATAAGATGGCGGACTGGTGAGGCCGGGGTGACCATAGCGGAAAATTAGTTCTTTTTTTTTTTTAATTATCTCTCAACCATAGTGCAAGATCGGTAACTAATATGCGTTACTACATGTTGTGAATAATAATATATTAATTTCAGGATACTTATCTCTTCGGACGAGGTGCTTCGTATAATTATGATAGAACTTCACTTGGTAAGTTCGTTTAATCATTAATTGGTACTTCCACTACATTCGGTAAATTCTATCAAAGAATAATAAGAAACGAGGATCAGACTCCTTTAGCCAGAGCTGTCCTTAATCAGGATTAAATAGAGGATTGATGATTTTGATTTAACATAAGTTACAATGTACTGATTCTATTAATATACAAGATAAACCTATTATTTACATAATTTACATATGTGTAATGAGATTTTCTACTGACTATATAAAAATATAATTATGAGATAAGTCCATTCTTTGTTATTTTTGGTAAATAAAACAACAATATTGATTAAATCAATTAACTTTTATTTACAACGACTACTCTTTGTGATATTACCGAAACACAAATACTCTCAACCTCTACATGTTGTGAATAATATATTAATTTCAGGATACTTATCTCGAGGACGAGGTGCGAGTATAATTAATGATTAAACGAACTTACCAAGTGAAGTTCTATCATAATTATACGAAGCACCTCGTCCGAAGAGATAAGTATCCATCACCCTCCCGAAACCCGACCCAAAAATACGGGCTTCGGTAATATCACAACATCTCTAAACTAAATGACAATGATGGCGGATTGGTGAGGCCGGGGTGACCATAGCGGAAAATTAGTTCTTTTTTTTTTTATTTATCTCTCAACCATAGTGCAAGATCGGTAACTAATATGCGTTACTACATGTTGTGAATAATAATATATTAATTTCAGGATACTTATCTCTTCGGACGAGGTGCTTCGTATAATTATGATAGAACTTCACTTGGTAAGTTCGTTTAATCATTAATTATCCTCCATAATATAAGTAGGTAACGCCCGTTTTCACAAACATTACTATGAGGTCTCACAGGGTGACACACGAACCAATCACAGAGCTCTATTCAACGCTGTGCTTTCGATTTGTTGCTTCACTTAAGCAAGCATCGTTTGTGAATACGGGCGTCGGTATGTGTTCACAGAACCGCTTGGCATGCACGTCCTAACTATCAGTAAACGAGTTAGAACCACTTGAGCTAAAACCATTATCGTGAGCGGTGACTGCCCATCGTATCGAGTTAAACTTCTTGCATTTTATCGATTACTAACTTACCTACATCAGCCGATAAACTTATTTGAAGTTAAATCCTTGGGAACGAGGTGCAATTTAACAGGCTACAGAGCACAACGTGTCAATGGAGTCAATGAAAGAAATTAACAAACACCCTTATATTTGACCATTGCTGCATTGTGGCTAATAGTGTTGGAAATACTACATAAGTAATGACAAAAATTCTAAACAGTTCATTTATTAGTATAACTAGCTGTGCCCGCGACTTCGTAACCGCGAAAATAGTTCGAATAATATTACCCGTTTACATTTTTTTTTATTGCTCTACCCCTATAAGCTGTAGGATGATGTTGTAAAGCCTTCATCGATAAATATAGGCTATTCAACACAGGAAGAATTTTTCAGATCGGATTAGAAGTTTCTATGATTAGCGCGTTCTAGCAAACAAACAAACTCTTCAGCTTTATAATATAAGTAAAGCTTACGGCGGTATTAAAATCCGGGTCTTTTGCCAAGTGGACGAGTGCTTTAAATAAGCTACTGGAAACAAAGATCACGTTCGTCGAATTCAAAGAAGTTCCAGGATACGAACTGATCTCAAACAAGTCATGTTTCGTCGCTTTAATTGCAATCAATAATTCTCAAAACTCGAAATACGTTAAAGTTAAGTTATATGTGTAACAAAATATCCGTATTTCAAAGGTTTTTTGTTTAATGGGTTTTCTTTATGTACTGTCGTTTATCTTGGCGCCATTTCAAAGTAGGAAGACAAGTCACTCGTTATGCCCCTACACTCATGCGACAATTATAATAACAACATTGGGGTACGATAAAAGCAAACAGTCAACAAAAACTTTTCAATAACTATCATTCGTCTATTTTGTTTCAGTGAAGCACTCTCAACTTTTATATTTCTCCAACACCATTAGCAATGAAAGCTCTTCGGGGTTCAGTGAGCCGTTATTGAAAATATTCTTATATTTTATCTTAACAATAAGTTTTACTTGCAGTGACAGTAAGGAAGGATACAGACTTGTTTTTCTTTTATCTGCAACCAGCGATACAGTGTCTTTTGCTAGCGATAAAATACTCTACAAAGTTACATAAAAAAGCCAGTCGTTTTACGGAAGCTTTCAACACAATCAGTCGTTGAATCGCAATAGAATTGATAAATTATGAGCTATTCAATCGATTTCCAAAACGCGACAGATATAGATAGGTAGATCATTACACTACAATAATGACGCTCGGATTGCTCAGATCAAACTCGCCGCACCCCGCGCTTCCCTCGACCAAAAAGTGGTGGGGCGCATCTTCGTGGATGACGATCTATAAACATTAACGAGTCGTAATTTTAATCGCGGTAACTTAAAGTAACATCTACTATACCTGATCTGAAGCTATACCCTATTTACTATTAAAATAGACTTCAAATATCTACAAAAGAAAATAATGAACTATACACACCACGCTTTTTTAAACGTGCCGTTACGCGTTTGCTATGCTGGGAAATTATATTGATTTGATGCATGTTATTTTGAAAGGGAAAACATTGCGCTTAAAAAAATCGCTGTGCATGAGCGCTAAGGTTAAATATAATTGACACCGAAATACTCGTATTTCTTCTCGTATTGTTTCGTATCAGCTCAAATTGTGAATGTGTTTGTAAATATCAAAAGGTAAAAAATAATTGACACCTTTGTT
Organism: Ostrinia furnacalis; assembly: GCF_004193835.3. Classification (NCBI taxonomy): domain Eukaryota; kingdom Metazoa; phylum Arthropoda; class Insecta; order Lepidoptera; family Crambidae; genus Ostrinia; species Ostrinia furnacalis. Next base: position 569,488 of record NW_021132634.1, on the reverse strand, counting down.
TGCTTTCTTTGTAACAGTGATGTTTCCCATTACTTTTTATTTACATTTACAAAGGATTTTGACACCGAAGAGACTACATAAATATGAAAATTGTAGATGACTTAGGAAAAAACATAACATTTACAGGAGATAGATACCTACTGCTGTGCTAGTGTTATCAGCAGTAAGTCTATTTTTGGCAAAACTATAATGAGCTACACTCAACATCAAATAAACCGCACCTTCCGCGACGCGAACTTCAAAGATTTTCTACTGACATAATCATGGTGCCCCAACAATATTGGTGTTATTTGAAAGCTCAATAAATATCCTTAAAGGTAAACACATTTAATTTCTTAATAAATGGTTAACATCTATATATATAAAAGAAAGTCGTGTTAGTTACTCCACTTATAACTCAAGAACGGCTGAACCGATTTAGCTGAAAATTGTCAGGGAGGTAGTTTAGAGCCAGGAGAAGGACATAGGATACTTTTTATCCCGTTCGAAATAAAAAAAAGTCTGCTTATTTATTGCCATTAAGGCGGAACAAAGTTCGCCGGGTCAACTAGTATATCATAAATGTGACTTGAAAAAAGACCTTACTTTGGGCTCACCTCTGGGATCAATTAGACCAATTTTTTTGGTTATAAAACCAAATAATGAACACACGTGTCCTCTTTAACAGATAGATAGCGATTAATTCCAACTTAACATTTTTATAGCCATAAAAGTTGGCTCAAGCGTAACTACCTATTTTTTGAAGAAGTGACTCTGGATTCTTCTACAGACACATTTTTGGGGTTCCTTTAATGAAATGAAGTTTAGAACTAGGCTTTTAAATGGTGCCAATATTGGTGGGAAGTGGGGATGCATACGTTTAAAAGTGCTTGTCGCGGGAGGTGTGATTTATTTGATGTCGAGTGTATATTTCAGATGAGCTGACAGGAGTTTTTTAACAGCAAAATATTGGAGTTGGAGATATCAGCAGTATAAAACCCTAATTTTTACTTATAGCAAAATCTTTTCATGCTATCAATTTTGATGTCGGTAGAAAAACCGACCGAAACTCATGTAAAACACAATTTAATAAACTCATTAGGCAAGGCAAAAATCTTGTAAAAATTGAATTTTCTTCAAACAACAACTTCAAAAGTAAGCACCTGGGAAATTTTTTCCTTGCGCCAGTATTATTGTGTACTCTAAAAGCATCTGATAAAACTTGGGGGCTATTTTCTGTATCGTAAACCCTGTTAAATAAACTCGTTTTATACTCACTTATGAAAGCCTTGGTACATTAAATTAAAAATTCAGAGCAAAAATTGCGAGGCTTCTACTAAGTTGTAAGAATATTGAACGGAGAAACGGATACCTAGCTTGTTTTAATTGCATATTCTCTTAGTAAAACTTAATTGTACTATCCTTGATTGCCTTTAGATTCTGTTCCTTGTTCTCACTTGTGGCTGAGAGCTGTGCTGAGAGCTAGAAACAAAAAGTGACACGAAAGTGATTTTTATTGTACCTATTCTCAAACGCCGCCGCGGCTTGGTCCGTATATGTAGAGTCTTGTTGACTATGGCTCACGCTTTTACCTTTTTCCTGAATAAATAAATAAAGTTTGTGTGTATACTCTGTACCATAATGGCACCGGCACCGGTCAGATTTTTGGATCTCTCTTTGGATGAAAAGTTATTGTCACTATGAAGTTCGCATTTCAAAAGCAAATTCCATTTCTCTGGAACACGTAATTCATGACGTTAATATTCCTTGCACTGGTACACTCATCATTACTTCACTTTGCGACGAGGATCCTGCCGGAGCGTTTGTTCAACGAGTACATTTTGTTCTATGAATATTTCATACTGAATGAAGCTATGAATAACTAGCTAGCTTAACAATCATATTTTTCAGTCAAATACACTCGCAAAAGTCTCGTATACATTCTAACTATGTATATCTTTTAGTACTACTGTGGTACTACCGATTGATGTCACGCAACTTTTGCTGCCGGGAAATTCGCACTTTTCAGGTATAGATATTTGGAGATTTGAGAAACAAATATTTTTCCAATAACAATGGTCTACTCACACATCTAGTCAGCAATTAACTTAGATCACAAGAACATTTGTGTAATGATACCTCCACAATAAAGTTGAATACAGAAGGTTTGTATTTAAGCCGGTTCAGTCAGGCTCCTTGGACGACGGGAGTTAGGCATAGGCATTAGGTACCTAGTGACTTAGTTGAAGATAGCGGATGCGACATTGCAGTTACTCATGATGATGCAGATGGTTTCATAGAATCTGATATGAGTTACATGTATATTTTTTAAATGCTTATGGAACTATGAAATATAATATCATAGCATTTTTTTAATCCATCATTACCTGTCCGGTACAGGCTACAGAAAGTCTAGTTAAATAAAACTGGACTGAGTTTACTATGTTCCCATCACTTGTGGTACGTCCCAGGAAGACATACGTAAGTGCCGTTTATTTGCCTAATAAACAACTTTATTGTTTCTGTAACTACGCAATTAGAGCTCGTAAAAATAATTACCAATACATTCCGTCCAATGTCGACGTGTGGATGTGGAGCGATACAATTTTGTATGTTAACACGAATGCTTGGTTGAATACTTTATCAGTTATTTTCTTATTTCAATAGTTGTGTGAATCTTTTTTGTCGGCATCGAACCGTTTTATTCGTGGAAATGTAGTTACCTATCTTTGTGAGAAGTTATAGTTCGTCTTTAGATGGATTCGGCATACACAATAATAATAAGTTACTTATGTACTGAAGTAGAAAGCAAAACTTTTATATTATTTCATGTTTGTCATGTTGTTCAACTTTATTTTTGTCGTTATTTGAGATAAAAACATTTATGTTTGAGCGAGAACTAGTTTGTTATTCATAGCATATTAAGTATGTTCTCACATTTTTGTAAATTCTTTCTCTTTCAGAAATCTTTATTCTTGAATATTGCAAGAAACAGAAAATACTTAAGTAACTATCTTACTTACTTATATGCGTAAAATTTGAATCTTTTAGCAAATACTTAGTAAAACGCTGAAAAAAGCTATTAGAATTTAACCCTGAGATTAATGATATCAAGTTCGTTTCTAATTGTAAAAAACTATACAACTTACCCAAATAAAATCAGTTAAATTTAACACATCGTAAAATCTAAATCAAGCAAACAAACAGTTATGATCCTTCCCTAGAAAATTATGGTTTCAAAAATTATACAGTCAATAAGTGTGTTTCTTAGGACACCTTCATTTACATCCGCCAACATACGAAATGTTAACGTGATTGAGGTTTTCCGCCATTCCTAATTTTCGTTTACAGGAGTCGCGAGCGGGGTTACGCCGCGAATTCGTAATAGCCCAATTTGGCGACTCGTCGCACATGTTAATTCGAATATTCGACTTCCGCAGAAATGGTTTAAATGTACAATTCCAAAAAATATTCAATTTTCTTAAAATTGTAATAAGATATTTACTGAAAATCGTTTCTTGCATTTCAAACAACACTTTGGACACCTTAAAGTCCTGTTTCTACCAAGGCGGAGCGGAGAAATGTTTTAAATAACCAATCAGATTTCATTCATCATCATCATCATCTCAGCCACAGGACGTCCACTGCTGAACATACATAGGCCTCCCCCAATGCTTTCCATGTTACCCGGTTGGTAACAGATTTCATTCTGTCAATAAACACTAAATCTGAATGACATCTGTTAGTAGACCTGGATTTAAGTTATAATTTAAAAAAATATTATTCAATTTCGTAATTCACAAATGAAAAAAATAATACAATTCACGAGCAGTTAAACTGATGTAGACTACATCCAAAAGCTGATCGTTAAGTTAAAATTAATTGTACTCTGACAGTTTTTTTGATGTGCGTCAGTTCAACGGATCATTTTAACTCACTATGACTGCCCACTTTAAGTAATTAAATGAAACACATAATAACAATTCAATTAAAAGTAGGTATAGCCTGACCAGGAACATAAAAACCCTGACATAGAGGCGCGTCAATTGCATTTGATAGTGCAACACTGAGTACAGTNTTATACGAAGCACCTCGTCCGAAGAGATAAGTATCCATCACCCTCCCGAAACCCGACCCAAAAATACGGGCTTCGGTAATATCACAACATCTCTAAACAAAATGACAATATAAGATGGCGGATTGGTGAGGCCGGGGTGACCATAGCGGAAAATTTGTTCTTTTTTTTTTATTTATCTCTCAACCATAGTGCAAGATCGGTAACTAATATGCGTTACTACATGTTGTGAATAATAATATATTAATTTCAGGATACTTATCTCTTCGGACGAGGTGCTTCGTATAATTATGATAGAACTTCACTTGGTAAGTTCGTTTAATCATTAAATATTGCTCTCTGTTGTTTGACGAAATGGCGATTGGACCAGGTGTTTCCTTTAACAAAACAGAAGACAAATTATCTGGATTTGTTGACAATGGCACAAGCACTGAAAAAGATTTTTGCGACCATGTGCTAGTTTTTATGGTGCGAGGTATATTTAAAAAATATAAACAGCACTTGGCCTACTATTTTTGCAGTGGAAGCACGAAAACGTTAGTATTAAAAGAGCAAATTGAAAAATTAATAATTAAACTCCAAGAGACTGGCTTAAAAGTCGTGGCCACAGTGTGTGACCAAGGCACTTCAAATGTGGCAGCCATCAATGCCCTAATTAAACAAACTAAAGAAAGTTATTTGAGAAAAAATGAAATTAATTTAGAGGGGACATTTGAAATTGGAAATGCTCAAATTTTTCCCATATATGACCCACCACACTTAATCAAGGGTATTAGGAACAATTTAATAACAAAAAACCTAAAATACTCTTTGCATGGGAAAGAACGCACTGCGAAATGGAGCCATATTGTGGCATTATATAATAAGTCACCTGCATATCAAGGCGTAAAATTAGTACCAAAATTAACGGCTCAACATGTTATGCCCGACTTGATACCTAAAATGCGGGTGAAGAATTGCACTCAGGTCTTCAGTAAATCTGTTGGAGCAGCACTTGGATTTATGGCAGGTGATGAACAAAATAATGTGTATGCCTACATTTTCATTTCATTTGTCGGCTGTTTGGTGTAGTGGTTCGAAACGGACTACCATTCCGGAGGTTGCGGGTTCGATTCCCTCACTGTACAAACATTTGTGAGCATAAACATATTTGTTTGCATTGGACTGGGTGTTTTCTATGTATATTATGTATTTAGGTATTTAAAATTAACTTAAAATTGGTATTTAAACAAAAAAACTATTTAAGTATGTTTATACAATCCGTTGTCTAGTACCCATAGTACAAGCTTTGCTTAGTTTGGGACTAGAAGCGCAGTGTAAAATGTCCAAGGATATTTATTATTATTTTACTTATTATTAGGTATTTAAATTCATTTAGTAATAACTTTCTACCCCTTTTTAACATAGTTAGGGGGTGCATTTCAATGCACTATATTATTATTTTAATGCACACAATAACTATGTTAAAAAGGGGTAGAAAGTTNCCAAAAATACGGGCTTCGGTAATATCACAACATCTCTAAACTAAATGACAATATAAGATGGCGGATTGGTGAGGCCGGGGTGACCATAGCGGAAAATTAGTTCTTTTTTTTTTTTTTTTTATTTATCTCTCAACCATAGTGCAAGATCGGTAACTAATATGCGTTACTACATGTTGTGAATAATAATATATTAATTTCAGGATACTTATCTCTTCGGACGAGGTGCTTCGTATAATTATGATAGAACTTCACTTGGTAAGTTCGTTTAATCATTAATTATGTTCCCTTGTTACCAAATATAGTTATTCCCCCAAATTATGTTAAAATAACCGAGTTATAAGGAACATGGGCAAATAAAGCCATATTTGCGAGAGCTAGCAATTTGGTAGGCAAACTGTAAAATTGGTTTGTAGGAATTCAATTATTTGGAGTTATAATTAGGAGGTTTGAATATGCGACTAAATAATGATATTTGTGAAGATTGACAATCTAAATAATTCCTAAAATTGAAGCATAAGATTGTAATGTTAAAATAATATTTACACCTAAACTGTAAGCTTGATTGATCTTGATGGGACTTTACTACGTACAGAAGTTTTACTTCGCGAAAGTATTTAAAAAAATGTATGCTCAATATCATTAACAATATGGTGTAATTTAGCCTGTCTCAAGAGTCAAGCACCATTTTGTTGACAAACGTCAGTGATCGGCACTGCGCCGAAGCTATATGTATAGGGCTGACTTCGGTAAAATGATGTGACGTGAGGTGCCAAACTGCGGAAAATGGCGGAGGAAATACATGATTTAGCACTATTAACTACTTATTTACCTCTCAGTGTCTTGAGGCAACTTAAAAAAGTACATTCTGTGTTTTTATTATTATTTAGGCAGTTAAATACTGCACAGTATTTAGTACACCATTTTCTTTATTTTCTTCCATCATACACAAGAATACGCGTGCGTGAGTCAATGTTCGCTCGTATGTGAGGCCTTGTCGAATAGTATCCTGTAGGTGGGCCATCGTGCGTGTTTTGTTTTCGATGTAAACTCGCGGAGATGAACAGGCCTGCTTTAGCTTAGAGCGCTTTCACATTAGGGCGTTAGTAGCGCGACTGCAGCGCGACAGCGGCGTTTTTATAATGTGAGCATCCGCTGTCACATAGTATAAAATTTTCAGCAGCGCGTCTGTCACGCGTTTGTCGCGCTGCTAAATCGCCTAAATGTGAAAGCGCTCTTACGCCCGATTCCCATATTCAATCCTTGTCCAAATCCGGATTACAACTGTCAAATTTAATTCAGTTTTAGATTATATTTCCAAAATTTTCGATGCATTTACACTTTAATATTGTTTAAATAGTCTTATAAACAATATAAAAATGTAAAAACATCAAAAACCGCAGTTATTTTAATAATAATAATAATAATAACTTTATTTGTCCANATGTCAATGAAGTTTTCAGTTACTGTTGCCATTAAAAGAAATTAGTACCATTAGTTTTCCGCAACATGGCGAGGGTTTTTATGTTCCTGGTCAGGCTATATGTCCCGTGCATTAGCCACGTGTAAGTGGACGTTTCCAATAACATTCCAAGACATAGATGACGCCAACTAGTGACGTGATGCCTTACAGTATCGATAAATTTTAGTCAACTATCTACAAGGGGTAAAAGCCAATGCGATGCTGCGTTACCAGAGGTAGTGCTACTCGTATAGAGATAATTAATCTATATATATAAAAGAAAGTCGTGTTAGTTACTTCGCTTATAACTCAAGAACGGCTGAACCGATTTAGCTGAAAATTGTCAGGGAGGTAGTTTAGAGCCAGGAGAAGGACATAGGATACTTTTTATCCCGTTCGAAATTAAAAAAGTCTGCTTATTTATTGCCATTAAGGCGGAACAAAGTTCGCCGGGTCAGCTAGTAAAATATAGATGAATGTAAATATAAATTAACGCTTATTACTTATGTTAACTTTTTGGTGGATGAAACCGTTCTCTATTTAAATGTAGCTGATATTCGGCAGTCGAAGATAGAACCTCTTCCTTTTTTTGAAGCTTGTTAAAAATATACCCAAAATTGTATTGATTTCAGCACAGATTTTCTTCAGTTCTCTGAAATCACTGTAAATTACAATCACTATGAACTATTCCGTCATAACTTACAGCAGCTTAATTCTCGTCTAAATAACAAATCTATTTACTTACATCGATACCGGATCTACTATCGTAATTCAATCGCACACCACTAAAAGCTCTACAAAGAGCTTTCACGATGTTCTAATTGAACTTGCTTGAAAGCTAAAAAGTGGGGGCGATAAGATAAAAGAACTAACGTGATATAATGTCTTCCTTTCACCTCGCCCTGGCATGTGGAGGAATGTTTATAAAAGCTATTAGGAATGAAGAGCCTTTTGTTGTCTTTGTGATAACGTAGTACCTACCTACATACTAGACTAGCTTTATCTCTGAATTTATACTTTAACCGACTTAAAAAAAGGAGAATTTTCTCAATTACAGTGCATGTTTTTTTTTTATGTAAGTAAAAGTATGTTACCGTAGAACTATGTCAATTTTATGAACCGATTTCCGAAATCTTTTTGTTCGATAGGAATAACATTTATTTGCTGCACACAAAGTCACATACCTACATTGTTCAATAAGATTACATAATTCAATATTTAATATGCACATTCAAAATCTATACTTATAATAAATCTGTAGAGAGGTCAATTCTGTACATGAAATATATTTTCAAAATAACTATCAGGGGGTGATTAGTGATCGATACTGATGCCAAAAATGCAATCAGTAAAATTTTTGTCTGTCTGTCTGTCTGTCTGTCTGTCTGTCTGTCTGTCTGTCTGTCTGTCTGTATGTTCCTTATAGAAACAAAAACCACTTGACGGATTTTAACGAAACTTGGTACAATTATTCTTCATACTCCTGGGCAGGTTATAGGATACTTAGGAATTCCCACGGGAACGGGAATTAGCGGGAAAATCCTTTTGTACGAAAAATCTAAACCGCTTAAGTTAGACGCTTGAAATTTGGCATGCAGGTACCTTAGTAAACTTAAAGCTTAGTTACAACAGGATATTGCAAAATTCCCATGGGAACGGGAGTTAGTGGGAAAAAACATTTGTATGAAAAAATCTAAACCGCGTAAGATAGACTCTTGAAATTTGGCATGCAGGTACCTTTGTAAACTTAAAGCTTAGTTACAACAGGATATTGCAAAAATCTCACGGGGACGGGAGTTAGCGGGAAAAAACATTTGTATGAAAAAATCTGAACCGCGTAAGATAGATGAAGGGGGGTAAAACGAGATCCACGCGCACGAAGTCGCGGGCGGCCGCTAGTAAAAAATAAAGAAAAATAACAATTAGAAATGAAATAATGTGAGCAGAGTTGCGGCAGCAAAGGTCTCCGTCTCAGCAGTGGACTCCCGAGGTGGTCCATTGTCACCAAGTCAGGGTCTGATGATGGGATCCTAGGGAAATCGAGGGCTCATTTTTCATATTTTTTTTATTATTATTCAAGTATTTGCCCCCGGAAATTATCATCTCATATTGATGAGCTGATGATAGAAGGTAAAACTCTTTAATGCTTAGGAGTTGTAGGATAATTCTTTAAATTGTATAGATACGTATAGTTTCTAAAGTTATTCAAGTGTTTGCATCAGGTAGTCATCATCTCACCATGATGAACTGGCACGCTTAGTATTAAAATGTATTCAGGTTGTAAATTTAGGTAACCTTCAATATCAGCACAATTATTTTTAGATATCTTTAACGGAATAATCTACTTGTCTATACTAATATTATAAAGCTGAAGTTGTGGAACATGACGCTCAACCACCATAAGGAAGCTATGGTGTTAGTGCATCTATTTTACACTATCTTGGTTTGTCTATATATACTGGGCAGGGTAAAAAACTTCGTCACCGCGATGCAGGATTGTATGCGCGGTGGAGTTTGCCATAGTAAGATCGTAACAGCGCCATCTGTTGGTACGGTTTGTAGTGGCGCAATTTATTAATCACAGTTTGTTTATTTGGTTGAACGCGCTAATCTCAGGAACTACTGGACCAATTTGAAAAATTCTTTTTGTGTTGGATAGTCCGTTAATCCCTGAAGGCTTTAGGCTATATATCATCACGCTAAGACCACTAGGAGCGGAGCACCAATGAAGAATGTTTCAAATCAGTGATTTTTTTCCTTTTGAGAGCTGACGCTGCGTAAACGGTTAAAGTTTCGCATAAATTATGTATGATAGGATTTTCCCCTTTAAAAGTTCTACAAAAAAGTCCGCGACAGCATATGTCTATCTTTTATGGTTGGCTCACTGTAACCTTTTTGTCTGGGTGTCTGGATGTTTGTTCCTCTTTCACGCAAAAACTAATAAACGGATTTTGTTGAAACTTTACAGTATTATTATTTATAACCCAGGCTAACATATACGCTACAATTTATGACGATATGTGACAAACTAAATTTCAATAAATAGTTAAGAGGTGAGAAATATCTTTAAAAACGCCATCTATCGACGTGCTTTTGACGGTCGTAAACATTCATGAGAGCGAAGCCGTGAAACGTATCATTAGTCCTAATTAGGAACTAAATATTACATTTATAGAACCTGTTCATAATATTTAAAATTTAGTCAATAAAGATATTTTATGTAATTGAATAATTCACTGTGTTTAAACGAGCAAATCAAAGTCTAAATTAGTGACCGCCATCTATCGACGTGCTTTTGACGGTCGTTAACATTCTTGAGAGCGAAGCCGTGAAAAGGTATCATTAAAAATTTATGTAATTGAATCATTCACTGTGTTTAAACGATCAAATAGTATTCAAACATTTAGATAATAACGTTAAAAACCATTTAAAAATCCTATGAGAACTTTTTCGACTTCTACACGGACAAAGTCGCGGGCAAAAGCTATTTGTAGAATCATCATCATCATCATCATCATTTCAGCCATAGGACGTCCACTGCTGAACATAGGCCTTTGTAAAATAGGATTAGACTAAATTATTAAAAGTGCCTACCCAAAGTCATTAGTCCACGCGGACGAAGTCGCGGGCACAGCTAGTCATACAATAATATCATTTTTTTGTGGTGTTTTAATTTAATTTAAATTGTTTATGCTGTCTAAATTACGACTTCGTTAGTGTTAAGTGACAGTTATTGTCTTGATCGCTCTATTTTTAACGATTGCTAATAAGTTCATTTGTTTCGACCACGATCGACAGCTTTAATGAAGTGCGGTATAATTAACCCTACACTCGCGAGCAAAAGTATGGAATCACTTACATGAAATTGTTTCCACGCGATCTTGTGTACTAACTAATTTGTTAGTAACATAAAAGTGGCACCATTTTAAAGATTAAACTTTTAACTTTAAACTCGACCTGTGGTTGACTGACAGATAATGCCACCTGGCATTAAGTCCGCCACTGTACAGTTGTATGTGCAAAAGTGTAAATAAATAAATAAATAAGCGGTACGAAGTTCGCCGGTCAGTCATTAATAAGGAGGATGTGTTGTTTGCTCTAACCGTGCTGTAAAGCTCAAGTTGCCATCTTCATCAATCTAATAAACGCGAAAGTTTGTAGGTATGGATGTTTGGATGTTAACATGTTTGTTACACTTCCACGCAAAAACTACTCAACGGATTTTGTAGAAACTTTACAGTATTCTTGTTTGTAATCCAGATTAACATATAGGCTATAATTTATGCCGATTTGTGACACTAAATTTCACGCGGGTGAAGCCGCGGACAAAAGCTAGTTTAATAATACACACGTCATAGTTTATAATTAAAATCCCTGGGGTTATTAAATATTAAGCCTTTTCAATTATTATCGGCAAACATTTAAATAATTTTACATTGAAGTTTAACGCGTACATGTTAACTATTAATTGTCTCGAGCTCTGAATTTATTTTACATACATTTGGAGTTTAAGTGCCTAACTTTGTTCATCAAAACTGTAGGTAGATGAATTTTCTGTTTTACTAAAAGCGGACCAAATGATTTCCCTCGTGGTTACTTAGTACATAGTTAAGTAGAATAAATCTGAATAGTTTGTACACAGTTGAGAGAGGTACAGTAGCACGTCTCAAGTCAAGCACATCATACCACAGCAGTCCTTTTGTGAATCTAATATTAAGTTTTGACATGGCAGGGGGAATATATTTCCCACCCCATTTTAATCTTATTCTTAAAGTCCAAAGAATGAATAATTTGAACTTACTGAGCTATTAAATCTAATGAGCTAAAGGTGGTTTGTTGTGACCTTAAGAAGACACGAAACCACTTTATACAAATAATTTAAAAGACCTTTAATTTTCAAAATGTCTAGTTAAAACGTGAAGAAAAATGGTAATTATTTTACCTACTTAGTAAAAATTCATTTATCTAAGCGTTACTTACACAGTTTTAAATATTAAAATAGTGGAAGTCCAAACAAATGTAGTCATTTTACTTGTGCCTATCTTAAAAGAAGCTACGTTATGTGGTAGCTAAGTTATGTAAATACTTGTAAAGCTAATGCTTAGCTAATGATACCCATGAAAAATTCTTTCTTTGTAGGTCTCCTCTACTTATTCTACAGAAAAACGCTATTTCTTGAAATATAGGAAATGGTTAAAAATTGTTATGTATGGTCGTGGGTTTTATATTTTAACGAAAATTCAGGGAAACAGTTTTGAAAAATCATAAATCATATTAGGTACTTACTAGGGCACTATTTAAGTTGTGAGCCTCGACAACATAACGTGTTGTTAGACAACATCTGATACTTTTAATGAAAAGTTTGACATTTTTGACTACAACCTTATTCAAAACTTTTTATCATTTGAGCACGTTTTGTACTATTAACATTGAATTGAAAATTATCTTGACTACAAAAACATGGAATTGACTTGCGGAAATTTTCGCGCGAAGATTTATTATGACTTTCGACGTGGTTAATCAATACAAAACTGAAGCGGTCAGCTAAATTTCACTTTTGGTGATAAAGATCTGTTCTTTACCATTGTAAAACGCTAGTTTAAGAAGTATAATATTGTATGTCATTGGCTCACCAGTGAACTTTGCGAAAGTCGTCCAAAATGACTAATAGTGGCGGAAAACATTGATGTTGTCAGAAAAATGGAAGAGAAACCTCGTCATGTGATATATCGTATGATTGAGATAATCCTAGGCATTAATTCCACTAGCAGTAATAATCTATTGTATGACCATATTATGGTTAATACGTTTTTTTCTCGCTGGATGTCACAAAATTTTTCAAACGCTCAATAGGACGCTTGTGTCGTTTAGTCCTTGGAAATGTTTGATAAATACGTTTAAAAAGCTTATAGTGCTCATTGAACTTAGAAGGAATAACATAATTATGTGCTTAATATTATTAAGGGTTGTACCCTAGCTAACCAGCGCCACCATATTTTTTCTTGATTACTTTTGTTATAGACCGAAATTAAAAAAGTGGTTTGAAAAATTTATAATATGTATCGAAGCTATTTTTTAAAATAATTTGTTTGAATTCATTAGATATTTGCAGCAAGTTACAGATTTAATTACTGCTAAAAGTTACCATTTTAGCTAATTTTGAATTTCGAACTTGCAGAATATAATAAATACACGGTTTTAAAAGTAGCTTAGATATGCCTTTAACTATTTACAAACTACTTTTTTATTTCGGTTTGTAACAAAAGAAATCACGAAAGATTATCTGTGGCGCAAGTTTTAGAGGGGTAAGTAAGCTCCTTAAATATTTTTGTTACTATTACTTAAAACAATAGATTAAAAATGTACTCTTCGTGCTTTTTTCAAAGCAAAATCTTTTACACAATCGTCGATATCAAATTGTATCTCATTTTCAATTGCCTGTATAGCTAGATTTGTTAGTCTCAACGTAGACATAGTCGACCTTTTTTTTCTTGTTCATGCAATGTTTTTTTTCTTATCCGCCGCCCCCTTTCATATGCCGCCCGGGGCCATGGCCCCCCCTGCCCCCCCCCAAGCTACGCCACTGTTTGAACACTTAAAATATGAAATAAACAGGTCCAACGCTACAAAATTCTTGCTTGGAATCTAAACACTTCTTTTGGTACCCAAATATTAAAATTAAATGCGTGAACAGCGATTTATGTAGCCAGAAGCAACTGTCGGTGCGGTCAAAAACCATGCTTTGGAGGTGCCTCAAGTTGAGTGGAAAAAATGCTATGAAAAGTGTTTCGGACACATTAAAAAGTACATAAATCATGAAAGACAATACCAATAAACGCAATCAATACCATTTTAATAATAAACTACTTTGTTTTCATAGTTAGGCTCACAACTTAAATAGTGTCCCACGTACTCGTATACTCGTACGTTTAATGGAACTTAAATTTTAGGTTCCCTCATCCATTCTCATTGAACAGTTGAGTTGGCATTACATTCATTTTGATGATTTACATAGGACAGTAATATAAAGGTATCTCTTTGTTATGAACACGTAAAAAATCTTTTAAAACGTCGCAGTTTTTCAAAATCACATTATCTTTCCAGGTCGAGGCATCGCCCGTGAGCATGCCGTCTCCGGACAACCGCAAACAAGGTAATTACAAAAGACTTTCAACTTTACGGTGATTAAATTAAAATTCGTTTTGTCAGTTAATAAGCCAGTTTCCTGCCTCCTGCCCTTCCCGCTTATTAATTCCGCTAATAACTGGAACGGGAGGGTCCCCGGCTTTAGCAGAGTAAATTGCCTCTTTATCCAGCCTGAAAAGGCTTAAAAATAAAAGTGTTGCGGAAAAATTACAAAAATTGTTTACTGACCTCAATAGATGATGATAACCTTGTAATTATATTTCAGTTAAAATATAAACACGAAAGTCTATTTATTATAATAGTATGTTCGTTCATCCGTTACCATTCCCCTTAGCACAACTATGCCTGGGGCCAACTATTTACAGTGACATAGCTTTTATTGTTTACTAATGCTGAGTTGCACCAGTTATCGTTATAGTTACGGTCAAAGTTAGGTGGTGCAGCACCACCTAACTTTGACCGTAACTATAACGATAACCGCTGCTTTTTGTATGGAGTTTGACAGATTTTTGACGTTTGTCAAAGTTAAAGTAAGATGGTGCAGCAACCCAGCCTCAGTATTTATATACTGGGTATTCTGAAGCGCAATAGTAAAATTCCTATTTGTTAAAAAACGGTATCCATTACTGTTATTAATTTTCAAATGTCCACGTTACGGATTTCCATAAAATTCAGCGAAACTCGTTCCGTGCGGTGAGCTAAGAGCTAAGCCGTTCGCGCTGTTATTGTAAAACAGTCTCCATAATCCGCAAAGTGATGAACAAACTTTCAAATTATGCTGTCCAACAACCTGGCTGATGAAAGAAACAATTTACATTCACTTACGAACTAGCAGACTCTGAATTTACTCGGCGAAACTTGGCGGGAACAGAAAAACTTACCTTTATCTTTGTTGGATCAGATTAAGACTATTATTATTTAACTGAATAACTACTAATGACACTAATTTTAATAGATAGCTTTCTTACTCTCTCGTAGTTCGGTATTAAGAAGAAGTAATTTCAATGTGTTACTTAGTCCGAGGAAAATTGACGAAGAGAAAAGTTGGATAAACCTGAAAGAATGTAAAATCCCATAGACCATTAAAATATAATTCGCTTATAGGAATAAGTTCCTACACACTACCTGACCCGGCAAATTTCGTACCGCCCTTTTTGAAAATATTCTATAGCCTTTGTGCATCAGGTAATGTAGGATTCTAATGGTGAAAGAATTTTTCAAATCTTCTTCTTTTTGTGTCGACAACAAACCTACACAGTGTCAGCCCAAAACTCCGCCACAAGAGTGGCGTTGTCAGTAGCACTCATCAAATCCTCCTGAGTGCAGTTGCTTGGGCACTCAGGGCATGACAAATTATTCAAATTATTCCAGTAGTTTAGCTTAATCAATACAATCAAATTGTAGTAACTACACTAATGAGGAATTATTTGATTGTAGTAGGCTACTACACTTTCGTAGATTTAGTTCGTTCGTTTCAGCCGAATGACGTCCACTGTTGGACATTGGATAATAATAGTATTTTTTTAAATATTTTTACCTACTTGTATACTCGTAGGCGTATACCAACATAAATGTTTGCAGGGGCAATCTCTGGAATTATAAAACGTGTCCGGTGCTAAGTAATATGTCACGTTAAGAAAGCCACATAATTCCCGCGAGGCACGACACAGCCTACTTTTATACCGGGAATTTATGTGCACGGAATTCCCGTAGGATGCAAGGAAGGTGTTGTATCAAAGGAAAATGTAATATAAAACTGTGCTAAGCCAACGCCAAGTGCGAGTCGGACTCGCGTACTTTTGGTTCTGAATCTCACTTGTTTATTTGACCATGCCCCGCAATTCTGATGTTAACTACTGTTTGAAATACTATCCAACACAAATGTTTCAAGACTTGGATTAATGGATAGAGTAGTTGGTTGACAATACAATAATTTATTGAATCTGTTGACACAAATAACCGATTGCCTAAGATGGATATTGATCGCATGCCTGTTTTCACCATCAATCCCTAATTTTTAAGTGACCCCTATGGTAACACATAACATGAATTTTGTTTTCAAAGGGGTCACTTAAAATTAGGTATTGATAGTGAAAAAGGGCATTAGATACTCAAAGCACCTCAAAGGTTGCTCTCCTTTTTGTTTGTAGCTCGGTAAACATTTTCAACTTCACAAGATTGAGCAAATTCGATAGCAACTTCGATCTATCCTTTTATTGTAGGACTGTCAAAACTTTATGAACTACCCTACGCCCACGGGTTTGCTGGTTCATTCTACTCCTTACAGTAATGGAACGACACTCGCACCATTTTTAAGTGACCTATGGACACATTCGTTGTAAAAAATTACAAGGCGTTTGACTTATGTAAAAACACAATCAAATCCAAAACATGGAGCATAATGTTCGCTAATGATTTATTTATGTGCAAAGTATACACTTATAACATTCTAAGATTAACTTCAATAAATCATGGTTTAGGCGTAGGTATGTAGTATCTACTATACTAAAACACATAGTAATAATAATTTATGACTGTTGTTTAATGTAGCATTATTTTTTGCATTCTCCTTGAATTTTTGACGCCTAGATAGTTAAAAGAGATAATAACTCTAAGCTCTATTACGTGCAGTTTCTCATAAATAAGTGCAGCAAAAACTGTGCAATAATTTATGTTTGGCTTTGTACGGTCGAGTGGTTGCCGTTACTTAGATAATATTAACTTATTGAATTTATTTGTATTGGTACGGTAAACGTTTTTTATCGGCTTCAACACCTGCCAGTGTTCATACCATTCTACTAATTGATAGTTAAGAATTACTAGTTAATTAATTACTATGACCGTAACGTTCTACGTGTTTAAATACAGGGTGACAGGTAAAGCGATACATTCCTTGAAAGGGGTTAAAGTAGAGCTTATTTGCAGTCATTTAAGTCATATGACACCATGTCCGAAACTTGTTCATTTCCAAGTTATTCGAGATTTAAGTATTTTTTTAAAAATCTCCAGTTTTTATGTTAAAATATACCCTTGCAATGAAGAATACGGAATAATGTTAACTTTTTTGTTGTATTCGGATAGCTAAATAATAAGATTGTCATTTTAAATTAGAATTTGCAAGAAAGAATCATCATTACTCAAGTAAAAGCTAAAAAACCATGTATTATTTTGCAAAAAAAAATATGTTTTAGGTACTTAAACGAAGAATTTCCAAGAAAAAATGTATGGAATGTTGTGTACAAATTACAGAATTTAGTTCCTTGATTCATTAGCTATTCAAAAAGGTACAGGTGTTTAACAAACAATACATAATTATTTTTTTATTTGAATTTAAACGTCTAGTAAGATACTTTCATAAAAAAATAAATAAATAAAAAAGTCACACTAACAACTGTTCTTGGGTCTCAATGAATGAAAACTTAGTATTTTAATAATAATTGTATCACCTAATTTTATCTAGGTACATTATTTTAAGTCCTGCTCAAACTGTGAGCCCCNATATTTATTCAGTTTAGACCACAAGTGGCACTTATGAACGTCAATAGAAAATAATAAAAAAAGAAAAGGTAGCCCTTATGGGGCACTTTACATGTCTCCTTATCTTTTGGGCCCTACCAGCGCTTCGAGACAAACATATGGCAAGTGCTGAGAAGAAACGCCGGAACAAACTCAGTCACCACTTATTGCCAGGAATTATCTAACGGTAAGAATAGTCAAATTTAAGTACATCAAATATGTGCAGACTGAACTGACCACGCATCCTTGTCATCAATATAGTCTCGAACCTTGTAGTACCTTTTGGACATAAGGGTATTTTTTATATGTATCATAAATTTGTTTGTTGGCAATTCGACAAGGTTGTGTGGTATTTTGTTAAATATGGTAATACATTTCCCCACACAATTACTCTCCTCTGTACAACTCACTTCGGTCTCCTCTAGCGACGATGAAGAAAGAAGAGATGTGGTTTAACTTAAGACCGTTTACGCCGTTTGGTGCAAAAACAGTACTTTTTCAACCCGTTACAATCATTAACCAGTTACATTACAAATATGTTATAGGCATAAATAATTAGGCAATTTCGTCGTCTTAATAGTTAGTTGAGAAAATATTTCGATTAGTATAGTATTTAAGAATTCTATCAAGATAAGTCCACACAGGTTTTTAAATTTCCACTTTAGCGTCAGTTTACAAGCTGAAATTTTTATAAAAATACTGTGAAAACGATATAACAAACATTTTTATCCTATAGCATAGGTCCTTAGGCAACCTAGTTAGTTGAGAAAATTCTTAGATTTAAGCATTTTACAATAAGAAATCACAAATTCAAAGAACGTGAAATACCCAAAAATCAAAGTGTTTTTTACACCATTATTCTTTTTTAATTCAACATAAAAATAGCTTAATATAATAAAATAACATCTTCTTTAAAATATTTACTTTAAAACGATATATAATTCATTGTTATTGTTTTGCTATATACATTTGAAAACTATTAAAAAACGCCGCGCGCGAATCATTTCCAATGATGCCCCTTGAAACGCCGCGCTTCGCGTAAACGCTCTTAATAGAACAATACTTTATGGTGCTATGAAGTTAAAAGTCTGCTCTATAATGAGATCAATTAATCGAACGAAGCAAATGGACCATTCAGCGTGCGCACGGCGGCTTAACAAGGTTGTTCACTATCCGTAAACGCGCGCAGTCATAGAAAAAGAAAACATATTTTACGATTTAAGCTTATAGTTTTTTAATAAATAAATAAATAAATCTTTGGACAATTTCACACAGCGCCAGCTAGCCCCAAAGTAAGCAACTCAATGCTTGTGTTATGGGTGCTAGCTTAACGGATTTACTACTTATATACTTTTTTTTTATTAAATACATACATATTATACATATTTACACCCATTTATTTTAATAAAAGGTAAACATTAGAGAAAGTAAGAAGCGCTTGCTGTGTGGCGAGTCTCTTATATTGAACTTACTTATTCTAAAAACAAATACAATTGCAAGAAGTTTAGACATCTTATATCTATTCTAAATGTGTTTTTTGTGAGGCTAAAATTAGAACCTTTATGGACTCTTAGAGATAAGAGTTCTCTACAATTTAAGACTTTTCAGACCGTAAACGTGTTAGGATAACGTGTAAAGACTGAAAGTTTTAAGGTTAACCTTAGCTAAGGGTTAACTCTTGAAACTTTATGAAAGTCTACACTTATTGTTAGGTATAATACTATAAATAGTAAGTTATTTCCCTTTTGTTTAGTGAAGAATTTTAATTTGTTACGAATTTACGAGTAACATTCCAAAGTTTTCACGTGTGACGTCACTCAATAATAAATCAGGTAACGACGAGAGCGTTTCTTCGTGATTAACAAAATGAACGGAGCGAATAAACGTTTGAAGTATGTGAATTATTTAATTGAATTAATGAACCTTTTGAGGCAGGCAGACCTTTGAAACGCGTTGCTAACCTACTTTTAATAGCTTAGTTTCTGTATATGGTGTATTTTGCTTGTTAGGGGCACAGAAAATCCTAGAAGCTTGCATTTTCTTCGTTTTTACTCGTATTTCACTGAAGAAAATATCTATACTTATTACATAGAATATTTTACTTGTGTTTTGTATTGTTAACCAAATAAGCTTTTTATTTCTCACATAAGAGATATAGACATACTAAGTACTCGATGTAGCACGAAAGCCTTCGTGATAGTTTTCATTTTCATTCCCAATGAAATAAAGCCAGTGAATGGTTTGTAAGCGGCTGAACAAGCGCCTTGATTGGTTACCATGAGACGAACTGACTAACGTTAGGCTGGCCCCACACTTTGGCCCCAACGTTGGTCCTGATGCCACTGGTCTAATGCCGGCGCCACACATTGACTATACGTGAATTGGCTCCAAATGTGTAAATTAGTCTTTGGACATAAAGGCACACTTCTCAACCCGGAAAGGGATCAACACCGTACACGTATCGCCTTTCGTCGCGAAGCGAGGCGTTTACGTTAACGGTGTGGATAAGTGAATGTTTCAGTACGGAGTTTCATATAAAGAATAATTATACTGACCGAGGTTACTTACGGTCCCTTTCCGAGTTGATAAGTGTGTTTCGCCCTTAAAACGTAAGGCCAAGACTCTACATTGGTGTACCTATTGGATCCTAGACTATAATATCCAATGTGTGACGCCGGTATAAAGTGTGGATCTTTCGTGCCAATACTATTTTCTAAATCTACACGTTGGAAAAGTGAACTTGAGACCAACATTGGGGCCAAATTGTGTAGCCAGCCTTAGCATGGTATAGTATTGTATAGTAACCAGTAACCATGACAAATCGTTCGGATAGTAGATTCATTAACCGGGCTGATTGGGTTTTCGTTCGGCAACAAATTATTCTGTTGAGTTATTTTAAAAGCTATTTGTCTGATCAGATGTACTGCACATCATACTACAAAATTTTTTTGGAAATTTCTCATTTATTTGTACAAATAACAAGACAAACACGTACACAAGGAAATAACAAATGGTAATATTAATCTAATTGTAATATTTATCTTAAATCTTAAGGTAAAATTAACGTCCGAATTGGTAAAACGTAGTTAAGTAATTAAAAATGAATCGTATATTTTTTTATAAAAGGCGAAAAGAATTCGAGACTCGTTTCCACCAAGTTTAAATTTGGATGCCCTTTGAATTGATACAAAGCGGATGGATTTAAAAGTATTTGGATATAAATCGCTCTGTTCTTGATCGCTCTGTCTATATTTAGCATTAATTATATTTGTTTTACGTTACACAAAAAACAACCGGTGAAAACAGGATTAAGGAGAAAGTTAAAATTAGCTTTTTCCTTATTTCAATTATTACTTGAAACTTAGATACTTATAACACTAGAATGTTCATATTTTACCAACAAACGGATGTAAAATCTGCTGTTGTAGCAACCGAAAATCCATTATGAAACCATACATGATTTTACAGCTTTTACAACATTGTAAATCGAGTTGTCGGACATCAATCAACCTATAAAAGCGTAATGTTTCACTCGGTTTACGCGAAAACAGACAAACACCATAAATATCTGGTGGCCAATATTATTTTTTGTGCGGTCGAATCGGTTTATGGCGACTAAATCGTTGTATAACCGCGGTAATGCCGATGAATTGTTGCAAAATAAGTGTTTTTACAGCCATTTCTGTTTTTATGTTCGGTTTTATTAGTCTTTGGAAACAAACAACCAAGTTGTTTTAGGGTTTTGTAGTAAGGTACACAGAGGAAGAGTCGCCGTGACACGCTGGGTTGCCGGAATATAGCATATACTCGTACATATGTATAATAATAGTTTTAGTTTATGTTAATTATTACCACTTAATGAGGTACTATTAGTAACGTAGAATAGAACATTGAATTTTAACATAATATACGAGCAAATTGTACAAAAATGCTAAAAAAATTCTCACGTAAAGGTGGTAGGTACATATTTTAAGGTATAGATAGTTCCTTAATTAGTGGCTATGTCTTTTAATTAGTGAGATCTCTGTTATCAGTTCCTAGTTTGTTGTTCCTTCCTTGTTTGTTATCTTTTCATAAGGAAAAAGACAATATTTTGTTAGGTACATAGAGACAGCTAACAGCTATCGACGGGAAAGTTCAGGCTGTAATCCTGTCCAATATTAACAACTGCTATAGGTATAGTTTGTTTAATAAAATAGAATAACAATATTGACGCATTTTGAATTGACGTAAAATAACGCATCGAGTATAACATTTTCCTCATATCAAACTATGCAAGTGCCTAATGCTTCAATCACACCAACCAACGTGTGCAGTGTGCCTACCATGAGTTTACGTTAGGTGAGCTCGCTAGCGAATACGTCAAAAAATTCTATGAAGATTTTATTTCTTGAAAGTAGTCGCTAGGGGCGCTGCACAAAATGTCATACATTTAAATGTCATTTTTTTACGCAGTCGCTAGCGAGCACACCTAACGTAAACTCATGGTAGGCACACTGATCGCCATCGCCGGCGCGATCACAGGGAAATGACAGGTCGCGTGAACTGTCATGGGTCGCGCGACCTGTCATTCGCCTTTGATCGCGCCGGCGGCGATGGCGATTTGCACGCATTGGTCCACACCAATAAGAAGCTTAAGTCCTAATAAATAACAATGAATTTTCTAAGTACTATGAGCACAACGTTTGTACGTATACCTGTATCTACTGTACCTTAAGTAGATTGTGCTTTGTGCATTAAGGGTATAATTAGGTTACAGGTGCCATCTTGAATTCCGAGTTTAATGTAGCGTAGGATTCTAGGTTAAAAACTGAATCCTGAGTGCAGCGAGGGATTTATCTTAATGGAAAATACTCTACTTTTCACAACTTCTGCAAAACGTTAAAATAAATTTTAATGTTTGACAAATGTTGCTTTTAACAAGTTCAAATAACAGTTTGCTGTTGGACATACAAGGTGTCCCAGAATGGGTGAATCAAACTGCTAGGGGAGGTAGCTCTACTAATGTACTATCCCTAAAAAATATAAATATAAAGCCTAATGCTCACTAAGCACAACCGCAGTACACAAACAGAACAAACGGTGTTTAGCTGTGGTTATGGAGGCTACCTAAATAGTAACTAAATTAGGTAAACTGTGCCGAAATGTTAGTTCAGATGTGGTGAGGTTCACCGCAATGCCCTAATCGATTGTGACCGTACCAGTGAATGCCGGTGCGATTTCGGAAACCAATATTTATGTGCCACTTGCTACAAAGAAATGTGATGTCGTAAAAATCAATATCGCGATTTTCGAGAGACATTACCATATGTGTGCACAGCATATGTTTTGATATAATTTGAAAGAAGCGGAATTTTCCCTTTGTCGGGGATAACATATTTATGAAAAATCGTCAATGCATTGTATTTCTAGGCGATATCATATTGCCTTTTCGAATTAGGAAATGGGGATGTTGCCTGGGTCAAAAAGCAAGAGTTTTAATTAGTCCGTCAGTTAACTTATCAAAAAATAATCTACACGTATTTTTCACTTTTTCAAACTAATGAAAATTTAAAGAGATAAAGCGCCCCAAAGTTCATAAGAAGAGGCCCGTGACGTCAACGCTTGCTTAAAAATGCCGCACGTTGTGACGTCGTGCGCAACTTCAACGCACCATAACTATGTAATTATTTGTTAGATTGACAATCAAAAATATATGTGTCCAATATTTTTTGATATTAAACATTACGGACTAAAAAAATTTTTTTAGGCAACTAGCCTATTACGGTAAAAACACACTGTGGGGAAAACTGAAGTTTCGTCATCAAAATTGTCTAGATAAATATTTTGAAAACACATTATAAATGCCGGACCTAATACTCGTACTACTGTTGCTTTACTCTACAAAACAAAATGTAAAGTTTGAGTGTAAACACGTGTTTGCATTCAAAGTTTCATAACTACATTTCAACATTGCGTCGCGTCGTCTGCCTTCAAAGAAGTACCAAGTTAATATTAAAACGAAAGTTGTAAAATTGCAGTTTAGCGTACAATGGAGGGTGTGGGAGTGTTTATCTTTACCACTGGGGCGGGTGATAAACCTAGTTAGACTATTTCATGTATTTCAGGCTACTCGAAAAATAACATGTCATCATTACTTTGTTGGAAATCCATCGCTAACATAAGAACGGCGCGATTTTACCCCAAGGATCCATCGTATCTAAACTCTACCAATAAAGCCTATTAATGCATCGAACATTTATGTAATATCATGGTTCCATGGATTGTAGACTAAGGCCCAGAACAGACGGTGAAACGCAACTGCAACGAAACTGCAACTTTGTGATGATTCTGATGAATGAAACTGAAACTGAAAGTTTCAAACTGGTCGCGTCATGTGTGGTCTCTCAACGGACGCTATGGCAGAAACTTAGATGCAACTCAAAAGTAACTAGCAGTTGCAGTTTCGTTCCAGTTGCGTTTCACCGTCTTTTCTGGGCCTAAGGGCCACATCCTAATAAAAAACATATCGCAAAATATATTGAATACTTTTTATTATAACACGCGCGGTCTCTACATATGTTGCCAGCGCATCGAATGATCCAATTGCCATAGTTGTCCTAGTTTTCGTAGCACGATATAATATAACACCATGTCACTCGTTACACCTCAACTTGAAAGCCCGACAAATCCACGCTTTTATTTCGTCCATTCTGACGTATCATTGTCTGCCAACATTTTTCATATGGAATGCATTAACCGTAATGAATGGACAGGACACGCTGAAACTGACTCTGAGCGACAATGCCTTTTAGCCTGTCACGATTAATACTGAGGATACGCTTTTTGGCACATGTTTCATTATGACTATGACTACATAGTATAGGTGTCACAGTTAAAACCCGTTTTAGTGAAAACAAGTTAAAACTAGGTTTTGACTAAATGCCTTTGGAACAACTACCTACTCTTAACTAGGGAAAAAGCGTTGTTTCAAAATGATTCAGATAAAATTGTTTCAACTAACTGTGATATAGGTAAGTATCTTTTATTCTAAAATAGTTTTTGCCCAGGGTTTTACCCGCGTGAATAGAGGTAAAAACTAGCATATGTTTTTCCTGGGTCCCAAACTATGTTTGCAAAATCGATTCAGAGGCTTCAGCGTGAAAAGGTATCAGCAGACAAACAGTGTTACTTTAGAATTTAGCCTAGTAATAATAGTGACTGAGTTTCTTGCGCTGCTTCTTCTCAGCACTGGCCCATTTATTGTCCCGAAGCAGTGGTAGGGTTAATATT
This sequence comes from Ostrinia furnacalis, assembly GCF_004193835.3. Classification (NCBI taxonomy): domain Eukaryota; kingdom Metazoa; phylum Arthropoda; class Insecta; order Lepidoptera; family Crambidae; genus Ostrinia; species Ostrinia furnacalis. Next base: position 544,557 of record NW_021132634.1, on the reverse strand, counting down.
GGGACGTGTAAAAGTGCTTTTAAAACTAGAAGTTTGTTCACTGCAGACCTTTTCTATCAAGCACCATTGTGTTACAACTCTCAAAGTTCCTGAGTGTTGTAATAGATCGACTCTACGAAAACTTTTCTCGGAAATCTCAAGGAATTTCCGCATCAAAGGGTAAAAGGGAAGTGCCACAGCAATAAGGAAATTGCGTGGCAAATAATTCTGAAAAGTAATTTGTGTGCACAATTCACTTAAGAGCACAAAGTATTTACAGGAAGTTCACTTTACTTTGGTAACTAGATTACATGCTGTCATTGGTGATGACTCATAAGGTATGATTTCGAAGCCGACTGCACACAGCAGCAGCAGACGACGTGTCGTCGTGACACTACTAGTTTCTATGTATTTTTATGAAAAGCATTCGTTGCTAGCGAGACGTCGTCTGAAAGTATTTCATAGAAAGTAACGTGTCGCGGCGACATGTCGTCTGCTGCTACTGCGTGCAGTCAGCTACGAAATCGTACCTTTAATCCCATAAATTATGAACGTTTACTAAATATACACTGAATCGTTCGTTTCAGCCGAAAAACGTCCACTGCTGGGCTGGACAAAGGCCTCCCCCCAAGGATTTCCACAGACCAGTCCTGCGCCGCTCGCACTGTATATGATGTACATTATGTAAACCGGATGAAGGCATTTTTAATGTAGATGATTTGTTTCAGGCCGCAACTGGCTGGAGACGATGGTGGAACTGCCGTCGGGAATCGGCGAGGAAGATGTCACCACTGAACACGTGAGTCTTTAACAACAGTCAAAAGTTATACAACCTGTCACTTAAGCTAGTGTAACCGCGATTCGAAAATAAACTAAGATCTACCTAAGGTATACGTAAAAAGTATAAAACTTTGAATCCTGATTGATGTACACGAAAATTTAGACATGAAATATAAAGCAAAATGTGGGTGGAATTGATTCCGTATTATATGCCTTAGGGTGGATTCGACCCAACAAGAGTAAATATTCATCTCAGAATAAATCGTCAGTTTAGACATATTTCCCATACTGAAACTGTCAATGTGCCAGTTATACCAGCCCCCCTAGACAAAACGCAATTTTTGATCGAATCGAAAATCGAATCCGTCAAAACTCCATACAAAAAAGGGGCTTTTCGACCACTTTTCGACTGGTTTGCGATTATAATTTGCACTTTGTCTAGACCCACAGGAGTTATTCTCGGATAAAAATTTGGTCGAATCGGGCCTTAAAATGTCAGCTTTCTGCAATTGAAATAAAACCAAACAAGATTTTACGACATCTATAGCTTTGCCTCAAGCTTTACGTGGACCTTCACTTTCCGATACAAATCAGGCTATCTGCGACATTCGTTAACACAATGGCGGCTACACGTGTACTTACATTGTATAGTACATTGTCCACCCCGAGCGTAACTAAACAAACCAAACTTGTCCTCGCTCCGATGGGCCAACTCAAACATTGCAATACAACAGCCAGCCCACAGAATAACCCACCTAAATACCTGAATATTCGTAGAAACTGGCTTTCTCAGAAAAAGACAAAAGCTCTATACTTAGGTAGACAGACCTATTGAGTAGGTAACTCTGTAATTCATGTTCAATATTTATCTTCATATGTACATAAATAGGTAAGTACAATAATAACAGCGTCTAATATTATGAATCGCTGGAGCCAAGACAAAATCACACTCAAAAGTAATTTCGTAAGATACCTACTTATACGAATCGTCGTATCTTGCAACGATAATATTAAAATACTAGCTTTCCGCCCGCGGCTTCACCCGCGTGGAATTTTGTCTGTCACAGAAAAACTTTATCGCGCGCGTCCCTGTTTCAAAAACCGGGATAAAAACTATCCTATGTCCTTTCCCGGGTCTCAAACTATCTCTATGCCAAATTTCATCAAAATCGGTTCAGTGGTGGCGTGAAAGCGAGACAGACAGAGTTACTTTCGCATTTATAATATTAGTATAGATTTTTTTGGTTCCACAAACGGAAAATGATGATTTTATTTATTCTAAAACGAGTATAACTTACTCATAAGTTAAGAATATTCAAGTATTTCAAGAAAGGATAAGGTACCTAATCGCAGTGAGCAATCAATAAGCAAACATCTACATTGTAGATTTGACTTCAGAAGTAAAACCTACATTTATACCTAGTCGTGACGTGGTGGCTGGTGAAATGACTAGCATCGTTTCTCATGAAAATGAGTTAACTGTAGTTTTTGTCCTGGGTTATCAAAGAGGAAGGGAGGTTTGTAGGCGCGAGTTACAATTGACCTGCAATTGTTTGCTCAGTCGAAGGGTACGAGACGGTGAGTACCTATTGGGCCCCAGGATTTTACTCTTTTTACTTTTTCCTATTGACTTCGGGGAACTGACTTTTTCCCCTGATTGCACCGCCATGATATTTATTACTCTGGTCTTTGCAAACATGTTCTGCAAATCTTGATCTTTGAACCGTACCCGAATATAATTGCTTTGGGGCTGTCCATCCCGTTCATTCAAAGGGAATTCCGGGATAAGTAACCACAACAAATTAGATCCGACTGAAATATGGAAATCGCGTTATGGAGTAGTCCCGCTATTAAAAACCATTTTTTTCGCGAATTTGCGTTTGGGGATATGTTTGTACAAAGCTATACTTAAATAAACATTGGCTTCTTTTTGTGTAGGTACTCTATTTTCTAGTGTGGTCGACAATATTAATTATGATTGCCACGAGGTTAACCTTAGATTGAATTTATGAAAACAATAAGTAGGTATCTTAAATTTTTTCCTATCTCATCCCATAAACGTTAAGATATATTCAACTTATGAAAAGTAATAAAAACCTTTTACTTTAGTACCATTTAAGGGATTCCACTACAGCATTTACTTTGTTCAAACCTAAGTAGATTTATCCACATGGTCGATAAAATTATTATGCTCTTACAATTATGGTTCAATTTGCATTAGATATGGATTCAGAGAATAACAGTAATACCACAGAATAATAATAAGTACTACGTACAGAAGTTTTACTTCGCGAAGGTATTTAAAAAAATGAATGCTCATTGTCATTAACAATATGGTGTAATTTAGCCTTTTTTTTACCCAGGAAAATGGCCTATCCATACCTACCGCCGGGGAACGGCAGGTTATGTGGGGCTTGAACCCACTAAAAACCTGGGGTGTTCCCTCTGCCGCATAGTGGTCGGCGCCTTGGGTACTAGAAACGACCAAGGCGCCCTCCGCGGACGTCCCGCCCTACACGGCGGGACCCAACACGCCCCCACCTAGTGGGGGGCCGACAGGATTAGGCGGGACCACGAGGCCAATCCCGTCCGACGGCGGTGGTAGCCTGTGCAATGCAGGAGGAGGCGCCCCCGCGTCTCCAGCCTGCTGGCCACCACCAAGGGGAGGAAGAAGCGAACGGTCATACAACCGCCTTCTAACTCCCCTCCTCCGTCTGCGAAGCGGGGGTGCAGAGGGGTCGTCCTCGCGTTCCCNATCATGCTAAACAAGAAGATGCTGGACCTGAAGTACATCAGTTCACACCATTAATCAAAATAAATTGTTCTCCAGACCTCAAATTCTTCTTGTGTTCAGTGTATGCACCTGTTTGCACAATTTTGGATACTCCTATACTGCCATGACGTCATTTATGTGAATCCGCGAAACACAATTGCGACCAACTGATGATAGACTACGGCTTCCCATGGCCAGAGAATCTGGAATGTTCAAGGTTCCCGGTTGCTACAGATGAAAATGTCATATGTGTTGGTGATAATAATGTTACACATAAATCAAAGAAACCTACAGAAACCAAGCTACCTAAAGTAGATTTAAAATCGAATATTGAAAGGGATCCTACTAAACTGCATAGTGCAAAAGATTATGGATTTGTTTGTCCTGTACATTTTAAAGTACCCAAGAGTTTGGATTTGGAATATTCTCTGAAGGTTGGAGATAAGATTGAACATGATTGTGGTGCACCATGTAATGGCATGTTTTTCAGTCAGGATGAAAAAATCTTTTCAAGATTGTGGATTGGTATTTAGGCAACACTATGCACTGTGAGCTGTTTATTTACTGTTCTAACTTTTTTAATTGACATAGATAGATTTAGATATCCAGAAAGACCTATTATATTCCTATCCGTATGTTACTTGATGGTAGCTGCAGCATATATCATGGGATGGAGTGCTGGAGACAGTGTTAGTTGTCAAGGGCCTTTTCCCTCAACAATAAGTGGGACAAGATTACCAAACATATCAATCATAGCACAAGGGCACAATCAAACAGGATACACTAAATCACATTTTATTACGTTTTCAATTGCACAAATATGTAATTAACGCCGACATACGTAAAATGTTTTGTTGCATACATTTTTTTTTTTTTTACCCAGGAAAATGGCCTATCCATACCTACCGCCGGGGGACGGCAGGTTATGTGGGGCTCGAACCCACTAAAAACCTGGGGTGTTCCCTCTGCCGCATAGTGGTCGGCGCCTTGGGTACTAGAAACGACCAAGGCGCCTTCCGCGGACGTCCCGCCCTACACGGCGGGACCCAACACGCCCCCACTTAATGGGGGGCCGACAGGATTAGCCGGGACCACGAGGCCAATCCCGTCCGACGGCGGTGGTAGCCTGTGCAATGCAGGAGGAGGCGCCCCCGCGTCTCCAGCCGGCTGGCCACCACCAAGGGGAGGAAGAAGCGAACGGTCATACAACCGCCTTCTAACTTCCCTCCTCCGTCTGCGAAGCGGGGGTGCAGAGGGGTCGTCCTCGCGTTCCCGCTCCGCCGCCTCCTTCTGCGAAATGACATCTTCACAGAAAGAGGCAACGGCCTCCCAGGCCTCGTCGCCACCGAGCATAGCGGTAACCATTCTCGGGAGTGAGAGGTCCTGGCCAACCACCGCACAAAGGACACGGCGCTGCTCCTCCCAGCCTAGACAGACTGCGAGGGTGTGCTCCACCGTGTCCGCCGCCGCGCCACACTTGTGGCATGACGGGGTCTCCTCTCTCCCGATGCGATGCAGGTACGATCCGAAGCAACCGTGCCCGGATAATACCTGCACCATACGGTAAGTGAGGAAACCGTGCGGCCGCTCTACCCACTGGTTGATCACCGGACCCAGAGCGTCCAATGATCGGCGCCCGAACTCAGCTGTGGCCATGTCCTCTCTCCACAGACGGAACATCGCCTCGCGAGCTTCACGCCTTACGGCGTTTATCTCATCCGGGGCTGGGCGTTCATCTCGCGCTCTCTGATCCGCCGTCCATTTGTAGAAGGCGGTCACGACCCCAGCCTCCAACTCCCATGGAGGGGTTCCGGCAATAGCACATGCTGCAGCGTGTGCTACCGTGCGATAAGCCATACGGCCAAGTCACACAACATTAACTATAATAATAAAGAATTCGCAGTAAGGAACCATAGACTTGGCACGACTTTGTCTAGATTTCATTACTTTTTAGAGATAAACAAGCAGCTCCATCGAGACTTGGCTAGTTTTTTACAGAATGTTTTTGGTGGGATTTATGTGTTTGTTGCATACACATAAATGCTGATCAACAACCTCTGCAATGCATTCTGTGGAGGGAGGAGCCTCACCATGAGCTTCAAACTTTCAAATTAACAACACTCAGCTTTGGGCTGAAACCTGCGCCGCACATTGCAATTGCAACACGCTGCTTACTGCATTTGGCACAAGAAACTCGCACTGCTTTGCAACAACTTCCAGATGCAGCACGGTCGTCAGCCGAGTTGCCGGTGGCAGCCGCAGCGGCCGCAGCGATCGAGGAGCAGTTCTGCGCTGATGACCTACTTCTCTCAGGTGACGATGAGCACAGAATCACGCAGGTCGCCCTGGAGGTAGACAGAGTCCTGCGCACAGCCAACTTTCATCTACGTAAGCAACTCAGCACTACCTACACAAACAGAAAGCACAACATCACAAAGCGTCCAACTCGGACAACCAGGGGATAGCTTGCACAAAATATTAGGACTTCAATGGTCAAACCAAAACGACAATTTGAATTATTCAATTAACTTGCAACCTATACCAAATAATGTAACAAAACGAGTTATTTTATCTCGAGTTTCAAGTATATTCGACCCTTTGGGTCTATTAGGCCCATGCCTAATTCTTGCCAGTTTTGGGTATTTAAGCCAGTAGCTAGTGTTTTGTGAAGGAATTAACAGAACTGACAGCTATTGTCAATTTGACATCCACTACAACTAGAATGCCAAGAGCCATTAAGAAAATAATGAAGTGAATAACTCTACAGTTAAGATATTAAATATTACTNCAATGATCAGCGCCCGAACTCTGCTGTGGCCATATCCTCTCTCCACAGACGGAACATGGCCTCGCGAGCTTCACGCCTTACGGCGTTTATCTCCTCCGGGGCTGGACGCTCATCTCGCGCTCTCTGATCCGCCCTCCATTTGTAGACGGCGGTCAGGACCCCAGCCGCCAACTCCCATGGTGGGGGGTGTAATTTAGCCTGTCTCAAGAGTCACGCACCATTTTGTTGACAAACGTCAGTGATCGGCACTGCGCCGAAGCTATAGGGCTGACTTCGGTTAAATGATGTGAAGTGAGGTGCCAAACTGCGGAAAATGGCGGAGGAAAAATATTAACTACTTATTTACCTCTCAGTGTCTTAAGGCAACTTAAAGAAGTTTATTATTATTTAGGCAGTTAAATACTGCACAGTATTTAGTACACCATTCTCTTTACCATTTCTTCTATCATACACAAGAATACGCGTGCGTGAGTCAATGTTCGCTCGTATGTGAGGCCTTGTCGAATAGTATCCTGTAGGTGGGCCATCGTGTGTGTTTTGTTTTCGATGTAAACTCGCGGAGATGAACAGGCCTGGTAATACCCACATTATTATTCTGTGGTAAAACTAAAATAGATCATGTGTTGAACGTAAGCGCAATTTTATTGAAGTGGGGCCATAGTAGCTGGTTAAAGCGGTTTCTAAGTGGCTGTTATACAGCGCTAGTTGATAATGGTGTTCCCATATTAGCTTCTATCAACATTATGGCCGTAATGCATTAACAATATTGTGTCAATTCCTATTTATAGTTCAGTTCAGTTCAGTGTTTGCGCGTGTAATAAGTATAACTCCAGAATATTGTCCTAATATTGTATCAATTCCTATTAATAGTTCAGTTCAGTTTTGCGCGTGTAATAAGTATAACTCCAGAACATTGTTCCAGTAGGTATTTTTAATGGAATTTCATACTCGATAATGTATTGTGTAAATGTAAAATTCGATAGAAAATTAATCTGAAATAAAATTTAGCTTTGTCATTGAGAAAAACATTAATGTGGCCAGAAAATCTTCAGAAACCCTTTCCATATTAAAAAGAACGGACTGTCCCGGGTTTCGTTGCAAAATTAAAAGTTCATAGCCGCAAAAGTATGCAAAAAATGCCATTCATGTTTATAGGGCGAACTAGATCGTAGTCAGCAAAAAGGGAACATCATAAAAAGGCACCGTTTATCACGATGTTTCACATCTGGGGTTTTATTCGCTTTGTCTTTGGTTACGGCCTTTCGGGTGACCAGCATAATAATATTAATTTAGAACGTTGGACACATAGGTACTTGTAATTTTCGAATAGAGTGGTCGACTATAAGATACTTCTTGACATTAGTTCCCTTAGCTCCTTCTAATTCTTAGATATAAGAAAACAATAACAATAATAATACTCGTATAGCATAAACTGACCACTTTGGCATTAAATGCCAGAATTAAGTGTATAAAATCAGCCATTATAGTAATGCTCTTTTAATTAATGAAATGATAAGCAAATAATCATACACTATTATATTTGCATCTTAGGCTGGGCTGCACCATCTTACTTTAACTTTGACAAACGTCAAAAATCTGTCAAACTTCACCGTTATCGTCAAAGTTAGGTGTTCCAACTCAGCCTTAGACCATACAAATACCGACTTACGAGTAGGTACATTCTATTTCTGAAATTCCCGATTTTCCGGGAAATATCAGAAATATGGTAACCCTGGCCCTGGGCCACTTGAGCATGATTTAGCTCAAGAGATAGCTAACGCCAGTCTATTGTTCTTCCGTGATGCCTACTTTAACATTTCAGCCCTTTTCTTACAGCCTTGCTTACTACTCATAAACCAGATAGTGGGCAGTTAAAAGTGTAGCTTTTTGATAAGCATGACTTTTGCGATAAAACTTTAGAAATGGATGACATTATCCACTTACTTACTGCGGAAAAACGGGATAGTATGCATGTATGAACTAAATACAGCTTAACCATTCAACCTTTGTTCCGTATGGTAACCGTATGGTTACATAACGAATACTCGTATACCGTTAGGATTAGGTGGTTAGGACATGGTTACCATGCGGAACTATACATATATGTGCAGATGCTACAATTTGCTAGTACCTACATACATACATATAGTAACTACGTCATTTCATAAGTGTATGTTTACGAACGCCCGTTCAATTGAGTACGTTCTAATGAAGGCAGGTTAAAAAGGTCTGAAGTAGTTTATAAAACCCAATAACAATTCATTGCACAACGTCTCTAATCTATTACTTCAATAAATACATAAATATTTGCCCGTGACACACACGCATAAATATACTCACTTAACTTTGCCTTTCCAAGATCTTAACTCGATCAAAGACAATCCACCGACTAGCGACTTATTGACCATTCTGCCCCTTGTGGTTGGAATTGCTGAAGCACGCAAATTCGAATGGGCCATACATAATAAACACAAAATTATAATCAGTAGGCTTACGACGATATTGTGCTAAGCCTAGGCGCAGACCACCGACTTTTAGTTGACCAATAGTTGGGTCCGGCTGTTAATCAGCATGGAGCTGTATGAAAGTACGCACATTACAACGATTTGGTATCGGCCGATTCTTTATACAAATTACAATCGGGCCCAACTATCGGCCGACTAAAAGTCGGTGGTCTGCGCCTAGGCTAAAAGCAATAAATGAGAATAAAGGAAGCTCTTATAAGGAAGTATATAAGTACATACATTAACTTAATTATTTGCAATAAAAATCATTAATCGTCTTTTATTCAATAACTCAAGCCTCCGCTGCACGTATTACATAAATAGAAAAAAAAACTATTTTTATCAAAATAATGTAATGTACCTAGACAATAATGTTTTTCCTACGAATCCATTTATTATGTAATTTAGTTGAATTAAAAGTTAATATTATGATTGTGATGATGCCACTGGCTTAAATCTCCACTATACGACACAGGTACGAATACTCGATTGTTCAAAACGAGTATCGATCTGTTATTATTTCTGTGATTTACTTGGAGAGGGATGTTTACGAAAACACCCCCATGGACCGTCTGAGGGTTAAGGTCACGGTAAAAATAGAAACGTGCTCAGCCAACTACTTCAAATTGTTATTTTCTAAGGATGCTAATTAGAGGGAACGTTGTACTAAATCCTCTGTAATCCTTGTTTCTGAAAAATATTTCATGGAAGAATCATGAAAAATACAGGTGGTATTAAAGTGCTACCAATTAGGAAGATTAAAGGAAAAAACATTGAGCTATCAAAAACAATAGAAAAACATCTTCATAGATTTTACATAATATTTTTTATAAACAGCACTTATTTATACCTACAGCAGCGCATGTTATCTGAAATTTAAATTGTTACACCAACATTTTTGTGACATCGAAAATCAAGTAAGAATATGTTAAATTAAATAAATACATGAGTGTGCGGGCAGCGTAGGACCGGTCTTTGTGAAAATCCTTGGGAGTTACTTTTGTCCAGCAGTTGGTAAACGTCATTTGGCTGAAACAAACGAACATAACTATTATTTTAATGCATTTATCTATGTCACATCACTGAATTTGACACTACTTCCGTATTTAAACTAGAGTAAACGAATACCATTTAAAATGCATTGTGTGCCCGCTGCCTAACGTACGAGTGTCAATAAATATTCCACACCTGTACCACTTCAGAAAGGTCTGCAAAATTGCCTTCGTGCGCATAAAACTGAAGAGCTCTTCAATCACCTCACAGTTTGCAGCTGAATTATGTAGAAACATCAAGCTTAGCTTGTGTACCTTATGGAGTTGGATTAGGAGCTAATTTCGAACAGAAATGTATAGTTTTATGTGCTATAGCTGAGAACAGTCCCAGTTCCTGGCTCGGGTTACACATGTGACTAATTAGAGGCGAGTGAAACTAGACGCTAGAGCCGTAATTATAGACCAGGCTTAGCTTTTTCATTAACGCTTTTCTTTGTTATTGTGTTTTGTGATAATTATTATGTAGTCATTGTTTCTGCTTCAGGCTTGCAGATTTTTTTAAATGCAAGACAAGGCAGGTATTTGACCGCAATCGCACCTGGTGTTAAGTGAGATGCAGTCTAGGATGGTCATGATGGTAGATCAGTATCAGTTCATGTCCTATATTTAAAATGTACACTATATCATTTATTTTTGAGTAGGTATTGCTAAAAAATTTAATTTTCATGAAAGTCGAAAATAGCGCTGTCTCTTGGTGATGAACTACGACGGCAGTTGGCAGCTTTTTTTCGGACGGACATTGCTGATAGCTTAAAGCAGTCATAATGATCAATTTCGGATTCCTTAGTAACTATAAAAATGGAAAATCAACTCTACTTACATACCGCCATATACACAGATAAATACAAAGCAAAAATCAAGCTTCGCTTAATGAGCTCATAATATACAAGACTGTATCAAATTGGCTGTACGCATTTTCTGGAACTTTATTCAGGGTACGCTTGCTAAAAGGTTTTATAAACCTCTTACCCGGCTAGCAAAGTGGATTTATTTACCAGATATGAATGTAAAGAGGCACGCACGATCAGGGGTAAAGCTGGGGAGGTTTGGGGCAGATGTAGGTAATGCCTCGATTTATTGTAGGGGAATGTAGTTGACTATTTATCATACACACTGTTTACATTTAACATGTGTTTTTTATTATCTTGTCATGTGTAAACTCATGCGTACCTACATCACAAAGTTTAACTTTTTCTTTTAATCTTAAACAATAATGTAATCACGTAGCAAACAACGTAAATTTCCTTACATGAGCTATGTAGGTAAATATGAAACCGTCCCAAAATAAATTGGTTCATTTACTTCAGTGGGTATCCAATTCAGCAAACAGACGCAAATGAAATGTTAAGTTGAAGGTGCAAATTAACTTTGTATGAAAATTCACTAAAACTGCTTGTGTGTGAAATCGTGGTAACAAACGAAGTAAAAAAAGTCAAACACATAGATTATTCCAAACAAATCTATCTCACTGATCGTTTATAGATCAAATCTATCTAATATATTTGGTCTTAAGGATCAGAGGTGAGAGTGCTTTTTAAAAGTGATGTACGGCACCAGCAGATATCGATTTATTACATAACCGAAACCAATAATTCCACAAATCAATTTAACGCAATAAAGAAATATGCCTATGGCAGAAATAATGATCTAGGTCACAAATATCACAGTCCCTGAACCGAGAGAACGTCCGTCACAGCCAAGCACTCGAGCAAAGTGTGGCGGCGCGCGGGGCGGCCGGTTTCTCGTGCCTTCCCTCTCTAAGACAGAGACAACAGGATCGAACGATATGACGTCACGCTGACGTAGCGGGTGTTATTTCTAAGACGGCCGTTCCTGATCGTGCGGCGTCCTCGACCGCTGCCTGCTCCCCATCAGCCACGGCTTCTTCCTTTAAGTACAATGTCGCAAAATACTCGCAACACACTCACAGAGCCGGATCCATCTCGCACGCGCGCGCTTGTCACCAATTTAACGTCTCGTTCACACCTATTTATTCGTGATCGGCTGTACTAAAGTGAACTAAAGAAATTGCTTCCTATTAGTACATAGTACATGTACTACACAAGCCTATTTATTACTCCTCCCATCATCCGGTGTCGACGTTGACGGTTTCGCAGTCGCGTCGCGCTGTAGGACCGCACTCACCGTATTTAGTTTCCTTTGGGCAGTGCCACCCTTTTTATTGCCCATACTGCCGCAAATGAGACACACGTAACGATTCCATCACAAACAAGCTCCAGAAAAACATTGGACGGTGTCACTGACGGTTGCAATCCACCCTCAAACGAGTCAATTCGCGACAAAATTTTCCCAAACACATCGTCGCGTCGCGCGAGCTATGGCGGCGGCCGTACAAACTGTCACAGCGCCTACAAAAATCACTATGAGCGCTACGTGAATATTCACGATTCCCAATAGGACTACGACGCGGAGTGCGTACACATCGCCTAGGTGACCTACCTCGATACTCAATACTCAATCGATGCACACGTTCATTTATTTAACGGCGGCATTCGNCATCATTTAGAGATATAAACAGAAATTAGTTGCAGGAGCGTTTTAGCGGGTTTTGAAACTAGACGACTCTAATAGCAGTCTTAATAAGAAAACAGAGACATCAGAGTTTAAACAGGCATTAACTTTAACTTTTGAATAAGCTGACAAGCTACTGTTGGAAAATTAGAATGCCAGTAAACATACAAACAAAGAAGCATAAAATAGCTTTTCGACACGGATAAATTAGATAAAACATAATTATACATTATTAACATAAAAAATCCTTTATTTCGACTCATTCGGCTGTTACCCTGGCCATAATAACGTTAATCGAAATCGGATGAATATTTAGTCGCTATAATATAAATATAAATATAAATAAATATTAATATCCTTGGACATTTCACACTGCGCTTCTAGTCACAAACTAAGCAAAGCTTGTACTATGGGTACTAGAGAACGGATATAAACACACTTAAATACTTTTTTTCTTTTTTTGTAAATACATACTTATTATACATAGAAAACACCCAGTCAAATACAAACAAATATGTTCATGCACACAAATGTTTGTACTGTGTGCGGGAATCGAACCTGCAACCTCCGGAATAGTAGTCCGTTTCGAACCACTACACCAAACGGCCGGCTATAGAGCAATATACATAAATATAAAAACATACATAATAACATATCTACTACTAAACTCATAACCTTTCCATTTGGCTTCGCCGTAGTCGGATAAAAAGAATATCAATTTTCCATTTGATTGTAACGGGACCTTTTTAGAACAATGTCTGCTTACCAATGACCTATTTTGCGTACTTACTCATTTTTTGTGCCTATACTCGGTCATTACTCATGGACGAGCGGACCGTATAGTTCCCTTTCAAGTCCGCCCATTTCCACTCTCTTGCCCACTATTTGCCCGGTGAGTTGGCAAATAAGTCACCCTGTATAAGCTTTATAATTTACAATGACATCTACCAGATACGAATTTGAAACGTCTTACACCCGTATTCACAAACAATGCTTGCTTAAGTGAAGCAGCAAATCGAACGCACAGCGTTGAATAGAGCTCTGTTATTGGTTCATGCGTGACCCTGTGCGTCCACGAGCACTGTAAGACCTCTTAGTAATGTTTGTGAATACGGGCGTTAGCATTTATAGTGTGCTCTACATATTGAGAACGTCTGAGAATTTTACATCGACATTCTTATCACTTTCTGATAAACTAAATTCGACATAGTAACATTTATGCCTCTGAAAGACTCTCTGTAAGGATCTTTGACAGCAAAGAAGTACCCTTGTCTTCAATTTGTAACTTCAAACTCAATAAACATAATATCGCTGGCTAATTTTAGAAATTCCTACGCCTATACCTATTTTCTTTACATTGTTCACATCATTAAAGTGATCTCGACTGTTACCTACTTTCTTCAAACTTTTTTAAGTTAGTTTCAGTAGAAAATAGGTACTTACATTATAGTAACTACAAATACAATCAGTAATAGGCTAGTTGCCTAAAAAATTTTTTTTAGTCCGTAATGTTTAATATCAAAAAATATTGGACACATATATTTTTATTTGTCAATCTAACAAATAATTACATAGTTATGGTGCGTTGAAGTTGCGCACGACGTCACAACGTGCGGCATTTTTAAGCAAGCGTTGACGTCAAGGGCCTCTTCTTATGAACTTTGGGGCGCTTTATCTCTATAAATTTTCATTTGTTTGAAAAAGTGAAAAATACGTGTAGAGTATTTTTTGATAAGTTAACTGACGGACTAATTAAAACTCTTGCTTTTTGACCCAGGCAACATCCCCATTGCCAGGTAGACAGTGCTTAAATTAAATACGTATGAATGCAAATATTGTAGTGTAATCAGAAAGAGTGTTAAATAAAATACAAAGGGAAATACTATGTACAATGATAGTCTTTTCGAATACAGTCGACAGCACATAAAATTTTGGTTGCAAAATAGCATCTCTTACAACCGAATAAGGTACCATGTTTACCTTGACATGCCCCTACGTATATCGGTTCCGGGCAAGATTAAGTCCCTGATAAGATTTATATCCGCCATTGTGGGTTCTGTCCTCTCGGCACCATGAAAATAGCCATGATTTTTCTCGAAGGGGAAAGATGATTTGGACGACTTATGGCGACTTATGAAATCTGACACCGAAGCTTCTTTTCATTGTGTGAGCTGTAGCAACTGAGGTAAGTAGGCTCAATCGGACACTAACGACATCAAAAGTGAAGGTACGTAACTACTAAATCATATCTTTTCGCTCTGACAGTAAGGTTGATGAAATCACAAAGCATTATCTATCTTCTATATATATAAAAGAAAGTCGTGTTAGTTACTCCACTTATAACTCAAGAACGGCTGAACCGATTTAGCTGAAAATTGTCAGGGAGGTAGTTTAGAGCCAGGAGAAGGACATAGGATACTTTTTATCCCGTTATTTATTGCCATTAAGGCGGAACAAAGTTCGCCGGGTCAGCTAGTATTATATAAAAGAAAGTCGTGTTAGTTACTCCACTTATAACTCAAGAACGGCTGAACCGATTTAGCTGAAAATTGTCAGGGAGGTAGTTTAGAGCCAGGAGAAGGACATAGGATACTTTTTATCCCGTTATTTATTGCCATTAAGGCGGAACAAAGTTCGCCGGGTCAGCTAGTCAAACATAAATTAAGGGAACACTTACAAATAATGATTTCTCAATTTGAAACAATTTTTAAAACTTGGAAATGAACCCAAGTACAGCTTAAAAAAATCGCTCTTTAACAACTTTTAAAATAGAAATTCTTATACTTTTTTCTCGAAGACGCGTCTCATAAATTTTTTAATATAAACGGCGCTTGAAAAAAATCCCAGTAGTCAGAATATCTTTCTCCCAAAAATCACAGATCCAACATAATGATATTCCCAAACCCCGCAATATGTAAAACCAAAGGAATCGCGTCGATCAATTTGCATTGTCAAAGCTCTCGTTTAAGCTCCAGCCGCAATAACGAAGGGCCGGCCTCTCGAGGGAAAGCTTCGTCAAAGCGCTTGATAAACTTGCTGGAGTTTTCTAGACTCATTTGCGTGGATTTATTTACTGATAAAGAAGGTCAAGTGAAAAAATATGAAGTAGTAAGTAGCTGTAGGACAAAAAAAAGTTACTACTTACTTTCTTGTTTGATAGTGATGACAATATTTTATGTAGATCAGACATTTTAGTATTGGTTGGCAAGCATTTTCGTTTATTTTAACCAAATGCCGTCCTCTCCTAGACAAAGACCTCGCCCACAGGTTTCCACAATCGTGAATTTTTTTTTTTTTTTTTTTTATCCACAACGCCATGGTACAAATTGCTCGACACGGTTGTATTCCCACTGTCGTTCCCACCTACTTCTGTCCTGCGTAGTCAAGATCTACATCTTGACCGTCAATAAATTCTAGTAGTGTCAGGTAAAGTTGGTCCCGGGAAAAGTTATAAGCTGTTCTTGGACCCAACACACAATCAGGAAGAAAATAGGAAATGAAAGTTCAGCATCGACTTTCCCTCTGTGCCAAGAAAATGGGAATGACAAAGATAGATACATCTTTGAGAAACTTATGCACCACTGTCCAAAGATATTTTTACCGTCAGGATCTACCTGCCATCTACCAAGTAGCATTAATAACAGATGCATTAATTCGCTTTCGCTTTAGAGCGAAGTTGATTTACAAAAAATGCAGGGATGAAACATTTACCTCTAATGTATGTTAGGTACTTTGTCTAGGAAGGTATGTGATTCAGACTTGCATAAAAAAGACATGGCGTGGTTAATATAACATGACCTAATGTATGCACATGTCCAAGGGTGAGTAATAGCATCTTTATAAAGCAAACCCATTTCTGCAGTATATGCGGCTAATTACAGAGACCCCAAAGCACACAGACTTATTTCTATACAGACGCGCCCCGTCATCAATCAATGAATGTACACAACCCACTTTTTAATCGACTACCCCGATGGGGGGTTATTTCTGCGATGCAAATAGAGGTAGCTTTTCCGTATATTCCGTCTTTATAAAAAAAAAATATATATATTATAGGGGACGCCATACGACTCAAGCAATGTAAATAAAATATGGTAAAAAATTCTGTTATTCATTCTATCTGCCTCTTTAATTTCAGGAACTGGGTTAAATAATTGAAATTCTATAGAAAAATATACTCTCCTGGGCCGAAAAAAGAAAACTCGTGTTTACACAGAACATATAATATTTACCTACATTAGAATGAATGAAGATCTTCATTCATGGGTACAATTTGGAAAAAACTAATCGAGCCTATTAATAAATCTCATCCGTTCATAAAACCGTAGGTATAAGTGGTAAAACCCTATTTCCTTTGTCACGAAAAGTAGTTATTTTTAAGCGAGTAAAGTCGTAAGATAAACCTCAATACATTTAAGCCTCTATTATTTACATAAGCTCCGCTCAGTTCGGAGCGAAAAATAAACCCGAAACAAGTATTGAATGGTTTGTTCCCGTCTTTATAAAAGCTCCCACAAAAGACAAAAACGGGAATCGAACAGATATTTGACGTGGGCTTTTGTTCTGGTATAACGGGAATTCCACGAATACCCGCTTATTCTCAACCTGAGATCGGATTGTTCTATTAGAAGAAAGCCGAATGATTTGATTGGAATCCCTTAATAAAGGTCAATCTTTATTGGCGCTTATAGAGTTGCGGTTAGACAGAGATTCCAGTGCAATGAGTATTACTATTGTATTTTACAAGTAAAGTTGACTAAATACCTACTATCTACGGCAATAAAAACACACAATGGTAACAATAAAATATTTTATCTGCGTCCATGGACACTCGCAAAATCCGAACGAAAATGTCCATCCATACATTCGGTCATATAAATACTGCGGAAAGCCGGAAAATAACTTTATCTACGGCGCCAGTTCCCGCGCGATCCATAGTGTTTTCGGGAATAGTCAACATTATTTGTCATTACGGATAACCCACTAACTTGTTTGTTTTGTATAAATTACGTCAAACCACATCCATATTTTGATGATGAAGGGGAAAGTAATCGAGTTATTGACATGTGGCACACGTATCAACGTGAATCAGAGAACTGAATAATGATCACACTTTATACATAAAGTGTGAATCAGAGAATTAATGAATATTGTTTACCTATCGGTAGAGTTCACCGTGTAGTGTAATTTGTTGTCATCATTCTGATTTAAGTGTTTAAACTTTAAATGTTTAAGTTTAAGTCTAGTATTTCCAGTTTCCTATCACTAGTCTAAATATACATGTATAACTCAAAGGTGACTGACTGACTGACATAGTGATCTATCAACGCACAGTCCAAACCACTGGACGGATCGGGCTCAAACATGCAGGTAGATGTTATAATGTAGGCATCCGCTAAGAAAGGATTTTACGAAACTCCACCCTTAAGGGAGTAAAACGGGATCCACGCGTACGAAGTCGCGATATGATAAAATAACGTTAAAATTTAAAGAATAGCACAACAAAAGCGAATGCCATTCCAAGATTCTGCGTTCCATTTAAGACTAACCTAGATTTCATGAATCTGCTCCAATTGGTATTGTAGCCTAGCTTCATTCTTTCCAAGCCTTCGGCCAGTTTGTGTTATTGACGTTTGTCATCTGCCCGTGACGTGAATGGCGGCTAATTGTGCTAGGCCGGGGAATTTAATGTTCTGTGATAATGTGCAATAACCGAAAAATTATGGCCTATACAATCAATCAGCTCGTTAATGTGTTTATCTGTTTATTATTGTAGGTAATAAGTAGGTAATTGTTACCTACATTAATATACATATAGATCTAGGATGGATACCTACCTAAGAAGTACGTAGGTAGCTACTTTCATTACTAACATTAACCCTTTCCCTACGGGCTCTTGGAAACCAAAGTACGCCTCTCATACGGGGTGTTTATTAAACACTGTAAAAAAAATTTCTCCACTTTGCATCAAGATATTTTAAAAAGTATGAGACTTACAGTATTTTAGTATTGGCTTTGCCAAAACAACAATAGACGCCACCCGAATTAATTAACCCTAGATAACTTAACTATTTGTTGATACATGTATACCTAATAACTAAACTTAACTGTTACTTTGTAATGCGTTCTAAAAATTATAATTATAAATAATTAAGTTATGTTATACAGTACTTATTATTATTAAGATAAGATAAGATAAGCATTTATTGTTAATTGTGTTGATACAGTGGTGTTACATAAAAGGCACATAATGCTAAAGTACACAATTTATCCATTTCGGACGTACAATATAAATTGTCAAAAACATAATTAATTATTAATTGGATTATTATTTTGCAATGTCAGTTATTATAAAATTATTCATTACATTACATTAAAATATTCAATTAAATTATAAAAAGATTTGTCAAATAATATTCTGTGGTTATACTTTGAAAATGTGTAAAACGTTATGCGAATTTTGTAAGTACTTAATAAAATTAATTAACAATTAGCAAAATG
Organism: Ostrinia furnacalis; assembly: GCF_004193835.3. Lineage (NCBI taxonomy): Eukaryota > Metazoa > Arthropoda > Insecta > Lepidoptera > Crambidae > Ostrinia > Ostrinia furnacalis. The sequence continues at coordinate 525,648 of NW_021132634.1, read as the reverse complement.
TCCTGGCATTTTGCTAATTGTTCTTTTAGTCATTAAGCCAGTAACGTGTCTCTTAGGTATAGAAGATATCACATTAAGGTAAACACCTCCTTTAAAGGTTGCACCTTGTATAGTGGCAATAGATGCGACTTTTCAACAAAAATTTAGTCTGATATGCTGTCGACTGTACCCACCTCGCGTAAAATGTAAACATACTATAATTTAAGTTACTAATCCAACTGCTTAATTGGCGTGATTAGGAGACGGCATGGTAGGGGGTGGGGCGACCAAAATTTTGCTATATTTCAGGATGTACGTCAAAATGATATAAATTAATTCGGATCAGGGTTAATATTCATAGAACTTACTTAAATAATAATCGATAACATTATGTCTATGATAGTTAGTTAGTTAGTTTTGCAGGGCAATCGAATACCGCACTTAGCCTCATGATTGGGCCATTGTGCGCGATTTGTGGTTTATCTTCCTACTCCAACCACCCCAGATCCCCCCAGAAGGCGAGCAGCCCGTCTAGGCTGCTGCAGGCCTCCTGTAGCGACGATGGTGATCGAAGAAATTGAGCCCGTTGTTCTTCCACGCTACTGCACTCCATGAGCACATGCTGCGGTGTTTCCTCTGCCTCCATGCACCCCCTGCACAGTGGGCTGTCTGTAACACCTATGTTGTGTAGGTGCTTGTTTAGCATGCAGTGTCCGGTTATGACACTCAGGACCTTGCGGATGCTGTCCCTGTTTAGTCTGGTGAGGCTGCGGGAGAACTTTTTCGATATGTCCGGAACCGCATCTTTTGTTTGCCTGCATCCTTCGCTATTTTCCATTCTGTGTGGTGTTTTTCTTCTGTTTTGGAACGCAGCCAGTTCCTGATCTGTGCTTGTAGTATGTCTATGATATCTGCAAGACTTTCATATACAATACATTGATGGTGCTTATTTTCATCATCTTTTGCGAGATATTAAAGGAAAGAGGACATCGACCATTTATTTTTTGTGATATTCTTGATATTCGTTTAATCCTTTCAATCCAAAAGGTGCAAAAGATCCAAAAAGCAAAATAAAGCGCGGGCTTTTGTTTTTAAAGCTCGCTTGTTTTGTGGATACCCTAGTTAAATAGGATTCGTTTTCGAGATCACTGGGAGACGCCATAATCTTCGTGCCAAATCCTTCGTTTAGCCAGAATATACGTGTACATGTATAAATGTACGTAATTCTGTGTAAAGGGTCTTATTACTTGGGATTTCATTAGTGTTGTACAAAATTTTATGCTGAAACGTATTAAATAAGTTTTTAAAAACATTTTTCAAATCATTCAAAGTTAATTATAGACTCTTTCATACCAATTTCAAATTAAATATAATCGAAAACCACCCCACTCAAAGGTTATACTCGTAGTAGGTAGATAGATACATTATGGTCCTTGTTACAAAATAGTGCTGAAAAAAAAACATACACTCGAATTGAGAACCTTTTACTTTTTTAAGTCGGTTAAAAACTCAATTCCATCTCAGTAATATTCTATCATAACCATAATCATTTATTCATTCATAAACATGGGTATTACAGGATGTCACATCTCATGATATGAGTTATAATTAATAACTAAAAGTCTCAATCTATACTCAAGATTGAACCGAGTTTCGAGCTTCGTTCTGTAATACGGCCCTAAAAGGATTCCAACCCAATACGTTTATCACGTGCGTCATAACGTGTTTGGATATGCAACTATCCAAACAGTAAGCCGATAATGAACTTTATGTAAATCCCAGTAGGCCCCCGCGATGTTACGGTGTGTTCCTCAGATCATAGAAAGAGAATAGATATGAAGTCGCGCGTAACTACAACGAGAACCAGTGTCCCCAAATTTCCCCCACCACAGCTCCCACACACACATTCAACTGTGTAAAAACAAAGCGACTGTGAGTCTACGACAACATGTGCAACCGGCTTAAAAGTGCTGTGATTGGCCAGAAGGCGTGCCTTATGGCCAATCAATGGCCGCGTTACGTGACGCACACTAAGAAAATGCTAGTGAGAGAACAAAGATAAAATGGAGTCGACAAGATATCGATACTTTAAATCGCTAGGGGCAAGGCTCGAAACTGGTTTCACAAAATGCAAATTAGGCTTTCAACTAGCTCTTATAATAATTACATAGTTGACAGTTACTAATTACTTCTGCTGTTATTATTTTTTTTGTAAAATCTTATAATCGCAAGTAACACATCATTTTTTTTTTAAATTACAAAATAGAAAATTATAATTTACTTCTATTTAACGATAATAGGAAACCGCATTAGAACACGAGCACGGCACTATGTTACGACCGGCACATGCGGCCGTACTGTGTATTTTCACACGACAGTGGATATCGGAAGAAATTAAATACATTGCGCAGTAGTTGAGCATGACATAAAGTGGTTGCTAACTAAATCGTCAATGTACAAGTGTGTTAGAATTTTTATCACCACTGATTTCGATGTCGCAGTAACTGTTACGGCACTGAATTCGTTCGTAAAAATTTTTAGTTTTTTTTATTTATAAGCAAAATACCAATGGATTTGCAATACTTACATGTAGTAAATGACTCCATTGTTCCTGTAGTTCTTCGTTTCACTTGTTTTATTGCACGTAACGACGCATTATCCAAAATATCGGAGAACATTTCCTTAGTACGACTGAATCGCGACTAACCTAGCTACGCGGCCGATGTTCGTTTCTGGGCATATCGCGGAGACACGCGCCACGCCCCCGTTTCACATCTTCTATGATCTGAGGTGTGTTCGCACTGAGAATATTTCGCGAGCGTTCACACACGAGCAATAGATCGCTAAATGGCACTGATTCGATATCGTGAGCATTTTGTTGCTAAGATTTTATAAAACAGAATATACCTATTATGCGACTGCATCGAATCGTGACCACAATTTTTCAGTTTTTTAGAAGCTAAGTATTGTTTTTGGAATCTGTTGTCAACCAGAAATCAATGAGAAATACTTCTTGTTGTCTTACGCCCGTACTTATTCACAAACATTACTATGAGGTCTCACAGTCCGCGTGTACGCACAGGGTGGCACACGAACCAATCACAGAGCTGAATTCAACGCTGTGAGTTCGATTTGCTGCTTCACTTAAGCAAGCATCGTTTGTGAATACGGACGTTACTTACAAGTATGCTTTATTTATTCCCAAAAAGTTAGAGCTTTATAAAAGTTAAGTTACTAATAACGAAATGAATATCAGCTCTTTATTATAAAATTGTACACAAACTCGAGTTCTGAATATTGTACATAAACATTTGCACAAGTTGCACGAAAAACTTTGTTGTAAAGATAAAGGCCAAAAGCGATGGAGAGGCTTATTCAAGCGTGTGATTTAAACACACCAAAAGTCTCGGGCTAGTGCGACACTTTGATATGGGATGGGTTCTCTATTTTCGATCGTTTGTCATGATTTAACGCGGTTGTAGGTACCTACTCAAGAAAAAATATAAAAAGACAGCTCAAGCGAAAAAAAGCCAAATAAATAGGTACGAGTACATAGAAAACTCGGCAAGCTTAAAAAGATCATGCCATTCCTTACAAATCAATAGAGCTTAAAATGCTCTAGAATAATGTCGGAGTGAACAAAGCCTAACAATGTTAAAGCTAAATTAGTTGCCGACCAGGTTTAGTTCAAGCCAATTTATATTAGTTCCATGCCTCTAATTAACTAAATTTTGTGAAAGTGCAATGTCATTTAAATTCAAATTCGTGCTCAATGGACGAGTCCCCAACGGGTTTACATGACTATGACCTAAAAACCGACAAATGTTTGTTTTTTAATAGTAAAAGTAAAACTCAAAGAAAAAAACAAAGTGTTCTACGAGAACTACGACTCGTAGCGGACGTAGACTCGATCGTAGCATCGTAGTCTGTTTAAATAAGTATCTTCGTAGTATGAAGATATTCGTAGCCGTTACGAATAATTTAACCATTCTGTCTCTTCTTCGAGAAAACAAAAATAACATGCTTCATTATAAATGTTAATTGAAATTCTGTACCTAATTATTTTTATTCTTTTAATTAATTCTAATTTTTTTTCCTACTGAAATATTTAATCACAGCATATTATATCAATAATAATATCAAGTAATTCTATTTTTTTTTAATTCACTTTATTGCTTGGGAAGCACATTTAATGTGAAACAGGGTAAAAATGGTTATACATATATTTGAGTTTCGAATAAATACCCACAGTTTCAATAATGGAAAGTCTTTGTCTTTTCCTCGACCCACACAACGAATCTTTTACTAAAGCTAAGGAGGCGGAAAATGCGAGGCTCCGCCGGCGGCGGTTCGGAGGATCGGCACTTCGGCAGGCTCCAACGACCACCTTTAGGGACCGTTTACGGAATCGCTTCTGTCGGTTAGGATGGGTTTACACCGAGTACTTATTGACGACTACGTGCCTAGATTAATAAAGTCTAGTCTAGACAGATAGTAAGCGCAACAAAGTGAGGCACTTCAAACTAGATCACTGGCTTCGCTTTTCCCATAAGTTTTCACAGTAAACAAAGTCAAACGTTAGTGAAATCGTATGTAGATGACTTTGATTGACATGATTTTTGCCTCACTTTGTATGACGACTATTCGTCTAGTCTAGAAGAAAGACTACATAAATGTAATAAAATAACTACAGGGTGTTAGGTAAATGGGTATATGAGCCGACACTAGCCCATGTTAACAGCGGCATATAAATGGTATGGTGAAGTCAGATCATGGTGCCCCAACAATATTGGTGTTATTTGAAAGCCCAATAAATATCCTTAAAGAAAAACACATTTAATTTCTTAATATACGATTAACATATACAATAAATGTGACTTGAAAAAAGACCTCACTTTGGGCTCATATGGGATTGGTTAAAGTTTCCAAACGAGACTCACTATTTGACTGATTTATTGAGAATACACTCTTTACATCAAGCGCTACAATTTCTGTTTACAAAAAGTTGAAATAAGTTAAAAATAAAATTTGCCACGAAGGTGACGATGAGAACCGTGGCGATGAGAAATACCCAGTTAGAAGGCTTTGGGCAGTTAACACCAATCAATTGACGTGCAACAAAACGCATTTTTCTAATAAGTAGGCAAACAATTATAAAAGTTTAGGAATGTATAATATTTTTTCCGCCTCTACATAAAATTTATGTATGTTTCAATCAATCATCTCAGCCATAGGACGTCCACTGCTGAACATAGGCCTCCCCCAATGCTTTCCATGTTGCCCGGTTGGTAGCGGCCTGCGTCCAGTGCCATCCTGTTACCTTTATGTATGTTTGAAAAGGAGGCTGACAATAGTGACTGAGTTTCTTGCGCTGCTTCTTCTTCTCAGCACTGGCCCATTTATTGTCCCGAAGCAGTGGTAGGATTAATATTGGGACGTGTTCGTTCGTTCGTTCGTTTCAGCCGAAAGACGTCCACTGCTGGACAAAGGCCTCCCCCAAGGATTTCCACAAAGACCGGTCCTGCGCCGCTTGCATCCAGGTACTTCCCGCGACCTTCACCAGATCGTCGGTCCATTAACGTTGGGACGTGTAAAGGTGCTTTTTAAAAGCCTATTTGCAAAAATAAATGAGTTTTGTGAGTTTTTTGTAAGTACGATTTAAGAAATACGTAGTTGTGCTTTGTTCATTATCGACTGAGTTGTGTAGTCACACCCTTATGTGTATCTCTGGTCAGTAAGGTTTGTTTGTTTAGCGAGATTCCTCCCGATGTCCTTTTTTGTCTGGCCGATAGCAAATAAAAGTTTTCGTGCCGTTTTCCTTAATTAAGCTTTATTGTAGCTTGCAGTAACTAAATGGCTTGCTCTGTTACTTGGGGGACCCTTTGTTTTTGTACAGTCAACAGCACATCAAACTATTTTTGTTGCAAACTCGCTCTTATTACAACTTCATGAAGGCACAGTGCTTAGCTTGACGTGCTGTCGTCCCTCTTAATGACTTAACTTTATCCATTTTTGGAAATAAATGAAATTAACATAATTAATTAACAAAAAGTAAGTAGGTAAGTATCAAATAAATTATGATGCGAAACATTTGCAACAAGGTTATAATAAGTAATGTAAGGTATACACCTAAATGCTCGGAAAGTGATAAAATATGTTACCTGTTTGATATACTCGTATTTTTACAAATACTTTCTCAAAAGTGTGATCTTTGGAACATCAATCACGTCTCAGACAAGCATTACATGTCTCACCTCCATCTAGTACCTACGTACGAGCTTTCAGGTGTGACATGTATGTTTATTAGAGGTTCTTAGTTTTATTTTGAGCAAGAATCTCGAGTTTATACTTTCACGACGAGTAGAGCTTGTAGCAAAATTCATCCAAAGTGGTTCGTTCGGTCCTCCTTTGAAGTACCATCATATTAAAGACTGACATTAAATAAATAATAATAATAAATAATAAATATCCTTGGACATTTTACACTACGCCGCTAGCCCCAAACTAAGCAAAGCTTGTACTATGGGTACTAGACAACGGATATAAACATACTTAAATACTTTTTTTTTGTAAATACATACATATTATACATAGAAAACACCCAGTCCAATACAAACAAATATGTTCATGCACACAAATGTTTGTACTGTGCGGGAATCGAACCCGCAACCTCCGGAATAGTAGTCCGATTCGAACCACTACACCAAACGGCCGACTGATTAAAGTACTTGACCTTCACTGGTTGGGTTTTATTGGCGGTCAAGTTGTAGATCCTACACAGGAATTGCAGTGGTGGGAAGAGTCCCGTGACATTAAAGATACAAAATTCCCATTTACAATATTAGTAAAGAAATGCGGAATCATTGTAGTTAATTCAAACATAGATTATTCATGTTATCCTAACGTATTTAACTAGTAAAAGATAACCATAATTGACTGTGGTACATAATTTGTAGCGAGATGTCGCCACTTGATGGTGCTCTTGATTTTCCGAGTAAATAAACGAGACTCGGCAAAGGTTTATCAAGCTGGATCAGACAGAACATGTGGGCAGGGCCGCAATCAGGTGTTATCTAATGGAGGGCAAATATTGAAATGCTAATTCGCAGTCAAGTAAGATTTACCTATATTTACACCCTATGGCTTGTTCTGCATAAAGTTGAACTTTGCGGATGACCATATTGAAATGAAATATCTATACTAATATTATAAAGCTGAAGAGTTTGTTTGTTTGTTTACTTGAACGCGCTAATCTCCGGAACTACTGGTCTGATTTGAAAAATTCTTTCAGTTTTAGATAGCTCATTTATCGAGGAAGGCTATAGACTATACTTACATCACGCTACGATCAATAGGAGCAGAGCAACAATGAAAAATGTTGCGAAAACGGGTTTTCACGCGTACGAAGTCGCGGGCACAGCTAGTAGTTTTTATAAGCACGGAATTATACATATATCTTCGAAGATAATATTGCTTTTGATGGCAATCACATGGGGTGGATCGGCTTCTTTTTTAATTTAAAACAATATAACAGACTTTAAACAGTGTTGTTAAGATACAACGTTATGTGTAAAGTTGGACAACGCTTAAGTGTTCAATATTACAGGCATAACCAACGTAATGGCGCAATTTCACTAGTCGATAGGGTCCGCATGCGGCGTGCGGGAGATTTCTGGAACGCATGCCACAGGGCCTGCAATTGGGGGAATCCCCGCATGCTGTATATACCGAACGAGTTATCGACTAATGAAAATGCGCCATAACTATCAATACCGATTTTTGCCAGATGACGTTTCAAAATCGTTCCACTAATGGATGTACCGAGATTGGTTATTTATTATGATGCTATTAAATAAACCTGACAATGTACATGTGTTGCCAGTCCGTCCCTGTACTCAGATACGAGGCGATAACGCGGTGACATCGCTCTAATGCGTTTACACAGATAGCGATGCGATTATCAAACCCGTGGGCGTCGCCAGAGGCCATCGTCTGAACAATACAGGGTATCCCAAAAAGTCGTGTCAAGCCGAAGCATCCATACTAGGGCTATCCAAATCACCCACATGTATGTTCCACGATTTTTGATAGTTTTCGAGTTATGATTGTTTTAAATTTCTGTGCTTAGGCACTTTTTTGGTCAATGTGGCGCGAATAGTCAAGTTACATGCCTGATTTTTTTATTATTATTAGATGAATACTAGGCCTAGCTGATTCAGAAATATTTACATCCATAACACTAATGTAAACTAAAATCCTGTATGTTGTAAATAAAAATCATAACTCGAAAACTACCAAAGTCACGGTGATTTGAGTAGCCCTAGTGATGCTCTACCTCTGGGCTTCGGCTTGACACTACTTTTTGGGACATCCTGTATATCAATTCATTATACCCACTGTATTCCTGCACATAATACGATGTATGTGATTTATTACCAGGCCAACATAAAAAGGAAATAAAACTTATTATGACAGCTACGGGTACGGCTACGAGGATCGTAGCCCACGCAATGTCTACGAAACTACGAGTACGAGCTACGCTACGACTCAACGTCTACGGAACTACGAGAAAGCGTCGTAGCACACCATGATCTAACTTAAATTAAAATTCACTTTCTTCTGTTTTAAATAATAAAAGTTACTTTTATTTCATTACAAAATCAGTAATTAGGTAATGAGGATCTTCCATAGGCATTTATGGGTGGAATTGGTACATATTTGGTGCATTATCCGTTATCCTAAACAGACTGGATTAAAAAAATAAGATTAAACACTATTGTTGTACTCTGACCGATTTAAATGTACACAATATCATGGTATCATAGAGCAAGTCTAATAAATGAATGAAAGTTTACTGGCCAGATAAAAAAAGTTTGTTTTAAAAAACATATTTTGACCGTCACTTGTTTGTCAACAGACGCGGGGGTGCGGCGAGGGCACGCGGGAGGGGGAGGGAGAGGAGGCGCGCCCCCCCGACGGAGAGCGGCTCCCCGGGGACGGAGCCAGCTGCTCCGCGCCCGACGACCAGGTAATCAGCAGGCCTAGTGTGAGTTTTCATCAAACGCGCGTCATTAAGGGTGGGTTGCACCATCTTACTTTACCTTTGACAAACGTCAATAATCTGTGAAACTCCATACAAAACGCACCGGTTATCGTTAAATTTACTGTCAAAGTTCGGTAATGCAACTCAGAGTAAAGGGTGGGTTGCACCATCTTACTTTATCTTTGACAAACGTCAAAAATCTGTCAAAGTCCATACAAAACGCACCGGTTATTGTTAAAGTTGGATTCCGTGGAGGGTAGTTGAACGGGAAGCATGGTCGATCTGTTTTAATGGTTTCAATTTATTATTTAATGGACTTTAGTGTACAAATTTGGTGTTATTTTGTGTTCTAAAGTGCAGTGAAGTGATAAATTATAAAAAACATTGAAATACTTCGAATTTGAGCGCGCATCGAGTGTCGAGTGGGTTGTCGTATGAACAACCCGCTTTGGACCCGGTGGCGTCTCGAAACCTGCTTACGGGCATACTTAACTCCACGGAATCCATGAAAAATCAATAGAACTGAAACACCCACGTTCTATTGATAACTATGTCAATATTTTTCACTCGACATTGGCAGAAATAAACCTCCCAGAGAGGTTTGATTGCCACAAATAAAAAAGTCAAAGTAAGTTAGTGCAACTCAGCCTAAATGTATGACGGATCGTACAGCGCCCCTAGTAGGAAACGTTCAAAAACTACATTTTTCATACATTTTTTAAACGCGCTCACTAGTTTGATGAAAACTCACACTCAGCCCACAGATCCAAACTTGACTGTTATTTAACGGATTAGATGTGAATAAAAGTTGACGCGTCTCCAAACAGGTGGTATAGGTATACTTGATAGTGACAGTAGACAATAGTGGAGATCCGAGGACCACTGCTGGTTTAAATCCCGCCGCTGCTGGGCTATTGTAGGATGATATGTCGCGTTTTTCCACATAAAGAAAATACACACGATTAATGTCACCTACGAGTGTAAATTAACATTGTTTTTATAAGTCGCCTGGCCAAATAATTCTTGAAGTAAAATCAAACAAAAATTACATATACCTAGTAAGTAAAAGAAAATTGTCGCGAGTATCTCTACATTATGTACTTTTTATATTATTACAAAATATTTTCCACATTTTCTTCTGAACTTTGAATACAAGCAATACAAGTAAGAACCTATCATAATATTCATAATGGATGTTCTTCTTTTCCAGCACCGCATTAGCGACGATGATTCGTCGAACGGGATACGCACATTTGGTACAGATAAAGATCCAGGTAATGTATGCTTATTTCCCATCTTATTCCATCACTTACAGTACTAAAAATGCTAGCTCAAAACATGAGCAAGCAATCTCTTCTCAGAAATAAACATAGGAAATAAATAGGGCTGTAGTAGTAACAGATGACCAAAAGTATTTAAAGATAATTTATTCCTGGCAGCAATAATAAAAAACATGCGAGAACTTTTTGTTGGTATGTAACTGGCCACATCACTTTGTTTTTTTTACACACAAATTATTACCGACAGTCATTTGTTTCTCTAATCTGTGTAACAAACGAATCTCGCGGGAAATAAAAAAGACGTCATAAATTTTAAACAACTCTGTTCTTAATTACTTTTTTTGCTAATTAATTTTTCAAAAAAATAGCCGCACAGTGGTATAGAGTAATATTGTGATTTAAAAAGCAAATTATGGAAAAGAAAAGATTAGAAACTAATTAGATTTTTAAAAAGGGGGTTTTTGCGATGCTTAAAAAAGTTTTGATGTAATAATTTAATAACATTGTAATATTGTTTTAGTATCAACGGAAGGCATTCTACGGACGGGGCGATACTATAAAGGAATATATTGGCCTTCTCTCACAAATAGTTTTAAGGTAAGAAATCTTTGCGTAAGGAAAAGTTATCCAAAAATCGTATATTTTTTGAGCAAATATCCACTGGCGTAGGTAATTTATTCTGGTTGTAGGTTTGCCGTCTATTCCTCCTTATACGCAAAGCATCTAAAAAGAATTTGTTCTATATTTTCGTGGTTATTTAAGATATACCTAATTGAGCAACTTAAGCAGCTCCTTTTTATGATGAGACTAGCTGTGCCCCGCGGTGTTACCCGCGGTAAAACGTAGCCGTTGTGTTAATCCAGGGTGTCAGCTAACTCCATACCAAATTTTATTAAAATCGCTCCATCCATTTAGACGTGAAGAAGTAACAAACATACAGACTCGCAAACTTTCATCTTTATAATATTAGTGTGATTATTACAAGTAAAAAAGCAATAAATTTTCAGGACGAAGCAGTGGAGTCATCATACCAAAGGTATTCCAGACGCCAAAGACAGAAGTCCCTCATCATGGTCAACGTGGTGGACCTAGCTCTCAAAGTATGTATGTATAAACATTAACCATAAAGTTATGTACGATTTGTGTACATTTAATTACGGGGGTGCTTTTGTTTCAGATATCTCTCTCTATAATTTACACGTTAAGCAATAGAGGAAACGGTAAGTTTAGTCAGTTCTATTATTATTTTATAATTTCACCTTGTTGATTTGTCTTTTTATTAAAGAAAACAGAAATAGGTTTTAGACGTTAATCAAGGATTAATGGTCCTCGAAGCTAAACATAATAAAATATTTCATTTCTTTAATTTTATTTAACTCTGAACATCATTATTTTGCGTTGAGACGCACATCATGATCACATCCCCTTCTGACCACCCCATTACCAAACCACCAGTAGTGTCGTGGGGAATATTTTTCCCTTCTACACTACAAATTAAGTTGACTACCTATTGCTTACTTAAAGCTGAAAACACTATCACAACCCGCAGACTACAAACTTTTTGTCGGCCGATAGTTTGATCATACCGTAAATCACTATCAACTGTAAAATTCGTATTATATATCGGTGTATGATACACCGATTTGGTATCGGTTGATTACGCATACAAAAAGCCCGACTAAACTATTGCCGAATAAAAGTTTGTCATCTGCTGGGACTTGCGATGGTGTTCTCAGGTCAGTAAGCAATAATCAACTTAGTTTGAACTTTGATGTGATCGTTCGTTCGTTCGTTCGTTTCAGCCGAAAGACGTCCACTGCTGGACAAAGGCCTCCCCCAAGGATTTCCACAAAGACCGGTCCTGCGCCGCTTGCATCCAGGTACTTCCCGCGACCTTCACCAGATCGTCGGTCCACCTAGTGGGAGGCCTGCCCACGCTACGTCTTCCAGCTCGTGGTCGCCACTCAAGAACTTTCCTGCCCCAGCGGCCATCAGCTCTTCGAGCTATGTGCCCCGCCCACTGCCACTTGATTTTAGCGATTCTGCGGGCTATGTCAGTCACTCTGGTTCTCCTACGGATGTGATCATGAGGCGCAAATACTGCTGTTATGCAATAAGGGATTTTGATTTAGAGTTATATTCCAGCAGCAGAATCTATAGTAGACGCATACCGGATAGCATGGACGGTGGCGTTTTCGTGGCTGAACGTGGGCGTATGTCTGCTGGGCTGGTGGCGTTGTTTCGCCAACAACTACCTGCACTGGGCCGCCGCCGCCACCTGGATACTGCTCATCGCACAAGGTAAGAGGGCCTAGATAGATAATATGATACCTACTTGATCTAATGCACGTATCTGTTTACTTGCTGTCCAGTGTTCCGCAAATGGTGTACCGTGGTCTTAAGATGGTGTGCCTCGGAAAAATAAGATTATCACTTATTTTTAGTAAGTAAGGGTAAGAACTAATTAGGTAATTAATTAAAAATTGATTTTTCATGTGTGGTCTAAGTACCTCCAAAAAATTTCCTTTTCCTAGATATACCTTGAACACAAAAATTTTGCGGAACACTGGTCTAGTCCACATTTGACACTGGTAGATTTACTTTATAAGCAACTACAGTTATTAAACTTATACCATCTTTCATATACAAATTAAGATTTAACCGAAACTTGAGCATACAGGTACTACAGGTCTGTTGCTTTTTTAACCGTTAAGATACTGTTAATTCACTTAAGTTTTTTATTTATGATAAGTCTTCTGGTATATTTCAATATGAACACCAGGACTACTGTACTTATTATTATACTATGGTTGTACCGTCATAGTTGCTACTTGCTGTTTCAATTTTACTTGCTGTAACAACTTTCCCCAATTTTCCAATGTTCCCTTGGTATTTCCAGGCCTGGGCGGGCAGGGCATCGGCTTCGACGCGCCAGAAAGCCAAGTATGGTACATGCTGTTCATCGTGTTCGTGCCGTACGCGATGCTGCCTCTGTCTCTTGGATGGTGCATCGTCATCGGGGTCCTGTCTTCGGTGGCTCATGTCCTGGCCACCGCCGTGGAGATAAAGGAGATTATGGATAAAAATACTTTGGCGGTAGGTTCCTGATGATGATATTAAATCTTACGTAAAAGACTCACAAACACACTCTTTAAGATGGATGACAGTCCTATAGTATTTTGGGGTTTTAGGTACCTTTTCCAGCTTTTTCTACTACATATTCATATATCTTAAAGTTTACTTAAATCTTTGTTTGTCACATTTCGAACTCCTCCTATATTCTTCTGATTAATTTCGTTTTTTTTTTCGTATTATCCGTCAAGTAGATCTTAGCTACGTATGTAGCTTCTGTAAGTTGCAGAGCGGTGGGAACGAGAGGTATGATTAAACTCTTTTTCTAAACTTGTATGTTTTTCTGATTTTTATCAGGCACATTCCTGCGGCATGAGACTGCTTGTCAGCAATGCACTGTTATACAGTGCTGTTAACTTTGCTGGCATGTACGCTAAGTACCTCGCCGATTGGGGCCAGAGGAAAGCATTTCTGGAAACCCACCGATCCATGGTCACCAGACAAAGAACGAAGAGGGAAAGTGACCGGCAGTGGAAATTGTTCCAAAGTGGTAAGCAAAACTTCAATGAAAACAAGTTTCAAATAAGAAATTACTGAAACTCAATGATATTATTTCATTTTATAATCCACTAAGATTTATTTCCCTATTTGCAGTGATACCAGACTTTCTGGCTCGGGAAATATACAATCACGTTTCTCGAGTGAGGGGTGAATTTCAAGAGCAGCAGTTCAACAATTTATACATACAGAGGCATCAAGATGTCTCCATTCTTTATGCCGATATCAAAGGATTTACTGGTAGGATTCTTAAACAAGTCATTTTTAATCATAATTCATTATAATATACCCTATTTTGTATCTAATTCAATGTTTTTGAAACTCCTTTATTGGTTTCAGAATTATCAAGCAAATGCAGTGCTCAAGAATTAGTGAAATTGTTAAACGAGCTTTTCGCTCGTTTTGATCGATTGGCGTCGGTGAGTTTAATTTTTAAACATCTTATAATTGATATTCTTCCTTAAATCGATGTCTAGACAGCTCTGAGAGAAAAATCAACTAAAAACGCCCTCGTTTTGTAGGAAAACAATTGCCTGAGGATCAAATTACTGGGCGACTGCTACTTCTGCGTGAGCGGTCTCCCGGAGACGCGCGAAGACCACGCGCATTGCTGCGTTAACATGGGGCTGCACATGATCCGCGCCATACGCGACGTGCGGTACAACGCACAGGTAAGCAAGGCTCGAAGGCATCTGCCCCTTCCCCATGGAAATGGTATGTCCTTAAAAACCAGCAAATTCATTGCCCGACCCTGAGTCAGGCTACCCCTTCCCTGGCTTAGAAGCTGGGTACACTCATGGTGGCGCAGCTAGTTGCTGGGCTACTGATGCTTCTGAATGAGCGGGTTCTTTGGTTGTGGCACGTAGTGCTACAGGTCTCGTGCATAACTGAATGCATGAGGTACACGGCTGCACGGGTGGGGTGACATAATATGACGTCTAACGCATACAGTCTGAAGCACATCTAAAGTTTCGCTGACGTTTGATTGACGTCACGAAACACCCTCCCGTGCCACTCCCATACCTCAGATTCAGTCATGCGCAGGACCTGCTGTAGTATACCGATACGATAGCACGTGTAACCGCTGCTTTATGTTCCAAGCTATAACTGCGAATGATGTCTTGGTACCTGCAAGTCTTACTTGTAGGTGGACCTGGACATGCGGATAGGCATCCACAGCGGGACCGTGCTGTGCGGCGTGCTGGGTCTGCTGAAGTGGCAGTTCGACCTGTGGTCGCATGACGTCACCGTCGCCAATCACATGGAGAGTGGAGGACTACCTGGGTATGTATTAACACTTCTTTAGCCTGTATTTCATAATATCAATATTTAAAATCCTAAATACTTGTTAATGGTCAACTGACGAAGCAAATCATGACGTCATAGTTTCATGTTGATAAACTAGCGTCTTTCTAACGACGTCGTCTCACCCGCATCTGTGCAGCGTTGATGTGGCGCACCAAGTCTTCCTTTGGCAGCTTTTGGCAATCGCTCAGCATTGGCTTTGCGGCACGAAACGGTCGAAGCGGCGCGGGTTCTGGCAAGACGACAACGCTTGAAAGACGCTATACAAGGTGGAAACGATAAGTGATCTCACTCCATTATTTCTAAACTATGCAAGATATCAAAAAACTAATTACTGATCCTGAAAGTGCTTCACGAGCTCTATCAAACGGTACCAATAATAGGTTACAAAATAAACTGGATCTATCCGAAAATTCAATGTTTCCAGCTTCCATACTAAATTTAAGCCAACCACCAAACACAGTATAAAGTGTATTTTTTTCGATTTCTTGTATAAGTAGTTTAAAAATAATCGAGTGAGATCACTTAACGTTTCCACCCTGTATAGTGTCTCTAATGCGAAATTGCATTTTGACAGCTTATCACAATTCTGTTTATCGTATGTTACGTATTCTTCTTTCACCCAGTCGAGTCCACATATCGTCGGCCACCCTGGAATGCCTGAACGGCGCCTTCGAGGTGGAGCCGGGCGACGGCGGCTCGCGCGACCCCTACCTCAAGGAGCACGACTTCACCACCTTCCTCATCAAGAGCTCGGAACAGCCGCGACGGACCAGAAACAGGTCAAAGGCTGGGTGAGTCCATTCATAGCGCATAGCCAGAACCCTCATGAATATTCCAAAAAGATTGTCCTTGTTAGTCAAAAAGGTTTTATAATCTAGCTAGGAAATAAAGCACTAAACTACTTCCCTCCCTCCAGACTGCGTAGTCTGAGTGAGCTTACGACTTACACAACATCATACGCATAGAGGGTAGTGGGAAGACTGCTGAATCGAAGTTAAATAAGTCAATTTCACTCTAGGCACCGCGCTAGATGCGTTAGTAAGCAATACGCGTAATCAGCTCGAAAATCCTTCGTATCTAATGGATAAAAAGAAATTAAATTAAATTACATATCGTGTCCTAGGAGCCAACAAAGCCAACAACTGTGTGAACCCTCGCGACGTCCTAGCAGCGGCATAGACGACGAAATGACCACCGATTGGACGCCAGAGATGCCTTTCCAAAACGTAAGCCATTTTTCATTTCCCTAAACATTCTTGTTGTATACGCTTGGCCATTTGGCTAGGTATTACCTAAGAGCTCTATACCTACATATTGTATTTATCCACAGTACTACACGACAACCGCCGCGGGAGTGGTCCGCTGTAGAAAGCGGCGCGACAGTGACGAGCTCAGCCAGGATAAAGACAACGGAGACGTGCCCTCGCTCTCTGATGCTGAGGTGAGTCTGCTGATGCCTACATCAGCGGAAGCGGAAGACCTATCTTACAAGACCACCAAATATATTTTATATTTTTTCTTCGTTCTTTAAACCTGAAATTTTCTTAAGTACTTCATCATCAAGTATTAGTGGAGGCTAAAAAATAGAACTGCATATTAAAGCACTTCCCACCTTAATTTACCAAATGCAGATGGAAATTTTGGCCACCCTGGACAGACAGGGATGGGGGAGGTCTCTTCCATTTAGATTTTTTTCGACCCTGAATTTGTATTTTTTTTTACACCTTGAATAAACCTTAACCGATTAGGTATACAACCAAACCTTCATCTTGAACCACTCTACTCCGTTGCGTAGTTTAAGATCGAATGGATCATACGATTTATACCGTTAATAAATACATCTTTCTATGCTGACCAGCCAGGAGGTATCTCCTCCAGTTGATATCCATTCTTAATGTACTCTTAACTGTCACAACAACATTCCTCGACGACATTCTACAGGAGGACGACATAATCAACCACTCGATCGAGGTGAGCAGCAACCGGCGCATGCGCGTGGCGAACATGCAGGCGTGGACATTACACTTCAGGCGCGCGGAGCTGGAGCAAAGGTTCGCGAGACTCGACGAGCGCACCTTCAAGTCCAACGTCATGTGCTGCCTCGTACTATGGCTGTTCATCGTCGCCGTGCAGTGCGTCATGCACTTTAAGTTAGTGCTGTTTTTTGAAATCAATAAGTACATTAAAATAGCTTTGTGATTGACTGCAATATACATTAGGTGTCCAGCTTCGTGAGCAAATGAGTTGTTGAATCGACGGTTTAAGTCAACCACTTATTGCATTTTTATAGAACAAACTTATCCTTATCCTAGAATCCATTAGGATTTGGGATCATAACAAGCTCAGAGGTCACAAAAACTGATTCATAAAGTGTTCACCACCATCCATGAAATGGAACATAGTCACTTACTCTCATATCTCCCAAATCCCAATTAACTATCTAAAACTCAAGATCTACAGGGCTACTCTGAAACGCTTTTTACGTAGTTTCGGGTCTACTATCACCGTCACTCATGCTGGTATTTCACTTTGCTTGAGAGGGATGATAACATTCGAAACTTCTGATATCGTTTTTCGGAATAACCTTGTCAGTAAAACTAGCCCTAAAGGAGTGTTTTATCCGTCCAGCTGCATGGAGATCGTGATAATCTTGGCGGCGATGACGATTCCACTGAGCGCTGCGTTCGTATCAGTGATGGCAGAAGAGTTCCCGGGCGCCTGCCCGCGCCTGGCGAGCGTATCGGCCGCGCTCGGGGGCTCCCGCCTGCGCCGCGACATACACATCTGCCTGTTCGTCACCATCATGTCCATCTCCAGGTGATCAAAAATATAAAAAAAATCAGAATTATTTATTCAGTTTAGACCACAAGTGGCACTTATGAACGTCAAATATAAAAAAGAAAGGGTAGCCCTTATGGGGCACTTTACATGTCACCTTATCTTTTGGGCCCTACCAACGCTTCGAGACAAACATATGGCAAGTGCTGAGAAGAAACGCCGGAACAAACTCAATCACCACTAATTGCCAGGAATTATCTAACGGTAAGAATAACCAAAATGAGTCCTGTAGTCCTGGCGCGATGATGATACCACTGAGCGCTGCGTTCGTATCAGTAATGGCAGAAGAGTTCCCGGGCGCCTGCCCGCGCCTTGCGAGCGTGTCGGCCGCGGGTTACCTACGCCATATCGAATGACAAATGATCGAAAATCAAAATATCGAACACGTTTCATCGAACGATCAGAATATCGAACGATCAAAATATCGAAAGTCGATCTTATGCTGCATAGTATAATAGGAAGATGGAGGTAAGGGTTCCTTGTTGACTATGGTACCCTATAGTGGAGAATAAAAAATATGTGTATATTAATGATGTTTTATTTACATTAATCATGTGAAATTTAATTAAAACCTAATTGGTTTTCGATATTTTGATCGTTCGATCATTTGTAAATTCGATATTTTGAACGTTCGATATTTTGATCATTCGATATTTTGATCGTTCGATATTCTGATCGTTCGATGAAACGTGTTCGATATTTTGATTTTCGATCATTTGTCATTCGATATGGCGTAGGTAACCCGCCGGCCGCGCTCGGGGGCTCCCGCCTGCGCCGCGACATACACATCTGCCTGTTCGTCACCATCATGTCCATATCCAGGTGAGTCTAGTGCCCACACCAGGATATCTAGGTGAGTCCTACAGGACCACAGTCCTGGCGCCATGATGGGGCGATGATCAACAGCTGTACCCAAAGATGGCGACTTCTCTCTATATTCGGCAACAACGATGATCAATGGCACATGCCAGATGGTGATTCTCTCTGAATCCAGTAATTAAGTATACCTACTGACAAACCATTTAGTTTCTCAATTAACTCAATAAATTTCATAAACATTTCAACATAATGCGAGAGGAAATTAAGAATAATACAAATAATTAACCCACATAGACTAAATATTTACAAATAAAAATATATTTTTTGTCATCATCATCCACTATTGTTGACTGGGATAGAAGAAATACATTAATACAATTTCATTCAACACCTCAAGACGATTTCTTTGCCATGCTAGTAAAACATGACAGTTGCTTTAAATACAACATTTTACTTTATTTCCAGCACAGTAAAGCTCTACGTGTGCCCTTCATCGTTCCCGCAAAGCGTGAATTACACGAACGAAATCCTCAACGAGTCCAACGCGACGACTCCAACGCTCTTGTCCGAATACCGCGAGGTGCCGGGCGAATGCTACAGACCCGAATATGTGGTGTTCACTTGGATCCTCTGCCTCGTGGCTCTGACTTCAATCCTCAAGCTATACTACCTCATCAAGACCTGCCTGGCCATCGTCAACGTGGCCATGTACTCCGGCCTCCTGCTGTACTATTACGACGTGTATTACATCAGCAGCGAAAACACTGCCACGTAAGTCTTGACCAACAAATAGGGGATCGGGCAATATTAAATTCCTTTGATTTGAAATCCAATCATTCGCTCAATGGACTGTAAAGCAGAACCTGGGTCAGAAACAGTGTTTTTACTTTATCACTCTCTGCTAAATTGCACAATCACCAATCGGTCATATTAAGTGGTGCTACCGGAAGTCGGAACATAGAAAGTATATTTCACCACACCCACCTTTTATATTTTTGTTCATCATTTGGTTGTATTGTTTTTAAGTCACTATTTTATCATTATTTGTTTTTAAATTTTTGTTCTCCATTTTTGTTCCTTGTTTTGTTTTGTGATTCGTGTCTGTCTAATAAATGTTTTTCTTTCTCTCTTTCTTTCCCATGTACTCTGTGGGCTCCGGCTGCATTACACCGACGTATTTATATCAGCGGAATAGTTTATATCAAAGCGTAAGTAATATACTGCTGCAACAGTCACTTTTAGAAACAGCTGTTGAATCACCATCCATTAGCCATGAAAATTATTTCAGTCTGGTGATGGGCAATCATTATTGCATCACAAGTAGATATTTCGTGAAAACAATCACTTCATGTGAGATTTAAGATGGTTGACACTGGTAGCATGAAAAGATTAGCAGAAGCCTACCATCATTATCCTTTACAATTACTAGAACTCAGTTTAGATTATAATAGTATGGTAGCACGTGTACATAATGTTCACTAGCTTTAGAGTAAACGCAATACTAGGCACTAGTCCTTTTGGTAGAGGTTTCAGTCTTTTGAAGAAAAAGCTTGATTTATGAACGCAACTTATTCCAGGCCGCTCAAATTCTACGTGCAAATGCTGATCCTAATGGTGATGTTCCTGGTGATGGTGGTGTACCACGCGCGGCTGATCGAGGTGACGTCACGGCTGGACTTCCTTTGGAAGCTGCAGGCCGAGACCGACCTGGACGAGATGGAGGACACGCAGAAGACCAACAAGCATCTGCTGAAGCATATCCTTCCAGATCACGTGGTCAACCACTTTCTGAGCAAGGAGTCTGCGCCAGATGTAAGTGGTTCTATTGATGTTGGTGACTTTTTCAATTTCATCGGTGTAGGATGTTTTTTCTGTTTGCCCTGAAAAAATCTCAAACTTGTGACTCTCGTGAGCTAAATTTTGTTTTATCATGTTAGAAACTATGTAGTAACTAATAAACTTTAACCCATGTTTCAACTTCAACCAATTGTTTAATGTCCATGGCCGTGTAGTTTCAGCAGAGTAGAAGAATAGAACCGCCTCTTCCCGGATTCCGTGATTGAAAACTATGTGAGATATATGCTATATCAGGCCCTAGTAGCCCAGCATGGGGAGAGCAGACCAAATCGTCCATTTGCTCTGATAAATTTTGCAGTCGTGTTCTTGCAAAAAGGACAGTATTCTTGCAGAAAGAAAAGTGCTCCTGTAGGGTAGTATTCCTGCTGTAGTCAGACCATAATGTGTGATTGTTCCTTAGGAGCTATACTCGCAGTGGCGCGACGAGGTGGGCGTAATGTTCGCGGGAATCCCGAACTTCCACGAGTTCTACTCCGAGCAGAAGGCCGTGGACTGCATGCGGCTGCTCAACGAGATTATTTGTAATGTACCAATCGCAACTCTTCTATTACTACACTCTTTACATTATTTTCGTCTTCTACAGCAAAATCAACGTAGGCTATACAGTTCAGCGGGGTTATTCCGAAAAATTTTATCAGAGGTTTCGAATCTTGCCATCCCTTTCACGCAAAGCAAGGTGCAGACATGAGCGACCGTGAAAGATAGACCCAAAACTACGTAAACAGCGTTTCGGAGTAGCCCTGCTCTTACAAACTAGTACCTATTAGAAGCAGGTATGTAAGATGCCATCTTCATCTTGATATGCCGCCGTCTGAACTTTACTGTATTTCTCTTGAAATAGGTACAGTCGATGAGTCGACAGCACATCAACCTATACATTTTTTGTTGCAAAATAGCATGTATTACAACGAGATAAGACGCCGCTGGGTGTAGGTTGATGTGCTGTCGTACATTTGGAGGCATTCTTTTCCGGACATAAATTTTCCTTTGGATCATTAATTTGCATCATTTGTTTTGAAATACCTAGTTCGTTCATTACTTATTCCTTAAATATTTTGGTTCAGTTGATTTCGACAAGTTGCTGATGCAGCCGAGGTTCAAAAGCATA
This sequence comes from Ostrinia furnacalis, assembly GCF_004193835.3. Taxonomy (NCBI): domain Eukaryota; kingdom Metazoa; phylum Arthropoda; class Insecta; order Lepidoptera; family Crambidae; genus Ostrinia; species Ostrinia furnacalis. The sequence continues at coordinate 503,786 of NW_021132634.1, read as the reverse complement.
GAGAAGATCAAAACCATTGGAGCCACGTATATGGCAGCTTCAGGATTGAATCCCAATCATAAGGTAAATATCACAAAATATTCATAATCCTATCCAAAAACGGTTAAGGCAGGAAATACGAAGCGCTCTACATCATTTTTTAAAAACCGGCCAAGTGCGAGTCGGACTCGCGCACCGAGGGTTCCGTACAAACCTGCAAGGTTTACAAAGTTCGTTCATTACGACAATCGAGTCATAACTATGGTATTTTTATTGCAAAATGAAATTCATAACATTACAATGGGGAAAGATGGAGGAGCATAAATTTAAGACAAAGATCTCTTCAGGCGCGGATCCACCGTTGTGGGCACTGTGGGCATGCCCACAACCCTAATTTGCTTGTTTTATTATGATCTATTGATAAGATCGATAGGCATGTATGTATGTCCGGGCATTTAGTAATCCAACTCTTACTTTGCTCATTTTTGGTGGCTGTGCCCACAACCTTTTTTGAGGGCTGGATCCGCGCCTGGATCTCTTTATCGTTTAAGTAATCCTTTATTTTATAGTATTTGATATGAATTTCAACTTGATAGCTCTACGCGTTCATGAGGAAAAAAGTAATAAGTTTATATTTATTAAAAAATATATATTTTGTAATGTAACTAAAAATTTAAGGTTTTCGGAATTTTTCCTTTATGTGTGCTATAAAACGTTGCTTCATGCCAAATTTCAAGATTCTAGGTCGACTGGAAGTACCCTTTAGGTTTTGATTCCCTTGCGAGTACTTGCGAGTTTCAAAATATGCAGCTTAAATTGCTGTTTCTTTTGATTGCGTTGACATAGAAGTTTGATTTTGTTACAGCTTAAAGGTATTATAGACCTGAGTATTTGGTATGAATTTCAATTTAATACCTCTACGCGTTTATGAGGAAATGGGTAGTAAGTTTAAAATTATTTTAAAAAAATATATTATGTGATGTAACTAAAAATTTATGGTTTTCGTAATTTTTCCTTTATCTATGCTATAAGACGTTGCTTCGTACCAAATTTCAAGATTCTGAGTTCACGGGAAGCACCCTGTAGGTTTTGATTCCCTTGCAAGTGTCGAAAATTTGCGGCATAAACGGCTGTATCTTTTGATTGCGTTGGCTTAGAAGTTTGATTTTTTCACAGCTTCAAGGGACAGTAGACCTGAGTAATTGATATAAATTTCAGCTTCATACCTCCACGCGTTTCTGAGAAAAAGGGTCTTGACAGACGGACGGACAGAAGGACAACAAAGTGATCCTATAAGGGTTCCGTTTTTTCCTTTTGAGGTACGGAACACTAAAAATCAGATACGGTTGAACAGATAAAATTACAATAAAGTAAATAAAGAATATGTAAACCGTGACGTGCTCATAGGCACAACAAGCGTCTGCTTACTGCGCAAGGGGCGTTATAAGTTGGTCTCGGCTTTTACGCTTGCTCTTTCTTGACTACTTAGTAGGCCTTAGGGCGTGGCGGAGTATGCCTGAGTCATCCCACAGTTGGGATGAGTCATATGTCCTACAGTGGGACGGGACTATACCCACCTCTCGTTCCCACCACTACAACTCCTGTGTAGCCAGGATCTACAGCTTGACCGCCACAAAAACCCAACCAATGAAGGTCAAGTTTGTCCCGGGGGAAAGTTAAACTGTCATTGGACCCGCAACGAAATTAATCAGAAGAACATAGGAGGAGTTCGAAATTAAGGTTCGTCTTCCCTCCATTGCAAAGCGGATGACAGGTGACAAACAAAGGTTTGCTACAGTGGGACGTACACTTTCTTTGCTTCTAGAACGGCGACGACGACAGCGAGCACCTGTGCGCGCTGGTGGACTACGCGTTCGCGATCCGCGAGGCGCTCGAGGACATCAACAAGCACAGCTTCAACAAGTTCCGCCTCCGAGTCGGTCAGTATTCAACTTAAACTAACAAAAGTAGCATGTTTATAATGTGAGCTCTCTTCAGATGTGCCAACGTTATTACATCACGGTAAAAGGCAACTTTTCCATTCAAGTAGATCGAAAAAGTTGTGTTGAGCAAAGATTACAATTCTTTCATTCATTCTTCATTGCACAAATTCACATGCCAGTTAAGTACGCTGGTGAGATAAGCTGCACTTCTCTGTGACCTAAGACCACATTTAATGTACCACATTATCTCAGTGAATAAACAATGCAATCTTAGAATTTTTCTTTCTTTTCTTTTTCGTTTTCTTAGAGAAAATCCTCCACTTCTGGACATGCCGCGCGCTAGGATGCGCGCCGTGATATACTTTATCGACGTCAAAATGTATGGGCCAAATCGATAAAACGGCGTGATAACGCTCATCGCGACGCACTTTAATTTTTTATCAAAATGTATGTCAAGTTCTTTTGGTAATTTTGAATGCCTACTGATAGGGTATACTAATGCGGCATCATCTCTATTCAAAATTCATGAATCCAAAATATCTTGTTTTGAATGAGTTCATAACACGTGGCGGCATTCATCTCTATTTTACTCTACAGGGTCTTAGGTAAATGGGTATATGAGCCGACACTAGCCCATGTTAACATGGTCATATGAATGGTATGGTGAAGTCAGAAAATTGATATCTTCATTTTTATTATTTTAATTTTCATACAAATCGGATTTTATAAAATTTATTTTGTATGAATATTAAAAAATTTAAAATGATGATATCAAATTTCTGACTTCACCATACCATTTATATACCCATGTTAACATGGGCTAGTGTCGGCTCATATACCCATTTACCTAACACCCTGTATACTCGTGCAGGCATAAGCTGCGGGCCGCTGGTGGGCGGCGTGATCGGCGCGCGCAAGCCGGTGTACGACATCTGGGGCAACACCGTCAACGAGGCCTCGCGCATGGAGAGCACCGGCCTCATGGACCGCATCCAGGTCACCAAGTACACCAAGCAGGTAACATAATTGCGATTTTGTAATCACCGCATCCCATTTCTCCAAAAGGCCTTCTGACTTCTGAGAGCCAGCTTTGTTGTAGCAGTCCACAACTCTCTCTCTCTTTTTTGCCCATTTGTTCCTCTTTTTTGCTACCGAATTAGAGCTCATTCACTGGCTAGTAGGCATGACAGTGGCGCCATAATGTGAGCACTGAAACTGAAACGGTAGTAACTAGAACTATGTCATGTGCACTTAAATAGTCATTTCCATGTTGTATACTCTCTAGTTCATCAGACATCATTTTCTTAGCCACTCGATAATGTCGCCATCTAGTAAGCGTAAATACGGTAACACTTACATGTTACCACCTGGTAATTTCAGTACATAAAGGAGTGAACACCTACCAAGGTGGTTGTACTCTTTTTTTTTTAAGATTTATTAGTCCCGTTAGCTCCTCGTACTAAGCTAAATCACGAGTCGGCCAGTCCGACCCCTTCACCGTTCGGCTATCGTGGCTTCGAAGACTCTAACATAAAATGATTTTGTTTCTCACCTCCCCAGCTGCTAGAAGTCCGCGGCTTCGAGCTAGAAAGCCGCGGCGGGGTAGAAGTGAAAGGCAAAGGCCGCATGCACACGTGGTGGGTAGTCCGAGGCCGCGCGGGCCGCCGCCCCGCCGCCGCGTCAGCCCCGCCGCGCTCGCTCGCCGCCATCGTGTATACTATGCTACAAGCGCGCAAAAGAATATACACGCATCCGCTGGACGCAGCCGCTGCTACGACTACTTGTAAGTAGACAGTTACAGACCGTGGTGGGTAGTGCGAGGACGCGCGGGTCACTGCGCCCGCTCGCCGCCATCGTGTATACTATGCTACAAGCGCGCAAGAGAATATACACACACCCGCTGGACGCAGCCGCTGCTACGACTACTTGTAAGTGGACAACTACAGACATAGAATCTTCCCTAGCGTCCATAAAGCTTCTTCTCATTCGACTCCTGCACCTTGTGTGTCCGCGCTCGCTCGCCGCCGCGTGTATACTATGCTGCAGGCGCGCAAGAGGATATACACGCACCCGCTGGACGCAGCCGCTGCTACTACTACTTGTAAGTGGATCATTGCTTAACTACAACAGACATAGCACTGTCCCTAGCGTCCCTAGGCCGCATGCACACGTGGTGGGTAGTCAGAGGCCGCGCGGGCCGCCGCCCCGCCGCCGCGTCAGCCCCGCCGCGCTCGCTCGCCGCCATCGTGTATACTATGCTACAAGCGCGCAAGAGGATATACACGCACCCGCTGCCACTACTACTTGTAAGTGGATCACGACATGGAACTATCCCTAGCGTCCCTAGGCCGCATGCACACGTGGTGGGTAGGACCGGCTGCCGCATCAGCCTCCGCGCTCGCTCGCTGCCATCGTGTATACTATGCTACAAGCGCGCAAGAGAATATACACGCACCCGCTAGACGCTGCCGCTGCTACGACTACTTGTGAGTGTCCACTAGGTGTCCAACTACAGACATATAATCTTCCCTAGCGTCCTACAGGCGTGCAAGAGGATATACACGCACCCGCTGGGCGCTGCCGCTGCCACTACTACTTGTAAGTGGATCATTGTTCAAGTACAACAGACATAGAATCTTCCCTAGCGTCCCTAGGCCGCATGCACACGTGGTGGGTACTCGCTCGCCGCCATCGTCTACACCATGCTGCAGGCGCACAAGAGGATATACACGCACCCGATGGTCGCTGCCGCTGCTACAACTACTTGTAAGTGGATCATTGCTCAACTACAACAGACATAGCACTGTATCTAGCGCCCCTAGGCCGCATGCACACGTGGTGGGTAGTACCGGTAGCCGCGCTCGCTCGCCGCCATCGTGTATACTATGCTACAAGCGCGCAAGAGGATATACACGCACCCGCTGGATGCAGCCGCTGCCACTACTACATGTAAGTAGACAACTACCTGTCCCTAGCGTCCCTAGGCCGCATGCATACGTGGTGGGTAGTACAGGGCCGCGCGGGCCGCCGCCCCGCCGCCGCGTCAGCCCCGCCGCGCTCGCTCGCCGCCATCGTGTATACTATGCTGCAAGCGCGCAAGAGGATATACACGCACCCGCTGGACGCTGCCGCTGCCACTACTACTTGTAAGTGGACAGCTACAGACAGGACTGTCCCCTAGCGTCCCTAGGCCGCATGCACACGTGGTGGGTAGTACCGGTAGCCACGCTCGCTCGCTGCCATCGTGTATACCATGCTGCAAGCGCGCAAGAGAATATACACGCACCCGCTGGATGCTGCCGCTGCTACTACTACTTGTAAGTACCGCCGCGCTCTCTCCCTTCCATCGTCTATCTATATTATGCTACAGGCTCACAAGAGGATATACACGCACCCGCTGGATGCAGTAGCTGCAACGACTATGTATGTGTAAGTGGACAGCCACAGACAACTTTCCCTAGCGTCGACAAAGCTTCTATTCCTCTCATTCGCTTACTGCATCTGGTATACTGACATAGATTGGAGAGTGGTACGCGAGCCGCCGCCAACATCTACCTACAACATGCTACAGTACAGATGCGCAAGCGCATCACTCACCTTTCCCAGGCAGAAGAATGTTCCTCTTGTCTAACTATGTAGTTACCACATTATTCAGAACTTTATTCCCCATTTTTCGGCTGAGTTGCACCACCCAACCTTAACCGTAACTACAACGTGACCGATGTATTTTGTATGGAGTTTGACGTTTGTAGCATAAAATCATAAAGGTAGCAGGAAAGCGCTGGACGCAGGCCGCTACCAACCGGGTAACATGGAAAGCATTGGGGGAGGCCTATGTTCAGCACGTTTCAGCTCGGAATGACAACTTCTCAAAATGACAACCGAGGCGCAAAATGTCCACTTCTCGAAATGACAACTTCTTAAAAAAAGACAACTTCGCTAAAAGACAACTCATAATGTCTATTTCTCACAATGACAAATTCGCATTTGGTCAACTTCACATAACGACAACTCTAGAAGAACTATAACAGACTCTAGAAATAATGAAAATAAAATATCAACAAGTAGTTGACTGAGACTTGAGCGAAGTTGACATTTTAAGAAGTTGTCATTTCGAGAAGTGGACATTTTGCGCCCCGGTTGTCATTTTGAGAAGTTGTCATTACGAGCTGAAACGGTTCAGCAGTGGACGTCCTATGGCTGAGATGATGATGATGATGATGATGATGACGTTTGTTAAAGTTGAAGTAAGATGGTGCAGCAACCCAGCCGGTCAAAAAACAATGCAAATGAACTTGCCTGTATTCTCCCAGCAACAAGCCGCGCGGGCAGCGTTCGCGCCGCCGGCTCCACGCGCAGCGCGCCGCGACACCGCTCCGAGCTGCGCCGCGCGCGCACGAGACACGGGCCGCACACTGGGTAAGTGCAAAGCATAGTTTGAACCTCATTCAGTTGATTTTACTTAATTTTCTTTAACATGTCTAAATAAAATAAGTGAAATTCAGGAGCACAGATATTTTAGAACAAAGATGTTGTAATTTTTGAATTCTTATCGTATACTTTTGAAAAAATCATCTAGCCTCAATTTTTCTGGTTAATACTATTTAAAAATAATTAAACCAGTTTGTTAATCAAGTGAATTTTGGAGACGGAAACATGATGATAGACTAGAATACAACACTAAATTTTTATCACCGAAAAAATTTTAACAGGTTATGTAGAAACGTGTGAAAAATTTAAAGCAAAAGAATAAGAAATGTTTTTCATAAAGTTAATTTTTTTATTAAATTTTCTTTAATCCGTATTTTACGCGTCACAGCTTTGTCACTCCGCTGCTCGCTAGAGTAGTCGTACGCGCTCGCACGTTGCATCGATCTGTCCATCTCGCTCACGCCTCGACCACGCTTCCAGTGTTATTATTACATACTTAGGTAACTTAGACAATTTTAATAAGTGTTACAGTATCGCACGTAAATAGTGCTAGCGACGCGGTGTCCATAAATTACCAATTTTAGAAGGAAATTTTGAGTCACTTTATTTAACTTTTTTTTTGCACAAATGGGATCAGTATCAATAACTCATTACCCAGAATTATTTTTTCGGTGATAAATATTTAGTGGTGTATATTATTTAATGTTGGAATATGGATGAATAATACTTTTAGGCCCATTGACACGTGTTTTTGGTCCTTCGATCCTGTTTGTATTTCAATATCTTGCTATCAGATGCAACAAATTCGTATTCTAAATTCGTTAAATTATCTTTGGGAATCAGTTTTATGAACAAATTAAGAAGACATCAGAATCTAGTGGTTACTTACTTCTCGTTCCCCCAGCGACATCGAGCTGGGCATCCGTCCTCACGCCAGCAGCATGGTGGTGCGGCGGCCGGACATGGCGCCGCCGCTCGTCAGCAGCATCTCGGCGCCGCACACGCCCACCGCGCCGCACGCGCCCGCGTTACCCGCCCTGCCCGGCTTGCCCGCCGCGCAGCCGCCCAAGCTGGGGCTAGGTAACACCTAGGCTAAGTTTGCTCGTACACTCGTGCGAGCTCAAAACACATACCTCTTCTATCGAACTCCTCCTATGTTCTTCTGATTAATTTCGTTGCGGGTCCAATGACAGTTTAACTTTCCCCCTGGACAAACTTGACCTTCATTGGTTGGGTTTTTATGGCGGTCAAGCTGTAGATCCTGGCTACACAGGAGTTGCAGTGGTGGGAACGAGAGGTGGGAATAGTTGTAATACCTATTCTATGTTGTGGAAAGAGCTTCATCACCATACAGTGCCCCTCGTCTTCAAATACGCGCCCTGCCCCCCCTGCCCGCCGCGCAGCCGCCCAAGCTGGGGCTAGGTAAGACCTAGGCTAGCTCGTGCGAGCTCTAAACACATACCTCTTCTAGCTACTCACCGTGGAGCTATGTTAAGGAAAAGGTAGGTAGGTAGGCTAGGTAACACATACTCACAGTGGAACTATAATAATATGGAGCAGGCCTACCTCTTCTAGCTACTCGTTCGTTCGTTTTAGCCAAAAGACGTTCACTGCTGGACAAAGGCCTCCCCCAAGGATTTCCACGAAGACCGATCCTGCGCCGCTCACATCCAGGCACCTCCCGCGACCTTCACCAGATCGTCGGTCCACCTACTCACTGTGGAATTATATGATTCATCGCCATATAGTGCCTATCGTCTTGAAATCGCAATCACCTCCGGGTGACGGAGGCATGCGCTGCTCATTTTTCGATGCACACGGAGAAATTTGCGAGACTCTAACACATACTCTTCTAGCTACTCACAGTGGAACTATATTGTGGAAAGAACTTCATCGCCATACAGTGTCTCTCGTCTGCAAAAATGCCCCCGCCGCGCAGCCGCCCAAGCTGGGGCTAGGTAAGACCTAGGCTAAGCTTGCGCGTGCGCTCGTGCGAGCTCTAAACACATACCTCTTCTACAGGGTGGAAAGGATAAGTGATCTCACTCGATTATTTCTAAACTATACAAGATGTCCAAAAACTGGATCCTGAAAGTGCTTAACGAGCTCTATCCAACGATACCAATAATAAGTTACAAAATAAATTGGATCTTAGTATGGGACTTACGTCCCACGTGTCGTTCCGACTGCTGCAACTCCTGTACAGCCAGGATCTACAGCTTGACCGCCAATAAAAACGGGTTGGGTATTTGAAAGTCAAGTTTGTCTCGGGGGAAACTTAACAGTTATTGGACTCGCAATGAAATTAATCAAAAGAACATAAGAGGAGTTAGAAGTTAAGGTTCGACTTCCCGGAAGCGGATAACAGATGACAAAACAAAGATTTAGTAACCTCACCTAGATATTTGCAGTGGAACTACAAGGGAGGAGCTCCATCGTCCTCTTCACGCCATACATTATCCAACAACCAGCAGCCATTGTGCACACAACTGGCCAAGCTGAGGCTATATGTAAAACATCGCTATAACTTGTCTGGCTACTTCCTACTGAGAGAGGGAAGGAGCTCCATCTGCGTGTCTTTAGCATACAAGCATCGTGCACTGCACTATTCTGAGCCTCAGAACTTATAAGAGATACCATAGACGCTAGCGTGGGCTCTATTGAGCGCCTATTGCAGCTTCCATTAACAATGGTTCACTTTGACATTAACTTTATTACTTGAACAGAGCCTTAATACATTCCATTGTCTCCAGGTGCAAGACTCAAAGCGGCCAGCTTTTCCTACCGCACGCGGCCGCGAGACAAATCTCCGAAGATTCGCGAGCAGTATTCCAAAGAGGGCTCCGTGAACTCCGTCGCTAACGGAGCGCCGGGCTCGTTCCGCTTCCGCTCCGTCACCACCGCGTCCTTCTTCCGCAGCCGGAACAAGGACAAGCGGAGCAAGGAACAGCTGGATGACGAACACAAGGAAAACGGGGACGCTGTCACCACGAGGATGTGAACTATTTTAATTAAAGACGAAAATATCTTAACAGATACATATATGACATGATTCTTCTATGTACACCGATTAATATTAATGTTGCAGAGTATGGAACGTTCCCAAAGATAAACCTTATATTTTTTATTTGAGAATATTTATATAAGATTTGTGTTTGCACAAAATAATTTTAGTTTTCGAAATGTATTTAGAATTAAGCACAAAATATGCATTTAATATATGTAGATAAAAGTACAATCGTATGTACCATGTTGTAAATAAATTGTAAAATCTATGTCGGTAATATAATTACGTACTCGATATTAAGTTGTATGTACTATTTTATTAAAGGGGATGCAAAGGAAAACGCTAACTAAACTCTTCTAAAAGAAGACACTATTGTAAATATTTTAAGCATTTTTGGCTTTTGTCTATTTTTATAACATTTCGTCGACGTTATGTTCGACGCTGTTTATATTATATTGCTTTATGCTTATCTACTGTTAGAGCTTAATGTGTTACGGTCAGAACTTGTGAACCCTTAGATGTTAGGGACCAAAAAGAGATGATGAATTATGTTAGCGGCCTGTGCTGTGGCCGACACTCGAGAGTATAAAGGTAAGATTTGGCCAGTTCTGATAGCTATAGATTTCAAATATGCAAACCAGTCTTGTAGTAGCCAATCACCAAGGATTGATGCAATCTATTACTATACACACGTCACAATGACGCAAGGTGTATAACACAGATCCAAATCTATGATTGGTGTAACTTCAGTGTCATGCTTTTGACCGCCAATGTAGCAACATATTTCCGTTGGGCGCCGCAACGCATCGTGTGCAATTACCTTATCTTTGTATAACACATAAATCGCACAAAGCTTCTACAGAAACTCGAATACACAAAGAACAATGTACAGAATGAATACAAGTTGTGGATATGAGTATGAAAGATATAATTGTAAGTAGTATTTAGCCAAAAGTAGTAAGCGATGCCAAAGATAAAATGATCTCAAGCATATTTTATCAGTGCGTGTATAATACGCTGTATTTACATTGCATATTGTACATAGTATTATTTTCAGATCTGGAAAGTTTATGTGAACATGTAATAGTTGTTTTAATTATATCATCCGTTGTAGCGATAAGTAAAATATATACATTAATGTTACCAAAGCCAAATTATTTTATAGGTATTAAACTAAAGATTTCTTCAAACTGACGTTTATGAAATAAAACATGGAATTCGAACGCAGCATTTTATTCGTTTCATTCATCCAATCGTTTTATAAACACTGTTGGAATACAAATATGAAACTTACGGGTATAATTATAAATAATTCGTAATATAAAACTAATTAATATAGCTTTGGAAATACGTCACATCCTTGATTGATAAAATTAATAAATCGCTATCACTTGTTGAGATGAACAACATACACTAGTCTAATGTGGATCTAGCTGGAAACATATATCACATGATAATAATATTATTACAGTTGCAAAGATTTGGCCCGCGAATCTAACCGCACCGAGACGGAGAATATAATTTATAAAAATATTACCACTCATCTACTAAGGTACGTGTATTACTGTTAAGCATCACATATTTATGTATTAATTTATAGAGATTGCTATTTCCCAAGCGCTACACAATTCCAAAAACGTTTTAGAAACAAATGCTACGATTAAAATCCCCAAATTAGCTCCAGTATTTAAATACATTTATTATTGCTTATTCTATCAATTCATCATAGTCTTTTAAATAAACATAAAGTAGGTGTCGGGTAAAATATACCCACACTCATTCTTCCGTCATCAAAAATATCAAAAACATTGGCACGTGTCATGTGACCTTATTGCCGTTAAATATCACAAATTATGCTGCTAATATCATAAAATGAACTCAAAAATACTTCAAACGCACGATGTATATCGATGTAATGGATTTTTTCCAATACTCTTTTTTCTTTTATCTCAACAGTTCCGGAATATTAAAATGTATGAACAAGAATATGACATGACAGCATTGGGCATTGCTATACTCTCTCAACTCAATTTATTTTTATACCTTTTCGTCTGTGTTCATTACACACTTTTCTTAACACGAAATTGTACTGTATACCTTTACTACCCCTAAAATACTCATTTGTAGCACTGCCAAGTTCATTTGGTGGGCGATTTATGTACCAACTTAAATTTTTTTTTTATTGCAATATAGTCAACAAGATAAAACCCGAATGAAAAAATATAAACTCCCACAGCTGCTACACGAAGACAAATTCCTTTAAATGGAACACATACACTTAGACCTAATGTGTGACATCACGTTTCAGTAAATTCATCTAAATAAGGTACTAGCTGGAATCAAACTAGTGCTAATATACGAACTTAAATAAATATAAATACAACAAAGTAATATCTGGACTAAATAATGCTATAAAGGCACTTTCATGTGAATATATTAATTCAATACATCAAGATTTTATTCAAGAATTTCGTAAAATCTATAAAAGGGGGCAAGATTTATATGCATAATATTGATCTAATAAAATATTTTGATAGACATTTGAATAATATATCGCTATGGCACCAATATTTTGTATTGTCTTTGTATATTAATAATTTATTGGCGAACATTTAAAATAATTAGAATGTGACAAAACATTTACATTGAATAATACTATTTTACGATATTAAAACTAATTGTGATCCGATTGCACCATCGATGTTTGCAAGACTTCAACCCATCTGCGGAAACAAATTGTATCTTTTGGTTTATTCATATAAATAAATAACAAACATCAAGTAATAATAAAATAATGTTAATATAAGGGTAATGATTGTCTCCTAAACGCGATTTGATATGGTAACGATCTGAATTCGAACGAATTAGAATTATTGACTGGAGCTGAAATAGTCGACCCCTAAGAAGTTTGTTACCTATTGTATGATAACGTGACGATGTAGAAGACAACTCACAACAACTACCTGTTGTTGTGAGTTGTCTTCTACATACAACAAATTTAATAAGTTACCTACCTGTTGTACGTGAACATGCTGTCTGCCCGGAAGAAATACACGTGGTTCTTGAACTGCAGCTTGAACACGAAGTCTTTGTCGATGCCGTCGCCCGCGCTCGGTGCGCTCACGCCGTATCTGTGAAGAGAAATGTTTTATTTGTAGGAATATTGTTCAAAGATGAACAAGACTGCAGAACCAGAAAAGACCAACAAATAAATGCAGGACTATTAGTAACAAATCACCGTATATGTTACGGTCAAAGTGATAAATGTGAAAATTATGAATAATCGCCGGTTATTATGAATAATTACCGCATGATTTGGTAAATGTGATTAATATGAGGTCATTTATGTGTGTATAAAACTAAATAGGCGGCTTAGGCGGCCCAAGGGCCACCCCCGCCGCACCTTAACCTATTTTTCACTTTAAATCAAAACATTATGTTATAGGCATCATGGAAAAGTAATATTATGCAAGAAACATTCCAAACTCATTATGCCAAATTATATTAATATATGATATCAAAACGTTCAAAAGTTTGGCTGTACACGAAGACGTACACAAGATGTTGTTCTCTTTTATGAAATTTGTTAGTACTAAGGTTGAATTATTAAATAATCACTGTTAAATGTGATTAATTTATCACTTTTACCGCGACTCTCGGGAATTATTCATAATAACCGGTTATTATTAATAATTTTCAATTTATCACATTAACCGTAACATATACAATGAAATTGCATAAGTCGTGTTTATAAGTCAAGCTAAATGTGACGAATTGTATGTAATAAGTATTGTAGGTAGTAGGTACCTACTGTTTCTTTTCATCAGTGAATTGCAATGATGATTTTTTTTAGGTACGGAAACTGTAAAACAACTTATAAGCCGTATTTGGGCAACATTACTTAACTATTTTTAATCGTTACGTTACGTTACGTTACTAGTTAATTGCCTGCCACTGCGGCCAGAATCGTGACCAGAGCCGGACGTGGACAACCCAGAAAATGTATGAAAGTGCGGGAAAAACGTGTATTCTAGTCCATGATCCTGAATCCGCTCTTCACAATGAGGGTTTTCGCGAATGAAAGATCCGCTAGATGGCGGAACGTGGCTGTGGGGTCTGACTGCTGCGTGATTGATGGATTTTGACATATCTATCAATGTCATGTCAAAAATAACCAATCATGCAGCATTTGGACCTCGTGTCTACGTATTGCCATCTGGCGGATTGTTCATTCGCGAAAACCCGCATTCCTTGAAAATAGTCCTACATTCACTAAGCAGGTGATATTCAGACAGTAGTAGTTAGTAGGTTCACGGTGATCTAATTATATTCTGTAAGACCTTTTGTATTGAGTATGTTCAAAAGCTGTAACTTACCCGAGCAGCGGCAGCGAGGCGAGCGGCGCGTCGTCGAGCCAGGCCTTGTAGAAGAACAGCGTGAACTGCGCGAACACCACCCACAACTTCTGCCAGCCCGGCGACTTCTTGAACTTGCGCAGCAGGTAGCCCGACAGCTGCGTCTGCGCAGGGAGGGAACATAAATAAATACTAATGTTTTTTGTACCAAAGTAGGTAAAGTCCGGTCGCCGTACAGACAGAATTTCGTCTAATGAACCCAAGCTCCTCATTGCTCGCGCGTAATTATATTGCTGTCGCGCTCGCGCACTCACTGCGGCCGCGCGTCGCACCGTCTCGTGGGTAGCTTGGGGTCATTGGACGAATTTCTATGTGCTCGGCAACCGGACTTTAGTAGTACCTTTTTAGAAAATAAATAACCCTCCTTCTGGCGCAGTTGGGTAAAAAATAAGAGACAATTATAAGAAAAAAGCTATTTATAAGCTTCTCGTCGATACTGACCTACAAGATCACGTCTTTTAAGAATTAAAATCATACTTCATTGTGAATGCGAATTTAGGTAAACATAGCAAATACACGGCTTAATAATAATAACGCTCCAAATTCTACGTTTTCAGGTGTCTTCACTGCTTTTTTAAAAACCTAATTGAAATAAATGAAAACTTCAACTTTTACCTTGAAAATGTAATCATTAGAAGTTAGAATTGAACTTTCTGCTTTTGACACAATTCAACTGAAAATAGAAGCCCATTGTCGTCTCTGAACAATGGTTTACTTACCCGCATAGCCAGGTGCAGCTGATCCCGCGCGAGAGACGTGGCGCGATGCCAGCACACGTGCGCCAGGCCGCCGCCCGCGCCGCCTGCGCTCAACGATTCCTCCGCTGCAATGAACACGTAAATAATACCGGTAAACAAAAAAAAAATTTTTTTTGCGCATGGATTTTACTTATTATATTCTGATTATATAAGCAAATTTATATAAAAAAGTGCGATTACAAATCGAAAATATTTGCTTTTTAAGAAGTTATAGGGATTTGAATTTTCCATCTTCATAGTAGAATGTCTCTAAAGATGCACGTCCCATTCTCATTGGGATATATCTATTTATAAATAATTATGGGGGCTTATTCGCAAGAACAAGGGGCACGCTTTTATCAAAATATAGTGAGATTTGAGAGACGACGTTACCAAGGCCAGTAACCTGAAAGCATGATAGGGTTAGATTTTTATGCGAACAATCTTCTATGGAACATGTCAGGAAATTAGAACTTTTCATTTTTAATAAATATTTGGACTCTATTTTAAATTTTCTCTTGTGAGAATGAATCTTAAACGGATGTTTGGTATGTTTTAATAATTAGAAAGAATGAAAGAAAGAAAGAAAAAAATATATTTGGCAACAAATTGAATCATCTCTATGTTCATGTTTCATACATTCATTGATATGAATTTTTCTATTTTTTACACAATTAAGCAAATTCAGAACAATTTTTTGTTGTTATTCTTATTTCTAGGTCATATAGCAATAAAAATAAGCTATGCATAACTCGTGCGCAAGTAATAGCAGAGTAGATACAAATAAGTAGGTCATCTTCATAGAAACGCACCGAGCGCGGTTTGTATGTGAGCGCGCCAATACGTATGCGGCGCGCACGCACACACTGACAAAATTCGGGGCAACTCCCCGCTAATCAANGCGCGCACGCACACACTGACAAAATTCGGGGCAACTCCCCGCTAATCAACGCTAAATTTTGTCAGTGTGTGCGTGCGCGCCGCATACGTATTGGCGCGCTCACATACAAACCGCGCTCGGGCGTTTTTATGAAGATGACCTACTCATTTGTATTTACTCTGATAATAGTATCAAAGAGGTAGTACAGTGGCCAACAGTTCCAGCTACCCATTTCCGTTTTTCTCTCGCTCTTGCCAAATGGAAATTCTTTGCTTTAGAACGAGACGACCAAAAATGGGTAGATAGAACTGTGGCATATAGTGCATTTTTAATAATAAATGATGTCGTTTGATCTATAAAATCTATGAAGTTGATTGATGGTATCAAATTTCCAAGTCATTAATGTAGTGCATAGGTATATCATAGACGTCCATAAAGCCATAAAGCTGCTCCAGGTCCTCAGCAATTTTTCTAAATTGCCTAAAACACGTTTTTACCTACTATCTTATTACTGTGACCACGTATCCAACTTTTTAATTAGTAAATTTAATATTGAATTGAATAACAACAATATTCTTGTCTACACTTACCCATATCGTGCTCATAAGGCGTTAACTCCGTGTCTATTTCCGTAGGGTTTTCATGCGCATTTGCTATAGTTTCATCGAACGCCCGCGTCCACCCAGCGTACTCTTGGTCATTACTCGTACTAATCAATAGTTGAACATCTTCCCCTGAAAGTAACAAACCAACCACTAAATATCTTTCAAAATAACTTCTGAGTTCATATTTTAGTAAAGTTTCAGATACTTGCCCCCGGTTACTGAATAGATTTTTAGCTTGCACGTACTCTACTTAAGCATGAACGTAATATAAAAAATTAAAACCTTAGTATCAAATGAGCACGCTCAAGCTAAAATCAATTCAGAAACCGGGCCGTAAAGGTCAAATTACAAACATTAAATGTGCCCATACCTTCAAGCACGAAGGAATGCGGCAAGTCGGCATGTTTGAGCACTAGCATGTGCAGAGGGATGGCGGAGTGCGCTCGAAAATGGCCGCCGCCCGCTCGAGACGCCACTACTAAGATATCACTGAACTGAAACAAAACATTATCTTGCCAATGTGTTCTTTAATGACTTGAAAAATAAAGCTATTTTTACTCGAGCAGCATCGAACTTTAATACTGATGTAGTTCTTATTCATCATTAAACATTATCTTGCCAATGTGTTCTTTAATGACTTGAAAAATAAAGCTATTTTTGCTCGAGCAGCATCGAGCTTTAATACTGATGTAGTTCTAATCATCAGCCATAAAATCAATTGTATAGTTTGGGCCAACAAGAAACATAAAATACACTTCCATACGTGAGTAATAAACAATGTGAATAACTATGACTATGGTTAAGTAACTTACCAAAAATAACATTCTTTGCTGCAGTCCCCGTGTGGAATGTTTGTACACGCAGCCTAATCTGACGAATTCTCTATCAGCTACTAGCAGTTTATCGTAACCTGCAAAACAAAATCAAAAATCTATGTAAGTATTGATTATGAAAAATCAAAATCCAAGTGGACAGAATTATGTAATTATATTCCATGCACTTTGTTAGTATGCAGGATATTCAGAAAGTAAAATGGACGGGTGGGATGGAAGCGTGGGACGTCCACCCATAAGGTGGATAAAGGTAGCAGGAAGGCTCTGGACGCAGGCCACTACCAATCGGACAACATGGAAAGCATTGGGGGAGGCCTATGTTCAGCAGTGGACATCCTATGGCTGAGATGATGATGATAATGAGATGAAAATGGACGGTGGTATGATGAACTGCCACAATCGGCGTCAGTAGAGCAAGCTTATGCAGTACATGTCAACTGCTTTAGCACAAGTCTAATAAGTATATCAATTGAGTGGCGATATCGATTGCAATATTTAGCGGTAAGTAGCGATAACGCGAGCTAAAGATACCAACTGCCGTATTCAGTGGTCAGTTGCGAGTGATACAAGCCTAAGGAACATGTCCAAGAGTCAGTAGCGTCGAGCCATACCCACTATGTCGCGCTGCAGCTGGCAGAGTGCGGCGTGGTTCTCTGCGTGACGTAACTGCGAGCGCGCCGCCGCTCCCGCGCGTTTTGCTAAATCCAACGCCTGCGCCGCCGCCGCCGTACCCACGGCTGCGTACAGTTCTGCAAACAAAAAGGCTCGTAATACTATTTACTGCTTAGATTAATAAAACTCACACAAACACAAGCCAATATTTGAAGCAACTGTCAACTGCTTCATTCGATTCATTCATTCGATATTTCGCACTCAGTGATGGCCTCGACTGTAAACACTTGAATGAAGGGCAGAGGCGACTGAACTTTTATAAGCCGACTGCTTCCCCCTTGAGACGGTGAGACTGAGGGCTATCTTGTTTGGCCTAACCAGTTGGAGTCACCGTAGAGTAAGGTCATGTCCCGTGACTTAAAAATTGGCGCCAACTGGTAAGATTTGAAGCGGTAGGAGGACTATCGCATTTACTCTCACCAAACCATCGCCACTATAGAGTAAGGTCCTGTCACTCGCCAGTGGTGTCAACTGTTAAAGGACTTATCAACCCGAAAACGGATCGTAACTGTATTAACTCGAGGCGGTCAGTGTTCTTTGTATGAAATTCCGTACTGTAACACACACTCATCTGCACCCTGTTGGTAAAACAATAAATAAATACAATAGAGTAAACGCCTCGCCTCGGTTTACTGTGCGGCGAAAGGCAACAGTGTTGATCCCTTTCCGGGTTGATAAGTGTGCTATGACGGTGATACCATGATATTAGTGTGATATTAAGACCACACGTACCGGCGGCGTCCACTCGCCGCACGCTCTCTACGAGACCCACTAGTGTGCCCACGCGTTCCGTGTACTGAGCGTAGCTATACGTAGTACTTACTAGCGGCCGCCCGCGACTTCGTACGCGTAGATCCCGTTTTAGCCCCTTCATCTATCTTACGCGGTTTAGATTTTTTCATACAAAAGTTTTTTCCCGCTAACTCCCGTTCCAGTGGGAATTTTGCAATATTATGTTGTAACTAAGCTTTAAGTTTACTAAGGTACCTGCATGCCAAATTTCAAGCGTCTAACTAAAGCGGTTTAGATTTTTCATACAAAAGGATTTTCCCGCTAACTCCCGTTCCAGTGGGAATTTTGCAATATCCTGTTATAACTAAGCTTTCAGTTTACTAAGGTACCTGCATGCCAAATTTCAAGCGTCTAACTTAAGCGGTTTAGATTTTTCATACAAAAGGATTTTCCCGGTAATTCCCGTACCCGTGGGAATTTCGGGAATTTCCTTTCTTAGTGCACCTCTACGGTACCTAAGCTACGTCCCTTCCAAATTTCAAGTGCCTACGTTAAGCCGTTTAGGCTGTGCGTTGATATGTCAGTCAGTCAGTCAGTTTCTCCTTTTAATATTTAGAAGATATTATTCTGTGTTAAGAGTTAAGACCACACGTACCCGCGGCGACGGTGTATAGACGCTCGCTCTCCACCAGACCCACTAGTGTGCCGACGCGCTCCGTGTACTGCGTGTAGCTATACGTAGTACTTATTATTATTCTGTGGTAGGAGTTAAGACCGCACGTACCGGCGGCGACGGTGTACAGACGCAGCGCGCGGTGCGGCGGCCGCAGCAGCAGGCAGGCGAGCGGCAGCGGCGACTGCGCCTCGAACGCCGCGCACTCCTGCCGGGCGGCGGCGTCCACTCGCCGCACGCTCTCCACGAGACCCACTAGCGTGCCCACTCGTTCCGTGTACTGCGTGTAGGCCTGGAAGGGAATTTAAATCAAAAAGGCCGCTTATACATGCTAAAAGTTCAATCAAACCACCGCGATCACACGCGAACAGCCGGCGTGCAGCGATGGTGATCAGACTTAAATGTATTGATCGCCATCGCTGCGCGCCGGCTGATCGCGTGTGATCGCGTTGGTTTGGCTGAACCTTAAGAAATGTCGCTGGGCCTACGCAAAAATTCGTGTCGTTTCTACACACGAACCGTGCACATTGCTCCGGCGCTGACCAAGAAATAATTCTTGTCTGCGCGAGATACAGCACGTGGCGGACACTGTGTGACAATTTTTCGTAGCTAGGTCCGACGAAATTCTAGTCTTGTCTGCAGCAGACACGGTGAAATTCCTTAGCATGTACAAGAAGCTTAAAGGTCATTTACATCATAAAAGATCTTAAGGCCTCCGCCAAAACTTGCGCGGGCGCCCCCGCGCTCATTTCTGTACCGAAAATTAGACTGCGCACGCGTCGGATGCGTACCGTTTCGTCCGTACACCCGCTAGTTTTAGCGGAGGCCCTTAATAATCCATCCTGTCACTACTCTATGAAATTATACTGTGACTGATTTCAAAAGGTACTTACATCATACGTATTCGAAAGGTATTCTAGTAGTAACTCATCAATTTTTCTGTATTCCGGTTCCTCGTTATCTGTGAACAATATTATTATTTCGTTCAAATCGATCACACACATCCACATTGCTAATGTAGGGAAGTTAATTAATGCTAGTTGTAAAATATGTTACTGCAAATACAAATGGCTGTAGATCAAAATCAAAAATCTAAATTATCTTTATTTGCATAGACTAATTAAATTAGTGCTCACAAATCGTCAAATGCTCTTAAGGAGCCTATACATGTCTCATTCTTTTTTGCCCTACCAGCGCTTTGAGACAAACTTTTGGCAAGTGCTGAGTAGAAGCGCCGTAACAAGCAAGTCCGAGGATCTGTATATCTGTAATAACTTTTTTAAAAAATAAAACCCTTTTATAATCGGCGGAGATATTGCGTATAAAAAAGTTCATCCCCAATTTTCCACCCTTGGGGGTTGTTTTTTCTATTATTAAATTTAAATGGGACCACCCTTGAGGTATTACCTATACGCCGAAAAAAGGAATGGTTTAAATCGGTTCATAATTGGCGGAGTTATCGCGTAACAAACATAGAAAAAAAAAAACATACGGGTCGAATTGAGAACCTCCTCCTTTTTTTTGAAGTCGGTTGAAAATCACGTTTGAAGTGGGGTTTTGTTATAAATAACTAAATAAACAGTGTTCAGGCACACATGCTTTCAATGAGCACGGTACGATTGCGCGGGACCTATTTAAATCTGCCGCCAACTCCGTCCCGCCAAAACTTACACGGCGAGCGCGCGCGACTACCAGCAGCGCCGCGCTCCACGACGGCAAACGAACGAAAACTATGCAACGCGCTCTCTCGCGTCTGGGCCGGCTTCGCGAGTGCCACGCTTATTGTGTGCTCCAACGGAAATGTGAAATTTGGTGACTTTTTGGAAATGTTTTGTGTGTGAGGCCTCCACCGTACTTTGCTTGAAGTTAGTGAACCACCGAAGACACCGGGCGAAGCCCTAACCACCGGCCGGCGGCATCCTACAGAGTACCTACCAGCAGCGCGGCGGCAGACAAGGTACCTGTTCGATTGTTTCTGTGTTTTGTTGATTGTGTTGTGCCTGGACGACACTGGGGAACTCATATTCGGATAAGCTATCGAAGTAGTTAACAAACAGCATACCCAGATCGTCGTGCGACGGCGCGTGCGCAGCGGCGAGCGTGCGGTCCAGCCGCGCCAGCAGCGCGCCGCACGCCAGCGCGAGTGGCTCGAGCGCTAAACACGCGCGCGCTAAGGCGTACGTACTTGTTCACGTTGCCTCGCGGGCGCGGTGGCGGGCGCGGTGACGAAATATCAAACATACAGTCGTGGTCAACTAATTAGGGACAGATATAATACTAAGCAATACTAAGTGTTCATATCCTATTATTGTGAGCTTCATTCAATATTACTGGCTGTTACTTTGTAAACATATTGACTATCAAGTACTCTATTTAACAGAATACAATAACAACAAAAAAACTTATTAACTTAATAAAAAATCTTAATCAAATCACATGAATCGGTAATTATGGTACGGACGGCCTGGCCACCTAATTAGGGACGGTTAAGTTTTTCCTTCTAAATTAAAAAAATAAAAAGTAATAACTTTTATTCTGTTCATTTGTAATTTCGGCGTCAATTTAAAAAGCGATATTCTTATCTTGCGAGTTAAAAACTCATCAAATTATGAAAGGTAATGGGCTGAAAGAAAAGCAACAATGCGCTAAGTTATAATCAATCTTTATCAGTGTGGATGGCCATACCGGTAAATTGCAGATCATCTGAAATGTTCCAAAAACATGAATCTACGATGCAGTGGCTTATTTCAAAATCATGAAACCACAGAAAGTATGCCTAGAAGGAAGAGGCCAATAAAAACAACCCCACAAGATGGATCGCAGAATGGTCACTCTCGCAAAGAGAGACCCCTTTAAGGGTTTCGTTCTGATCAAGAGCGAGATTTTTGGACCAGAACCGACTGCTGGAGTATCTGCGAGGACCGTCGGAAGGCGACTGGTGGAGGCAAAGCTTGTAGGAAGAGTTCCTCGAAAAGTTCCACTACTGAAGATGGAACACAAAGAAGCAAGATTGGCGTTTGCAAGAAAGTATGGACATTAGGCTTTTGCTCAATGGATAAATGTGCTGTTTTCTGATGAAATCAAGATAAATCTTATTTCATCCGATGACAGACAATACGTGCGACGACCTGTAAAGTCCGAAATGATACCAAAGTAAACGAAGAAGCAGGTGAAACATACAGGCGGCAAAATAAAAATCTGGGACTGTTTTTCTGGACATAGAGTGTAACCTATAAAAAGAACTGAAGTTAAACTTGAGCAATTCCAATACAAATAAATATTGGAGAAAACGATGCTATCGTATGCTGAAGAAGTCTTACCAGTCTCATGAACATTTCAACACGATAACGACCCAAAACATACCGCGTACTCTGTTTAATAATTCCTAGCGCAACAGTCAGTGACGGTACTAGATTGGCCCGAAAACAACTCAGACTTAAGCCCTATAGAGCTTATGGTATGAAACGAAGGAAAAAGTTGCAGCTCAACGTACTGGCACTAAAAATCAGCATTTCGTGGCATTTAATGGTATTTGGAATAATATTTCTTTAGAAACCTGTAATGATTTGATTGCATCCATGCCGCGCCGATGTCAAATGGTTATAACCAACAAAACCAACCATATTGGTTATAAAAATACGTTTGATGATTTTGTTTTGTATTCTATATTTATTAATGAAAACTTTTTATGTAATAAACACTTAAATAATTTCCAATTTATTTACATTTACAGTAAAAATGTTACGTGTCCCTAATTAGTTGTCCATCCCTAGGTCAATAAATGTGTAGGTGGCAATGATTTATTTATTTCAAAAATATTGATCGCAACTAGCTAGTTTCTTTTCTGGCCTTTAAATATTTAGAATACTAGCCAAATTACTTGTTATTAATAGGCACAAGCTACAAAGCCTCGTGAAGATTTTTTTTTGGGACTGGAGAGACGGTCTTGTGTTTTAGTCATATAACGTCCCTAATTAGTTGACCACGACTGTATGTAGTGATTCCAAGTGTTCACGTACGAAACGCAGGTGCGGTCTAACTAGCGGGCAAGCTAGCGACTGGCGCGCGCGGAGCGCTCGCGGTAATTTCAACGCGTGAAGATGTTTGTGTGTGTTCATGTCAAACTAGCGGCGGCGTGCGCGCGCGCACGTCACACTCGCGCGAACGCCTGGTGGTTAATGTGAACACGAGCTCGCAACGTTACCCGCGCCCGCACCCGCCCCCGCGCCCGCGCGTACCTACGTGAACAAGCACTACGAAGTCGCGGGCGGCCGCTAGTAACTAAATAAACAGCGCACCCAGCTCGTCGTGCGGCGGCGCGTGCGCGGCGGCGAGCGTGCGGTCCAGCCGCGCCAGCAGCGCGCCGCACGCCAACGCTAGTGGCTCGAGTGCTAAAGCCCGGTCCGTGAGCACGTAGAATTTTGTCCAATGACCCCAAGCTACCCATCCTTATCGCTCGCGCGTAATTATGTTGCTATCGCGCTCGCACACTCACTGCGGGCGCCCGTCGCACAGTCGCGACAGCAATATAATTACGCGCAAGCGATAAGGGTGGGTAGCTTGGGGTCATTGGACAAAATTCTATGTGCTCAAGGACCAGACTATATAGACGCGCGCGCTAAGTTAATAAATAAACAGCGTACCCAGCTCGTCGTGCGGCGGCGCGTGCGCGGCGGCGAGCGTGCGGTCCAGCCGCGCCAGCAGCGCACCGCAAGCCAGTGCTAGAGGCTCGAGCGCTAAGCACGCGCGTGCTAGGGCACCCGCCGCTTCCGCGCTCGCGCTCCCGCGGGCCGCTAAAGATGATACGCGACGCGACCACGACTGCAAGCAAAGGTAAGAGGTATTAAGATATCAGTGGGCTGAATGTGAGTTTAAATCAAACGCGCTCACTAGTGAACTTTTTAGTTTTTGGACGTTTCCCGCAGGGTTCGAGGATATATATCAAGGGATATATATCAAGATATATATCAGATATATATCGGATATATATCCGATATATATCCAGCCGGTTTTGATGATGTATATCAACTTTTAAAATTTGTTACTGTATTTGTACTTTTTGACATAAGATTTTTATTTTTTTAGTTGATTTTGCCGTATTTAACAGAATATTTTATGTTTTTGCTTTATTTGTCTGATTTTAAGTTTAAAAACATTAAAAACATGTTTATGTAACACATATGCAATAGTATTCATGAATAATACAATAAAATAATACTATGGCTTTCATACAAAATTGATATATATCAAAGTTGATATATATCGGATATATATCATAAATATCCGATATTTTGATATTTATAATAAATATCGGATATTTTCGAACCCTGGTTTCCCGCTACGGGCGCTGTACGTACAATCAGTCATACATTTAATGTCATTTTTTGAGTGAGCGCGTTTGATGTGAACTCACACTATAGTCTGGTCTGTGAGCACGTAGAATTTTGTCCAATGACCCCTAGCTACTGATCCTTATCGCTCGCCCGTAATTATATTGCTGTCGCGACTGTGCGACGGGCGCCCGCAGTGAGTGTGCGAGCGCGACAGCAACATAATTTATTTTTATTTATTTTATTTATTTATTATTCATTATTGAGCAATTACATATTTGATCCAAATAGCGTCCTAAATCCTTTTTAGGTTTAATTACGCGCGAGCGATAAGAATGGGTAGCTTGGGGTCATTGGACAAAATTCTACGTGCTCACAGATACACAGTCCAACCTGATATCCAACATGTTAGTGAAACTTGCTCCTCCCGGGGCTTTCGAAAACTGACGCAAGAAGGGACGTAGACTGATTGTTGATGATACTGAATAAACATTTCTTCTTTCTTTATTTCTAGACCCCTTTTACTTGGTAAGACTGCACGGAGCGAACCGAATGCTAGAAGTAGTAAAATCTGCCTTCCCAACTCATATGGCTAACGCATGACACCGCCAGACTTTTAGTAGATAGGCCCTGCCCTTTTGGCAGGGAAACTTGATTATTGTTTGCAAATTCTTTTAGACATCCCTTACGACATCCACGGAATAAATAAATAAATCTTTATTAATTTCTTCACAAGTAAGTTTTCAATTACATATTGTACATAACAATATAACGCATTTTTAAACAATATTACTTATTGTGAAGACTGGTGCTTGATATGGGTTGAGACAACCTGTAATACAAGACACCAGAAAGACTGAGAGTGGTCATATCGTACTCTGTTGTTATTACACGCACTAACACAATATTTAAACACTGTGAATGTGACGTCACCGTTCCAGAACTCACCACAGTGACGAGCTCCAGGTCCCGCTTGTAAGTGCGCTCGGTCATGAGCAGCTCTTTAGCTATGAAGTATGTCAAATCGGCGCCGCGACGCTTCGCCGCGTCTATCGTGCCGTCACGCACCGCCGCCGTCAGGTTTGATGATATGCTGACAAAAAGAAACAAAATAAATCATTATTGAATTATTGCAACCAATGTTTTTTACATTTGTACAGTCGCGGAATGAAAAGGTTCGTCACCTTAGTGTCGATTTTCGCTTGCACTAGGTACTGTAAGAGTCAAATCTGCCAACATAGCAGTGCAAGAAACAGTGCTGCTAACATTTAAATAAATATGACGTTTGCTAACGAATAAGGTTTTGCTTGTTTATTTTTCTATCTCATCAGTGCAATGCAATGATGACATTGACCAATTGACAATAGTTTTTTTTTATTTAATAGAAATAATAATGGCAGGTTCAATCAATAAGGTTTTAGTTTATCAATCATAATAATCTTCTTGATAAGATAAATCGTCAAACAACTTTGATCTGAATAATTTTGAACTTTACTGACGAACGTTAAAGATTATTTTCTCTAACACGAGATTATTCTGTAACATAGTTTCAAAAGGTAATATGTGCTCGCGATTCGTTGAAGGAATCAATTTGAAAACTGACGAACCTTTTCATTCCGTGACTGTACATCTTTTTTACATACAGTGTCAATAAATTATTGAAGAAATTCTTACCTATTGTTGTTGTTATTCCGCCTTTGCAACGTGTCACCGGCGTCGCTTTCACCTCCGCTCAAAACGTCCATGCTGTATGTTGATTCTGAGACTATGTTTACTGAAACAATTCAAAATAAACTTTTTTTCATGATGTTACCCTAAGCAATAGGCTAGTTTCCTAAAAAATATTATTAGTCCGTCATGTTTAATATCAAAAAATATTGGACACATATATTTTTATTTGTCAATCTAACAAATAATTACATAGTTATGGTGCGTTGAAGTTTTATGCACGCATTGACGCATCTTCTTATGAACTTTGGCGCGTTTTATCTCTTTAAATTTTCATTAGTTTGAAAAAGTGAAAAATACGTATAGAGTATTTTTTGAAGTTAACTGACGGACTAATTAAAACTCTTGCTTTTTGACCCAGGAAACATCCCTATTGACAACAGACACGGACGTTTTCGACAAGGGTAGAATTTAACAAAAGAAACATTTGGTGAACTAATGAAACGAATGAACGAACGAAGAACATAAACTGTCATAGTGTTTGAGATCGAATCACTTGGGCTTGTGAGCTTCGTCAGGTGATGTAAGGCTCTCTCCTCCAGGAGAGAAAGCTACCCATTAAAATCCACCAATCTCCGTCTTCCAAACTCACCATTGACATTCCCATTAATGACGTCCGAGCTGGCCTTGTCCACTGCATCATGGCCGTTGGTCAAGGCATTTATTGTATTCGTCTTAACCACCAGAGGCGTGGACGCACACAGCGGCGCCTCGGTTCTCTCAGCCGGCGTCGGCGACATACACAGGCTCGCTGATGATATAGTGTTCTCAAACTCACCATTGACATTCCCGTTGATGACGTCCGAGCTGGCCTTGTCCACTGCATCATGGCCGTTGGTCAAGGCATTTATTGTATTCGTCTTAACCACCAGAGGCGTGGACGCACACAGCGGCGCCTCGGTTCTCTCAGCCGGCGTCGGCGACATACACAGGCTCGCTGATGATATAGTGTTCTCAAACTCACCATTGACATTCCCGTTGATGACGTCCGAGCTGGCCTTGTCCACTGCATCATGGCCGTTGGTCAAGGCACCCGTTGTGCCCGACTTGACCGCAAGTGGCGTTGACGCACACAGCGGCGCCTCGGTTCTCTCAGCCGGCGTCGGCGACATACACAGACTCGCTGATGATATCGTGTTCTCTTCTGTTTCGTCCGGAGATATCTCGTCTGTGATAGAAAAATACACTTTAATATTGAGAAATATAAATTGACATAATAATAATAATATACTACTGGGTGTGGTGATTTAGATACCTGGGGGCGTAGTGTGAGTTTACATCAAACGCATTCGATATAGACTGCGTTAAAAAAATGTATGAAAATTTTAGTTCTTTAAAGTTTCCGCTAGGGGCGCTGTACAATCTTTCATACATCTAATGTCGCTTTTTTACGCAGTCGATATCAAATGCGTTTGACGTAAACTCACACTACGCCCACTGCAATAAGTTAGTGGTATTCACATAAAAATAAACCACTTTTACTATGGGAACAAAACTGTATTTGCAATTCATCTTCAGGACAAATTAGCGCGCTACCTCAACGGTAATGTAAAGGATTTAATATTTTTACAAATTTGATACTGCATCTTTAATAAAGTAGCAGATAACTAAATCTCCATCCCATCTATGACTACAGAGATATAAGGATACAACGTGAAATAATTAACATCTATGAAAAAAGGGAATAAATAAGAAAAAACAATAAGAAAGGAAAGCGAGACCTGAAAAGAAAACTAAAATAATTAAAAAACCTGAAAAAAAATCTTAATCATGCATAAAAACATTATTGGTAATAACAAATAAGTGCATTAATAAAAAATACAGAAATCATAATAAGCATGCATTGTGTTGTGCTACATACAACTTACATATTATTCCTTGCAGCTTGACAATTTGAATAATTAATTGGGCCGAAATTAAAGAACAAAAATGTAAAACATTGCATTGAAACATCTCGATATCAGTTTACTTTTATTTATTCATTTAACTATTCCCGACCGCGGGGGCCGGCGTCGTGTATTGCAGGGATACCGTACACTTACACATATAAATTCAAAAAAGGAAGTAACATTTCAACACTTGAAACAATATCCAAATACGTGATATACAATACAAATTAAAACAATGAATGAAATCGTAACGTTACAGTCTATTCGGATTGTACAATCTCAATCGAAAAGTCGAAGTTCTTATACACTATGATTCTTTAAACCGATTGTTATTGCGCTAACTAGGGAGGTCGCGACCTCTTATAGCTAATAGTCTAAAATTGCTTCGTGCACACGCGTTCACATTTAGCTTATTTTCATTAATTGAACACTGCACTCAGTGGCAGACAGACACAACTAGTCGCCACTGACGTGCATAAGAAAACCGACTACTATTCGAGACAACAAAAATTATATCTGCAATTTTAGGAAAGGCTGCGTTTAGGATCACAATTTCGATGATTTGGCACAAATTGGTTTGGTATCGAACGCAGCCTTAAAACTTATAAAACAACATT
Source organism: Ostrinia furnacalis (assembly GCF_004193835.3). Lineage (NCBI taxonomy): Eukaryota > Metazoa > Arthropoda > Insecta > Lepidoptera > Crambidae > Ostrinia > Ostrinia furnacalis. The sequence goes on along the minus strand of NW_021132634.1, from coordinate 475,315 downwards.
GCAAGTTCAATCATGATGACTCGATGCTCATACGAATAAATGTTTTTGATTAAACGTCGGCTTGGTCACATTGTGAATATTATGAGCGAAATACAACATTAGATCATCACGATTAAATTTCGAGATTTTATACATGAGAAGATTTAAAATTACTAACGAATCCAACAACAGTTAAAATCTGCAATAATAATTTAGAATACTGCCCTTAACGATAAATAGTAGCTTCACTTTTATAGATCAAAATCCGATAGTGAATTGATTGTAATTGTAACAGAAGGATGTTCCCTGTCTTACTATCAATCGTAAAGGCAGATTAAAAAGACAAGCTTAATAATACTTAACATTTGTACAATTGACATTTTAATAACAAAATTAAAATAAAATATATTTTATTTAGTGCACGTTCCAACTATCTAGGTATTTGACTAGACACATTTCTTATTAAACATTAAAATAATTCAACGGGAAGACGAGGTTGAAATGGCAATGCCAGATTTTGTATGGAAAGTGGCGTCTTTTTTTTTTCGCGCGGCCATCGACCAAACTTTGTTTTTTGATTACAAAATAGTGTAATAAACCAAACTTACAATAACATGTATACCTCTAAACTCAGTCTGAACTGAGTTACGAGCATTAGAAGTTTGATTATTTTCATACTAGATTTGCTTTTTGTGCGCAAGTTTTGTAAGGTATAGTATANTTAGTTACTTCGGAGTAAAAATTAAATTCATAGGTAGGTAGGTACTATCTATGCCTATGGCCAGTCATGTCGTCTCGTTCTATCGCAAAGAATCACCATTTGATAAGAGCGAGAGCAAAAACGGAAATGGATAGTTAACACTGGCCGTGTGTACTTATTTCACTTACTTATTTTTTACTTGTTTAACATCTCTTTAAAAAATTACATAATTTTACCCCAAAAATGGGGGTGTCACACGGCGCTAGTAACACTAAAGGGGGTAGAGGGGCGCGGGAGGGGAAGTATTTTGGACACAAGTTGCCGCGTAGAAATGTTATCGAACACTCCTTCTGGTTTGTTCTGTATTCTGAGCAAAAAACAAAGTATGGTCGATGGCCGCGCGAAAAAAAAGACGCCAATTTCCGGCATTGTCTTTTAGCAGCATACGCTGACGTTAAGCACTCAGAGGGATAAATTCTTTCAATAAACTTCAAACACCGTTTTCAATAAAATAAGTTTAAATTAACTACTACATAATAATCAACATAAAACAACACTTTGTCGGTAATGGTGACTAACAAATTATAATATTTTTCATCTTTAATTTATAACTAACCCTGTATAAGATGAAAAGAATACTCCGTTTTAAAACTATACCGACATTGCATTCGTCTAAATTGTCTACAGCCAATTGAATAAATTGATCATTTACGATTCTAAATCAACTAGATATTACATTCATATATCTGATTTATGCTATTTTACTACAATACTCATGTTTAAGTCACGTCTATCAATTCAACACCCAATTCGAACTAGTACCGAAAATTGCTGGTATTTTATGTCGAAATGAATGCCTTGGTAATTGAAATAGAAATAAAACATTTGGATAATGAAATTGGCAAATTATTGTAGCAAAAATAATGACGGGTCACCTTATGGACCATCTTGTATACATTATTTTATGAGTTCGCTGAAATAAATGAAAATTGATGTCGCGACAAGCTTTTATCTGCGAAATAATAAATCAGGGGCGATTAACTAATATTTTATACATTTACATATTGCTGATTTATTGTGAATTAGGAGCAGCAAGTTTAGATTACTTATCGATATACTAACATTACCCATTGATTTACTTCTTAAGTCCGAACTAAGAGGTGGATTATATTATTAGGTATATGACTAACTAGAATATTTTAGGAAACAGTTTTAGTAACCGAATTACATAGCTACAATGGCAGTTTCATCGCAAGGTCTATCTAGGTTTGTATACTTAATGATTTAGGGTGAGGATGAGAAGCAATTGGAGAGGATCTCGGTCGTGTAGAGCTTTGGCACTATAACGCGTTGGGAACATTACTTATGTTTTTGAGAAGCTGCGGGGTTACTCCGAAAAACGTTATCAGAAGTTTCGAGTGTTGCCATCCCTCTCACGCAAAGCGAGATGCCAGTGTGAGCGACGGTGTCAGATAGACTCGAAACTACATAAACAGCGTTTCGTAGTAGCCCTGCAGGCATCAACAATAGCATGCTTTGGTGGTTGCATTGCCATAACCATAATTTATTCAAAAAGTGGCCTGAAATAACTAGTAAATCAGAAGCCATGTAAAGTAAAACAGCATACATCAATAGTAATTTTACTAGTGTCACCCTTCTAAATAAAAACCGAAGTTTTTTAAGTTACTTGTTTCCAAACTGATGTCACATCTATTTGCTTAAACAAATAAGCTTCTAAGCTAGAATTTCGTCTAATTTTTCGTTACTTTTAAGCCAAATTTAACCAATCGATGCTTCGCTCAAAGTACGCAACATTTTGCTTATCAATAAAATAAACTATTTGATAAATCCATCATCCGCACACTCGCTCAGTTTAACAAATCTAAAAAGGCAAGTAATATTGTGTAATTTATTCCATTATAAATAAAGAAGCTTAAATTAAGAGATCAAGAAACGACAAACAATCCACACCCAATCGTTCATTTCGATGACTGGCAATTTACACTACGCACTCGCACAACATGAAATGTTCATAGTTCCGATTACCATTACCTTATTGTAAGACAAAAATATGTTAAAACCCTTTAAAAATTATCATAATAATAAAGGTGGAAAAAATTGAGCATATTTGGCACGATTGCAGATCCCATTATGTTTTCGTTAGTCTAATTGATGATTAAATTAATTTCCAAGCGGTATAATCGTAAGGGAATGTGTTATTGCAAGTCTAGCGACCTTTTCTAAAGTATTCCAATTTATACATAGTTGTTTTCATATTGTTTCATATTTTTCTTAAATATTGTTACCCTCCGATGTTTTAACAAAAATTAAGAATTTTGTGCGTCTTAAAATAACTGACCTGCCATTACTAATTTTCATCGGATTTCTGATTCGAGACAGTAATTTCTAACTAGAATCACAGATCAATTTTTGCATGTAGAGCAACAAGGGTGCTTTTGACACTGTCGATATGGTCGAAAAAATATTTATTTAACCTGTTTAGTAATAGTGGCATATTCCACTTTATGCGAATAAGTTTATTACTGACTCGAATTTAGAAAGTCGACTAAAGCAATAAATCAATAATACTCATTGATAAGACTTTGATCTAGGATCCCACCACACAAATTAACTCACAGCCGTATACATAATATATTTATGTTAATATAAATTCAACTAACATAATTTATTTTTTATAATAAATGCATAATTATTTAGTGCATACCTTTCAGCTTAGCCGCAAGGTAAAAAACGAAGATGAATAACATTTTAATAGAGACAATTCAAATCGTATTATAATATTAATATTGACCAGAAGTTCGTGAATAAGATGCTAATATTAAGATATTTCAATCAGTACACATAACTACACCTAAATACTTAATAAGCTAAAAGTAGGTAGGTATAAGTTCGCATTATACACGATTAGTCAAAGGGTTGCTCTATCGGGATTGGCACTAAATATTTTTTTTATTAATTTTCATCTAAATATTCAAAATGACAATGTAAATATTTAATGGGTACCCTAATAATATCAATGTAACAATTAAACGCGTTAGTTAGAATTCAAAATCGAAACGCATAAGTAGGACGCTTGCACACATACGATCATCCAAGACGAGGGTGACATCGACAAACTAATCGATCAAGCTAAGATTGCTTCAGTGCGTTTATTCGTGCTCGTCGTCGGAGCAGAGCGGCGGCGGCAGCGTCGACACGTCGAACTTCTGCTCCGGGCTATCGCTGGAAGCTTGCGAGTCTACGTAGTGGCTAGAGTAAAACCTCTCAACATTGTTCAAACTGAAACGTTGGTCCAGGTCTCGGGTGTAGTGCTCCTCGTCGCCCTCGCGGCGCTCCAGCTCGTGCTCGTACTGCGGGTAGCACTCCTGCGTCTGGAACATGTCCACCTCCTCGTAGTGCTCCGGGTACGGGCTGCCGCGGTACTCCTCGTACTCGTCTTTGTCGTGCGGCAACTCCGAGTCAGAATACGCTACAGACTCTCCACGCTCGAAGAGATAGCTGCCAGATTTAGACATTTTCGGAGCTCTTTTTATCGTATCGATCGGGTAAGCGTAATCGTCAGAATCATCCCGGTCGCTTTGTTCATCGTAGTAAACACGGGGTTGATGCTGACCCGAAGGTTCGCCCAACTCTTCGGGTTGACGGTACCCGGTTGACTTGGTCCTCTTCAGGGATGACTGACGGCTGCTTTTATTGGAATAAGAAACTCTGGGCGGGCTATCCTCCGGTACGTAAGGCGGTTCCTGGGAATCGAGGTAAGGATGACGCAGGCGACCCAATCTGTCAAATCGCGGGAAACCCATTTCATCCTCATCGGCCGAAGAACCGAAACCTTGGAACTGAACTGGCGTTATACTGATAGGAAACTGTTGAGCCTCATAGTTGGCACTTTTGTATTTTGCGTATTCGGCTTGGCCCTCATCTTCAGAATAACTAACAGATTCTTGTACATCATAGTTCTTGGAATCTTTTGAAACTTCTGAGGAACCAGATTCCACTTCTGGCACATAGCTATCAGAACACTCGGAACTCTCCATACGCCGTAGTGTATCTTCGACTGCCAAATACTGTCCACCGTGGAACTTGTCACTTTCCGAAGAACATTGACTTTTAGTCGAATCTTCCTCCAACACATCTTGTATTTTCTCCTGTCTCTTCCTGGCACTCGTAACCTGCTTCTTGCGTCGGAACGTTCTCATTCTTTCTCTGGGATCTCTTATGACATCTAAAGAGCTATCAGTATCGTTGCCACTCGGAGGGCTTTTTAGGGAAATATTTCTGACCAAAAGCGATTTCTTGACTGGTGTTTTCAGAGGCTGTATCGGAGGAGACTCGGAACTTAAGCTACTAGAATAATAAGGCGAACAGCGGGAAAGAGGTGTCTTCCCAGATCTTTCACCCGACTTTTTCTCTTGTACTTCCCTGTGAATAGAAGGCAACTCTGGTACTGATATCATTGGCAACTCAGACGATGCTAGGTAATGTTCATGGAAAGACCAACTCTTCGGCTTACTGCGATATTGTGCCGAGGTCTTATATTCCTTTATTTGGTTTTTCGATAAAGTTTTATCATCATAACTAGCATGTTTGGCTAACGGCTTATAGTCTGACCTCATGAAGTGATTGCCATCTTCTCGTATTATATTCGAAAATTCCTGACTTTGATACCGTTCACTGTGCTTTTCTTCTTGGCTGTAAAGTTGAGAAGGCATGTCGATGTCGAGCTCAGGTTGAGGAGCCACTACGTAAGGTTTGAAACCACTATCCTCACTTTGACAACGTACTGTTGGTTTCATATATCTGTGGCCCTGTTCTTCGTAGCTCATACTTTTCGGTGGTGCTTTCTGATAACGATCTCCATTTTGGCCTGTCTGGAAACCCTTGAGCCTTTGGTCAAAGCGAAGCACACCGTTTGTATGTTTCTGCAAACTACTCAGTGAGCTTGAACTTGATTTATCAGACTTATCACTGTAACTAATTGATGAAGATTTTTCAGTCTTACCGGTGTATGAAGCAGTAAGTCTAAGAACTGGTTCCTTCGTTTCAAACATTTCTTTCGTTGGCGATGGCTCTTTAATTACTGGGATTTCTTCGTCGACTGGTTCCTCAATATTTGGCACGACTTCAGATATAATAGTATGGTCAGATTTAGTGTTATCATTTTCATGCTGATCTTCACGAGCTGTCGCGATAAGTGTATGACTGGTACTAGCTGACCAATCTGATATGGATTGAGCCAGTGTTAGAGTGCTGTCACTCTTGGTCCCTGAACTACTGTCTATACCTTTTCTTGATATAGTTGTTTCCGAGCTACACAATTTATCATACTTTATGTTTTCAGAGCTTTTATCTAAACTGCTGCTTTTGGAACTCATTTCACCTTGAGAACTGATTTTCGGCTTTTGTTCAGATTTTTTGCTCGCACGAGAAGATGTGTACACTTTCCCAGAAACATTATCAGATTTCTCACTTTTAGGAACGGATACAGCTGAAATACTCTCTGAAGCTGAAAGATTCGCGTATTGGCGAACAGTGTTAGTTCCAGTGGACCACTCTGATATGCTTAGACATATAGAAGTATCTTCTGAATGGGAGCTATGAGTGCATTTCTTTGGAGGCAAACCTATTTTTACAGTCCCATCTAAATCAGTACCAAACGAACTGGTTTCTTCCTCCGAATGACTACTATGACTACATCTTTTACAGGTGCCAGCGCTACCAGTACTAAGTTTAGTCACGGCCCGTACTGTGTCGTCGGCATTCGTTTGCGATTGTGATAGCAAATCATCAATAGATGTATCAGAATTATTTGACCCATATGAGTACTTTTGAGTACCTAGTTGTGAGAAGCCTTTATCAAAATCGGGCGATAGCGACTTACTGTCGCCTCCGAAAACGTCATCCGCATATAAATGATCGTCTTCGAAAACAGGACTATGATTTGTGGGAGACTTTTGTGGTTGATTTATGATAACTTTATCTTCCAAGTTACTCTTTATGGCGAAGGATTTATGCTCGGAACGCGTGCAACAAGCCCCCATATCCCCCATAAGACAAGTTGCTTTGCTGATGGTTCCACTCAAGCAAGACTTATCATAACTTGGCACTACCCCTTTATGACACGCCGATTCATCATGCTTGTCTAAAGGTTCCACCATGTAACTGGACTGATCGTAAGGTATGACTTTAATATTTTTCGGTGAAGATAAATCACTGTGTTCGGTTGACTTTTCAGATTTTGATTCCGGAATATCTTTTTCTAAATCATCATCGTTATTCAAAGTATCACTATCATCATCAGATCCTATATGACCCTTGGAGCTTTCAGACTGTAATGTGACCTTGGTAGCCTGCTCTGGTTCATTACTCATGTAATAAATATGTACTTTTTCAATAATAGGTGTCTCCAATAAGTTCGGCGGCAGAGGTGGCCAATGCTCACTGCCGGAGTCACGCCTGCCATCACTACCGTGCTTGATAGCAACCTGTGGAGGCAACTCAGGGAGAGGCCAATCTTCTGAATCTTGACTCTCACTTGCAGATGACTGCTTAGTTGGCGGTTTATGAGAAGTTTTTGACTCTTTTTTGGGCTCCAAAGAGTCTCTATTTACGTCTTTCTTGGTTTCAGCGTACATCTCACTTATTTTCGTTTGATCTATTGGAATGTCAGGCATTTCTGCTGATGTTCTTCTATCAGTATCCGAGATATACGCAACATTAGCATTGCTTGGAGGATCAGAACTCAAACTAGCTTGATGGTCGCTAGAATTCAGCGATTCCTCGTTTATACTTTCAGACCGAGAGCAAGCTTTCGTCGAATCTTCATCCGCACTAGTTTTTTCAGACGCAGTACTACGCTCAGAAATTCTGGATAACGTGCGACCAAAGTTTTGGCCATACCCGATAACTACATCAGATGATGTAGAAGAAGTAGCAGGATACAAGAAATTCACTGGAAAATCATTAAGATCGTCAGTAAAATCAGCTTCTGTAGAATCTTTAGAAGTATTGGACGATAGAGGCGGATTTTTCGAAAATGTTTGGAAGTCATCAAGTAACCTCTGATCGAATACTTCTTTGTTTAGAGCCATGCTTTCATAACCTTCGTGGTCTTGCGGTATCCATGCTTCTTCTATACTTGTACTATTCTCACTTCCCGAAGCACCAAAGAATGGCCGCCATGTTGGTTTCAATTCTTCACCACGACGATAAGCCTCGCCCAGTGAACCTGATGTAGATTCTGTAGTTTCAAACGATCCTCGTGATTCCACGCTGAGAGAGCCCCTTGAATCCATACTAGATTTAGAAGAACTTTTTTGATCATCAAGTCGCCTTCTTCTCGAAGATGAGTCATCAACGCTCAGCGATCCTTTCGATGGAGTTGTCGTTGTCGTCGTATCCATACTGGATTTAGATGAACTTTTTTGATCAGTATCTTTAAGGGATCTTTTCTTCATTAATTCGCGTTCAAATGACGAAGTTATGACATTACCATCATCGTCAAAGTCGATAGTTGTGTTTTGATCTTCTTGTGATATTGTGATGGCAATTTTAGTTTTCTTTACTGTCTTTTGTAACTCTTTTTTCAAGTCTGATGTTTTAGAAGCAGCCGACTGACTTGACTCAGATTCCTCAATTACACACTTTCCTATTTTATCCAATCCACTTTTTCTCGGTCGAGATAATCGTTCGACAGTTTTATCGATGCTCTCAGAACTAGAATCTGAATCAGTTGGTGCCTTTTGTGAATCAACCTGCCCTTGTTTTTCCAAGGTAGGAGTCGGCGATTTTCTTGCGCCATATTTAGACGGGCTACGAGGACTTTCAATACGTGTAAGTTCTGGAATTGGTGATGGTGATTTTGAATTTGATTTGGAATGATCACTGGATAACGTATGTTGCGACAGTAAATGTTCTTCGCCGTATTCCATAGCTTGTTTCAATTCTTCCAAGCATTCCCTGTCTTTCTTATTTAATTTTTCTATATCTTGTGATATGCCCAACGGTCTAGCAATAGAACAGCTCACACTGGATTCATCATCAATGGAGCTTCCTTTAATATTTGCGCTGGAAGGACTCACGTCTTTCTCAATACTGGTCCAAGAAGTAGACTCCGAGCTTCTTGACCGTTCAGCGCTTAGTTTTAATAACTCATTGCGCCTTAATTTAGCTGTAAGTAGAGCTTTCTGATCCGGTTTTTGCTCAGTGGGAGACTTATCGCTACCAGAACTACCAGTATGTTCACCAGATTCAGATTTATTAGTTGATTTTGAAGTGCTCGAATCTATAAATGGTATATTCTCAATAGTAGGGCTGTTTTCTTGCGGCGGAGTGACAATAATTTTATTTTTATTTTTCCATTTGAGAGTCAGGTCTGTAGTTTTTGATGGATCTCTGTATACTTTACCTTCACGGTCGGTTTCACTTTCAGAAAACACTTGTGACATCGATTCTTGTTTCAAGAACTCCACTAAGCTTGCGGAAGATTCATCAAACGTGCCTTGGGTATCAAGAGCTTTTCGGCCTTTGCCGGTTTTGTTACTTGTGTCAGACAAAGCCAAATCAGTTTCAACAGTATATTCCTCATAATCTACCCAGGACCCAGTGTCGTCACTGCGGCCGCGCGATAATTTAGTTTTCTTATCCTTTTTCGATCCTTGATCTTGATCAGACGAACTATCAGCGTCGATATAAGGTAAAGAGATACCTAACATATTGCTTTCGTCAGACATTTTGAGTTCGCTTACCTCAGTCAACGATTCCTCTTCACTGGTCAACCGAGCGACTTCTGGTTTTCTTTCTGACTTGACCAATTCATGAACATCCTGATTACTTCTACTTTCCTGCAATTCTCTCTGCTTATTGTAAATATCCATTTTACGGCGTTCTATAATAACGGTCTGTGTATCATTTTCAATAACAGTATTTTGCGAATTAGTCATCCATTCCATAGACGAATCATCTTCTGTTCTTTCTTTGTAGCTATGAGACGGAGAAACATCTTTAGTTTCTTGCTCGATTGCCTTTTCTTTTTCAACTTCTTCTTGTACTACAGGATGAACATCAACTTTAACAGTTTCCTGTTTGAAATGCTTGTCTGAACCTTCTGCCAAAGCCGATGTAGGCGTAACATAATTTCTATCCAAACTTTTCGACTTTGTCTTTGAATCGAGATGAATTTCAGCCTTTCTGTCTAAGCTCTTAGACTTGGCACTCGGTGACATTTTCTGATAAACAACTTTACCCTCAATTTGTTGCTTTATTTCTTGCTTTTTAGATAAAGTTTTCGGTGATTTTTGCAAGGCAGCTAGATCATCAAACTTATCTTCTAGAGATTGGCTTGATTTATCATCCATACTCTTATTTATTTTGTTATTAGTTTTAGATGTCTTTTGATCTTCAAAGCTTCTGCTGATCTTGCCAGTTAATTTATTGTCGAGCTTTTTAGGTGATTTTGCAATAAAAACGTGGTCTTCAGCCTTGCTATTAATTTTTGTTTCAATTATTATTTTGTCCCCTTCGGTCTTAACCAGAATTTTGTCTTCTGGTGGTGGGAATGGCGGCATAGTATCTTTAACTGGACTTATAAGTGTCTTTGTCTGTTTCAAAGCCGCTTCAAAGAGCATTTGTTGCTTCTCCTTTCGTTTGGCAATTTCAGTATCGCTGTCTTCTTGCGATTTAGTTCTTTCTTTGCTACCTCCTCGTTTTATGTCCATTTTTTCTAACGACTTCGATTTCTCTCTGGAAACTTTCTTTGAGATTTGTTCCAGCTCTTGACTCTTGGCACGCGCAATATCAAGAGGAGGCACAGTCAAAAAGTCAGGTCGTTCTTTGAGTGATGAAGGCAAAGATTTTTGCGTTTGTAAAGCTTTAACTTTCGTGGCATTAGTATCTAGTGAACCTCCCTTATTTAATTTGCTTGTGCCTTTAGATTTCTCATCTGGTTTAGGCTTGAGAGTAAGTTTCTTCTTTTCTTTACGCTTAATTCTCTCAATATCGGGCACTATCTGATCTTCACTAAGGTCTGATAATTTCCTGATACTTCCTCTAGGTGAGTTCAAAGAAGACGTTGGAGATCTTGAAGGCGATTTAGATATCGGTGATCTCGATAAAGGCGATTTACTCATTGGCGATCGAGACGGTGACTTGGCTTGAGATGACAATTTAGTGAGATCATATCTACGTTTGAAAGACCTCGGCCGTCGCTGAGCTACTAAATCTTCTAACAGTTGCAACTCTTCCTGATCTATAACAACAGATTTCATTTCTTCAGCTTGCTCTGCTTGCTGAGACTCTTCTTCAACTTCTTCAATCTTTTCAATTGTATCTTTTTTCACAGTTGGCATTTTGTTTTTGTCGTCGATCAGAGGTTTTTCTTCCAGTATTTCACCTTCTTCGTTTATATCTTCAACGGTATCATCTTTAGAAGAAAACGCGTTCATAGGCGGGAGCCTGTGTAATTGAATGACAGGCGTGTCCAAGCTTTTAGCTCTGCGACTAGCTGTTGGAGAATTCTGAGTTGCTTTTTGTCTTTGCAAAGAAAATACTGAGCCCTCTGATAAGTTCAACCGAGCATGTGCGAAAAGAATAGGTGTTCCGCCAGGCTTACGTAGCATCGGCGAAATCAATTCATCGCGTAAACTCTTTTTGATATCAAGCTTATCTTTCTTGTCATCTTTTGAAGCTTCGCTCTTCTCCTCCGATTGTATACGTATTCCAGTAACTTTCTGAATTTCCATGTCAGCTAAATGTTCGTCATCTGATTTGAGAAATTCAGTACTCTCTAATATTGGAGAGGGGATGTTATCGTTATACTCCCATGTAGAACTCTCTTTACTGACTTGTTTAATTTCTGGAACGTTTTTAATTGCAACATCATCTTCAGAGCTCGGAATTGAAATTGAACGTTCAGATATACGTCGCAACTCGGTCGCATTCCCACTGACACTGTCAAGTATTTGAGGATTATATTTAGCTTCAAGTTCTACTAATTTACGACACTGAGGCGGTGACCCTTCTATCTCAGTCGAACTCATAGTTTGACCACGATGCCATGCTCCCGATGTAATTTTATCATACTCATGCTGAAGTATAGGTTCTAACTCTTTTCGAGATTGCGGGGGTGAAAACTCCAATTTTGGAGCAGCTTCAGTTGTACCGAAAACATCATCTGAATCCACACTCTCATCGTCAGATGAAAAAGACGTAATTCGAATCTTATTACTATTCTTCGTTTTTATTTTACCACCGGTCCCTTTTTTCCCAGTACCTCGACCTTTTGGACCTCTCTTTGGAGGCAGTTTTTCAGATTTCAATTTGATATCAGCGCGAAGTTTTTCCGCAGCTGTCATTGACTTTTGTTCTTTACCTATTGGCGGTTGTTGCACGTTACGACCGTTAATAGTGAACTTAATATCATGTGGATACTGAGGTTCCTGTCTGATGCTGTCAGTTTTGGAGCTCGTAGCCGAGTCGCTTTCTATCTGGCTGAGTTTAGAATTCAGAGTTTCAAGCAAAACCGGATCAAGATTTTTAGTGATATCCCGCTTAGGACTCGGCATGTGTTGCATCTGTCCACTCTTATCGACTTCTAATGTAATCGGATCCACCTTAGACAAGTCTATATTTTGCGTGAACAGGAAGTCACGACTCTCAACTTCCAAGAATTTGGAACTATGTTCAACTTGGATACTGTTTCTTGGCGATTTTGGCGATTTGGGCGACTTTGGCGATTTCGGAGATTTGGGCGACTTTGGTGATTTTGGAGATTTAGGCGACTTCGGTGACTTTGGAGACCGAGGTGACTTCGGATGATCGTGATACTTGCACCTAGGGTGCGCGCTGACAATGTGGCGGCCATTCTGAGGCGGAAGCATTATAATATCAGGTGGCTGTCTCTTGTCGTCGTTTGGAGACGGGGCCGTTCCATTCATAACGTGCCTTTTATGCAATACGTATGGTATGTCATAACCGTCATCGACAACCTTTTTGTTATCTTTGAATCCAGCTTTGAACGCGTCGAATTCTTTAAAGTAATTCTTTGGTAAATCGAAAGGTGGACGCACATGATCTGGGAGCCTTGAAGGCAACTCAAAGTGAGACCGTTTAGTTGCGATCGGTGGAGCGCTAGGAATCTGACGGAATATGTAGTCTTCGTCACTTGATTCTGCTGGAGTTAAATCGATTGACTTTTGATGCATCAAGACGTGTCTACGTGAATTGACACTACTGAAGCGCGGCCGATTGGCAAGACTATTCGGATCACTTTTAGTCCTTTCCACAGTAGGGTGGGTGTATGGAACAGCGGTGTCCGCCAAACGGCTACTGGAGCTAGTATCCAGAATAAGCTTCGGATTATATTCATCAAAGTGTGTTTTTGCCATCAATTCCTCTTTCAAGCTTTCTTTCCGCACAATGTGAGTGTGGACTTTCCCTCGCATATTTTTATCAAACTCTGACTGCAGTATCGGTGGAGTGCCGGACTGTAAGGCGGCTTTATTCACTTTGTTTTTCGTGTACTCGATACTGTCCATGGCGGGTAGAACACGCACGTTCACGTCAGATTCATTAGAAGATTCCTTTACGAGGTGAGAATTTGGAGCATTCTCTTTGCTCGTCGAACGTGTGAGAGATTCTATCTTTTCTTTGTCGAAACTGAACACAGTGTCAGAAGAACGACGTCTTTGATAGCTATGCATTTTTGCCGCTCTACTACTTTCGATTTCTGTATCGAGGCCAGCTATTTTCTCGGGCCATATGTGTGTAGTTTGTGGATGCATTTCCTCCTCCTCAGTAGATATTTCATCTACTTTCTTAGGAGGACTTATGTCTGAATAGTGAGCGTACGAGTCCAATTCCACATTTTGCAAACTAGCAGAATGCATCGGACTTGGTTCCTTATGCTTGGTGTTGCTGGGAAACGTCGAGTACGGAGTAGGTATGTGATAGTAATTAGGCGAGTTAATGAGATTAGCTATCAAATCCTCGTGCGACTTATCAAATAAGGTTCTAACATTTTCACCGTACTCGGGTTTCTCCATGCCTATGAACGTAGACTGCGTGTCATAGAAATCTTTAGCAGAATCGGGACTAGAAGACGGCGATATCGGCTCGAACGGATCGATGTACGCGTTCTGGACACTCGTAATGCTACGCCGACGCAGCCCTATCTCGTCGGGTTCGTATAAATTCTTTTTACAATCGTAGTAATCCGATTTCGAGTCTTGACTCGACGTCCTCGAGCCGGAGCGGTCGGAGCTCTTACTTTTGAGCGTTTCGCGAGATTTCTTACTGTCCGTATGGTACACGCTGTCGCGAGATTTCTTGCTGGATTCCGCGCTGCTCTTCGATAACTTCGAATCGTAAATTTCGCTCCTCGACTCCTGGCTGGACGTCCGCGAGCCGAGCGCTCGCTTGATCTCCTTGTAGAAGCTGCCGTCGGAGCGGACCGAGAGCTTCTCGCGCGGCAACACGCGCGGGTCGTCGATGAGGAACGGGTCGAGCGGCAGGTCGTCGTCGCTCCGGTACTTACCCACGCCGGCGTCCGGCTCGGGCTCGCGGTCGTCGCACTCGGACAGGTGCGACAGCGAGCGGTCGTCGTCGGACGGCAGGTCGTTGCCCGAGTCCAGCGAGCACGAGCGCGTGCGCAGCGCGTCGGAGCGCGGCCGCACGCGCGCGTAGCGGCGGTGCTCGGACTCGTCGTCCGAGCGCTCGATGACCTCGTAGCTGTCGTGCGAGACGTCGTCCTGCGAGCCGGCGCGCGGGAAGGCGGGCTGCTCGGGCCGCGGCTCGCCGCCGGCGCCGGGGAACGAGGACGAGTAGGCGCGGCCGATGAGCTCGCGCTGCGAGTCGAGCGAGCCGCGGCCGAAGGCGAAGGCGAGCAGGCGCGCGTCGTCGTAGCGCGTGACGGGCGAGTCGACGCGGCGCGTGGCGTGGTAGGAGTCGAGCGAGGCGAGCGCGCTGCGCGCGTGCGAGCGCTTGGCGCGGCCGGCGTCGTCGAAGCTGAAGTCGCGCAGGTTGCGGCAGGAGGCGCTGCGGCGGCGCGGCGGCGGGCCCGCGGAGCCGTCCTCGGCGGCGAGCGAGCCGCCGGAGCGCGAGGAGCGCGCGGAGGGGCAGGCGGAGTACATGTTGGTCTGCGAGAGCTCGTACTCGAGGCGCTCGGAGGACTCGCGGAAGCTGGAGCGCTGCTTGGGCAGCACGAAGTCGGGGTAGGCGCTAGAGGGCGCGGCGGGCGCGGCAGGGCGCGTGGCAGCGGGCGCGGCAGGGCGCGCGCGGCAGGGAGAGGCTGTGGGGCTCTGACCTGGCGGCGGGCGGGGGCGCGGGGCACGCGGCGGCGGAGTGGGCGCGCGCGCGCGGCCACTCGCGACCGAACTCCGCAGGTTCCATGTATTCTCCGGAGAACCCTGGAATGATTTAAAAACGACCGTTTCATGTAACTGAATTCATTGATTTCAAATCGTTATAAAAAGCTCTTAAAACAAACTGATAAGCTTTTCGTCGTTTTTGCACAACGCCTTTTTATTTTTATATAAAAATTACGCATGACTATCCGCTATGACAGATTTATGAGGTTATAATTTTTCACATTTAAATTGCAATATTATAACTCACCGATGGTGTCGTCATCTGATGAGGCGGAGGCGAATCCGCCGTAGGACGATGGTTGACCTCGACACGGGTCACCAGCTCGGGAGCACCCTGCGGAAGGTCACGCGTCAGTCACTGCGGCGGTTGCCATGGCGACACAGAGGGCGGTGCGCGTCACGTGCGGTGATGTGCTCGTACAACATTTATACAGAGGTGCTAATGACGATGCTCATTTGTTGTCGCTTAAGAGTAGGCGCACACTGTTGATTTTTAGTTGGCCGATAGTTGTGCCCGATTTTGAATTGTATGAAGAATAGGGATGTTTCCTGGGTCAAAAAGCAAGAGTTTTAATTAGTCCGTCAGTTAACTTATCAAAAAATACTCTACACGTATTTTTCACTTTTTCAAACTAATGAAAATTTAAAGAGATAAAGCGCGCCAAAGTTCATAAGTAGAGGCCCGTGACGTCAATGCGTGCATAAAAGTGCCGCACGTTGTGACGTCGTGCGGAACTGCAACGCACCATAACTATGTAATTATTTGTTAGATTGACAAATAAAAATATATGTGTCCAATATTTTTTTAAATTAAACATGACGGACTAAAAAAATTTTTTTTGGAAACTAGCCTATCGGCCAAATCGAATCTGCATAGTGTGCGCACTCCCATTAATGCCCATACTGATCAACTGCCCGACTAAACTATCGGCCGACGAAAAATCAACGGTGTGCGCCTTACACGACTAATGTAACAATGTACGATCGACTTTAGGATGTAATGAAAATCCAATCTTACATTACACTCGAACACACTCGATGAAGGAGCACCTTTAACACCTAGCGTGAAACTACGAAAATAAGACTACCCAAAATAATGAGCGCTTAATTGGCACTAAATAATTATAACTATTTTAAATGCGCGGCAAAACCAACACCAACCAATAAAATAGAATCTTGTCTCTATGTCTACGATATGAATCGTCATTGGCACCTCAATAGATAGAAAAAATAAGTAATGTATTAGAAAATTTAATGTGGCATTTTCATCACTTGTGGAATAAAATTTTAGAAAAGTGTTTCCATGGACGTGATCGTTAATGGCCCCATGAACCGTGTTTCACCCGAAAAATGTTGCACAATCAAATATTTTGAAGTAGTTACCAATACCTGTTGACAATATTTTGGTATCATCAGTAATCAAATACAGTCGTGGTCAACTAATTAGGGACAGATAGAATACTAAGCAATACTAAGTGTTCATATCCTATTATTGTGAGCTTCATTCAATATTACTGGCTGTTACTTTGTAAACATATTCACTATCAAGTACTCTATTTAACAGTACACAATAACAACAAAAAAACTTACTAACTTAATAAAAAATCTTAATCAAATCACATGAATCGGTAATTATGGTACGGACGGTCTGGCCACCTAATTAGGGACGGTTAAGTTTTTCCTTCTAAATTAAAAAAATAAAAAGTAATAACTTTTATTCTGTTCATTTGTAATTTCGGCGTCAATTTGAAAAGCGATATTCTTATCTTGCGAGTTAAAAACTCATCAAATTATTAAAGGTAATGGACTGAAAGAAAAGCAACAATGCGCTAAGTTATAAACAATCTTTATCAGTGTGGATGGCCATACCGGTAAATTGCAGATCATCTGAAATGTTCCAAAAACATGAATCTACGATGCAGTGGCTTATTTCAAAATCATGAAACCACAGAAAGTATGCCTAGAAGGAAGAGGCCAATAAAAACAACCCCACAAGATGGATCGCAGAATGGTCACTCTCGCAAAGAGAGACCCCTTTAAGGGTTTCGTTCTGATCAAGAGCGAGATTTTTGGACCAGAACCGACTGCTGGAGTATCTGCGAGGACCGTCGGAAGGCGACTGGTGGAGGCAAAGCTTGTAGGAAGAGTTCCTCGAAAAGTTCCACTACTAAAGATGGAACACAAAGAAGCAAGATTGGCGTTTGCAAGAAAGATAGGCATTAGGCTTTTGCTCAATGGATAAATGTGCTGTTTTCTGATGAAATCAAGATAAATCTTATTTCATCCGATGACAGATAATACGTGCGACGACCTGTAAAGTCCGAAATGATACCAAAGTAAACGAAGAAGCAGGTGAAACATACAGGTGGCAAAATAAAAATCTGGGACTGTTTTTCTGGACATAGAGTGTAACCTATAAAAAGAACTGAAGTTAAACTTGAGCAATTCCAATACAAATAAATATTGGAGAAAACGATGCTATCGTATGCTGAAGGATTCTTACCAGTCTCATGAACATTTCAACACGATAACGACCCAAAACATACCGCGTACTCTGTTTAATAATTCCTAGCGCAACAGTCAGTGACGGTACTAGATTGGCCCGAAAACAACTCAGACTTAAGCCCTATAGAGCTTATGGTATGAAACGAAGGAAAAAGTTGCAGCTCAACGTACTGGCACTAAAAATCAGCATTTCGTGGCATTTAATGGTATTTGGAATAATATTTCTTTAGAAACCTGTAATGATTTGATTGCATCCATGCCGCGCCGATGTCAAATGGTTATAACCAACAAAACCAACCATATTGGTTATAAAAATACGTTTGATGATTTTGTTTTGTATTCTATATTTATTAATGAAAACTTTTTATGTAATAAACACTTAAATAATTTCCAATTTATTTACATTTACAGTGAAAGTGTTACGTGTCCCTAATTAGTTGTCCATCCCTATGTCAATAAATGTGTAGGTGGCAATGATTTATTTATTTTAAAAATATCGATAGCAACTAGCTAGTTTCTTTTCTGGCCTTTAAATATTTAGATTACTAGCCAAATTACTTGTTATTAATAATCACAAGCTACAAAGCCTCGTGAAGATTTTTTTTTTGGGACTGGAGAGACGGTCTTGTGTTTTAGTCATATAACGTCCCTAATTAGTTGACCACGACTGTATATTTTCTAAGCTCAGTGTGTCCTTACAAAAAATGAAAGAAAATATGCAACGCCAACGAGCAACTAATTTCTATCGGTCCCATGAATACATTCTTTTTTTTTCATAATTAATCTTTTCAATCAATATTTGCTCGTCAGGTAGCGGAACCATCACCTTTAAATTGGTCTATGACAAACTTTCGTCACTATTTTCTGTAAGGACATACGTTACACTTTTGATTGGGCAACATTAAATAAGGGAAAGATTGTTAGGACAGAAATGAGCACCGATGGAGTTTAGAGACGAGAGAAAAAAGACAATATATTCGGCGCCTTACGATTTGGCTGCAGTACAGCTTTGACAGCTGAAAGAAACAAATAAAAACAGATGCTATTGTCAAGTGCTTGGAAATAAATTGCTAAGCTTTGGCTAGAGTGAAGAGTCATTATGTAGGTCTACATAGTGTGAGCTCTCTACAATTTATCAGACTAAAGATATAGGTACAGTCTGTTTCCGTATTTTTCTTTTATCACAAATGATAATCATAATATTATGAAGACATATTATATTTGACTCATACTAAAGAGTACATTTAGGTGGTATTACATACTCATACAAACATAAAAATAATGCTAATTTTGAGAACACATATTTTCACATTACTAACATTAAATACTATGTAGCTAGATCAAACTAATATTACACAGTAAATAAGTTATCACAGACATCTTACTAATAGATTTTGCTCTAGTCCGCTATCGACCGTTAAGTGATAGCGTTAAAAATAAGCATACACATACCTTGTCCCTCGTGGTGGCATAGGCGGTAGCTGCGAGAGGCGGGCGAGTCGCGCCCTCCGAGGTGCGTCGCTGGGCCGCCCTCTCCGCCGCCGCGCGCGCTTCCTCCGCGCTGTATCCCTTCATCATCAGAGAGGCCTCCAGGTAGTGAGGCTGCTTGTCCCACTCCAGGGAAATCGCTGGACAAACGATTTTAAGTTACCATTTTGAAGCGTAGGGACGCCAATCAATTGATGGTTAATTCCCCGCAGACTACAGACTTCTATCGGCTGATAGTTTGGTCGGCTTCTAATTTGTATGGGGAACCGGCCGATACCAAAATCAGTGTAATGTGCGTACTTTCACAAGACAAAAATCTGTAATTTGCTTTGACTCGGACAGCCTCTACTAACCTAAGCTTTGTTGCAAAAATCAAAATTCAATTGGGATCTTATAAAAGCACGGGTTTGACGCAATTCGTTCCATTCGTATTAATTTGTCCGCGCAGATGCAAGTGGTCCGATTACCATTCGGTCTCATTCGCAAATGGTCAACAGGTAAGTCAAAATGTTACAATTACAACTACATTTATCTGAGAGTGGGGGACCACTTTAGTCATCATAACCTTACAACAGTTCAATTTGCAGGTCAAAAATGTAACAACTAATGCTGGATTTTCTATATTCAATCCTAATCCAAATTGGACGGATTTGGATTGTCAACTGTCAAATTTTAATATGTTTTTGGCCAAAATATCTGCGGTTTTTGATATTTTTACATTTTTATATTGTTTATAAGACTATTTAAACAATTTTAAAGTGTAAATGCATCGAACATTTTGGAAATCTATATATATAAAAGAAAGTCGTGTTAGTTACTCCACTTATAACTCAAGAACGGCTGAACCGATTTAGCTGAAAATTGTCAGGGATGTAGTTTAGAGTCAGGAGAAGGACATAGGATACTTTTTTAAAAAAAATCTGCTTTTTTAGTGCCATTAAGGCGGAACAAAGTTCGCCGGGTCAGCTAGTATAATCTAAAACTGAATTCAATTTGACAGTTGTGATCCGGATTTGGACAAGGATTGAATATAGGAAACGGGCGTAAATGTATCTGGATGGGGGACTAAAGGTATCTTTTATGGAACCGCGAATGTTCATAGGACGAACTGCGTCAAACCCCACAGCACAAGCTAGCCAGCGGTACGTACCGTCGGAGCCCGGCGGCAGCGGCAGCAGCGGGTGCGCCGACACGCTGGTGTTCAGCGGCGGCGGCGCCACGGACGCGCGCGAGCCGCCCGCCGAGCGCGACGCGCGGAACGACCCCGCCCTGCCGACATCGGGCAGAGGATGGTGACACCAGCTTTTGGTTAGCCTAACCGTGAGCAAGCCCGACTATACTAACTCCCGGACGGGTAAACGCAACGTTCTAGACGCCCGATCGGATTTCTAGGACAAGTCACACCTGCATTATGGGTAGACTTTATGAGTATGACCATTGGCCCTTTTATGCATGTTTGGCCGGGTCTGACGCAGAATATGCACTTCGCAAAATGCGCATTTTTCTATATTATTATAATACATACACTTCAGCCTCTAAATTATTGAGAAAAGTGCGCATTTAGCGATATGCACATGTGTTGGACTTTTGCTAGTAATCCGTCCGATCGCGTGAACCTTTCCTTTGCATCCCACTTATGACTGTGTTGTCGTCCACAATTCCAATCCAAAAGCGATTCTTGATTTCTGTTATACAGGAACTTCGGTACAGGCCAACTTACATTATGAATTCAATGGGATGATAAATAAGTATGTAGGATGCATTGAAAAAGTCACAACAGTATAAAGTTGACGTCTATCTGTAAATGCCTCTCCCTGAGGCGCTATTCAAAACGCCGAGTGTAAATCCGTTTTACGTTATTGTTTTAAATATGACGAATTTATTTATTCACGTATTTATAAGAGCGAAAGGTTTCGCGATACCTTTATAATATTTAAATTGCGCATGAAATTAGAGTGCCTTCCGGTGAAAAGGAAATATACAATACAATATTAATTTACACTCAGCATTCAAAAGAGCGCTCTGACATTTGATACCCCAAGAAGAAAATGTTTCGGGCCTGCGCACTAACATAAATAGGTTGTGATGTTTGACCAGACATTGCTCGGGCCTGCACTCCGTTCGATACTTTTTGAATTAATACAAAAAGACAATAGATCCTGCGCTTCGACCAATTTTATTTTCTGCCATTGAAACCCGAAGCAGCGTTTTTACTGTCTAATGGATGTGCTTGTGCTATCCCTTAGATCAAAATAAAGTATTACATACTTTGGTGGGTTATCAGAAAGAAAACCAACCGGGCCTGCGCTATTCAATTTCATTTCCCAATAATCAACAGGTCTTGGGCCATACTCTTTATATTTTAAATCATTCAAAATTCTTGTATCTATGGTGTTCGTGGCCTATAAACAAACCACCAGCTAAGCCACAAGTAACTGACGTAGTTATTGTCTGATAACATAATCAAACGAAGGTGACACGTCGACTGTGACATTGAGTCGTCGCAATAAAACCCAAAATAAAAAATAAATTACTACATTTCGAATGTTAAACTTCGTCACGTTTACATAACGTTCACGTTACATACACGCAACTTTAACTTCTGAAATAAACAAAATCGAGCCCACATCGTGTGCACATTTTTACAAATTGAGAGTAGACAAAAATCTAATGGGGCATTCAGACAACTCGACACAATGTGCAGTGCAGGAAGGGTTACATTTATTTTACAAAAAAAAACTTTTTTATTAAAATATCACCGGAGTCTATACACACATAGGTGGTTTCAAAAGTGCTTGTGAATCTATAAAAAAGTGACGGAGAGCTATGTGAAACTCGTTGCTTCGACAAGCGCGATACAATCGCTAGATAGGTAGAAGTTAATGTCGGTAACGGATAACAGTGGAGCGCAGACCCAGAGTTAAAAAAATCCCTAAAATTGACCGAGCACACCATCCTCCGACCGATTGTCACAGCCGCCGCCACGACCGTGGTAACTTGGAAGAAGCGAAGTCTCAACGGATACAGCGCATGCTCGAGAATGCTAGTCACCATCGATATACAAACTATTCGAAGCCTCACTAACCAGTTGAGATTAGTCGTTTTTAGGGACTTTTTACGTTACATCATGCAAGAGTTGGCCGGCGTCGCGTAACGGTTACTCCCACACAAACGCCCACGAGACAAAACCAAAAGCTAGTGTCCCCAGCCCATGCTAACCACTCACCATACTTTTACAGACATCCTATGTTTCGCAAAATATAAATATCCCTTCACTGACTTAGGACTACGTGTGTTCACGATAACTTGCGGACAATGGATGTGTGGACAGATCAGGATATTTCTTGTCTGTTTAAATAAAATAATTTTCTAAAAAAACTGAATGTTTGTGTTAATATTCGAACAGATTTTTTTTTATGTCCGATAACTCAACGTTTTCGGAGCTAAATTTTGACAGGTATCATCATTGCAGTTTAGCGAAAAACTGCTAGGGTGCCTTTGACGGTCCCAATCGGTTAGACTGGGTAATTCTGTCTTTCTTAACAGCGTACTTATTACATACACATTTAAAGCATCAGACTTGATTACCCAGTGTCTACATTCCTATATCACATTTATGTCACATTTCAGCTACACAGAGGTCTACAATACGTCTACAAGCGGCTATCTACACTATGATAATGAGGGCTATATCGCTACGTAAGCTGTCTGTCATGCAACGTGGGGCTATGCGTGGGGCGTGCGTGACGTACCTTTGGAATGTTTGCCGTTTCACGTAGTTGTCTCGCACGAACTCTACGATTTGTTTCTGCGTTTTGCCGCTATACCTGTACAAAATGTTAACCAGTTAGGGCCTTATTACACAAAAAAGTTGAATGCGTATTGATCACTTATTGTGTTCAAACGACATTTCCATATTAAATGTCAATTAATAAAACAAGTGGTCAATGCGCGTTTAACTGTTTGTAATAAGGCCCTTATTATTTTACTATTCTAAAATGGTAAAAGGTTGTCCTGTCAACTGAATATATTTTAATAGCAAAAATAAACCATTCTACCAAATTATGGTGTAATTCAAAGGCTAATGTAGAACATCGCGCTACTAATATACACTGTCGTTTCTCCAAGAATGTAAATAAATAAATTCGGTTTGTTCTGCACAGCATACCTAAATGAGGATCCCCTAGATATGACCCTGGTTTTATGCCTCGGCAGGCGGGGCACGCTGGTACACCGGAAGAAACCGTGGTTCTCGACGCATTTCTTCCAGAAGTTCTTGCATTCGTTGCGACCTTCGAAGAAGAATTCCACCACGTCTCTGTACGCTCCCTAGAAAATAAAATAAATGGAGTGAATTTTCAAGTCTACCTATTGGAGTTCATATAAATAATTTTGGTCCAGGGTCGAAAAGTAAAATGCAATTCTAATCTCCGATGGATTAGACAGGGGTGGCCAACTTGATTAGACATAAGATCTACTGTTTACTAACGAAACCCTGGGCTATCTACCACTACATACTTCTTGAATTCTTAAAAGAAACACCATAGTTTAGTACTCAATCATGTACCTAGTATTTTTTGCCTTGCCACGATCGACTGGACTAATAATCGCGATAGACCGGTTGGCCACCCCTGGATTAGAACAATACATTACTCACTTCGAGGTAACCTACGAGAAAGTTAGCCGAGGTTCGAAGCGCGTATCTATAAATTCCCAATACACTATTCTGGTTTCTACACAATCGTATTCGGTCAAGGTTGATCAACTTCGCAAGTAGTGTATCCGAGCTGATGGTTCAAAATCTATTGAGAAAATTTGACATGATGTCTTCCAATTCCTATGAGAATGCGCATTAATCATGTATTGTTATTCTAGACACCAAAGTCTACTCACATATCCCTCCGGATGCAACTTGATGAGGAACTTTTTCCTCTTGAAGGATATCTTCCTGATCTTGGCCCAGCTGAAGGTGTTGATTTTCGTGAAGTTCTGGAACACCACGATGCCCATATGCGCGACAGCCAGGTTCAAGGGCACGTTGTCGTGGTCTTTGGCCGGGTGCATTTTGACGCCTGCATAAGTAAATATCAGAATGATATACAAACATTAAAAACAATAAAAATTAGTAGTGACTAGGCATGGAACATTTCATGAATTAGCAGGTGAAAAATCATGTGAAATGAATTTCATTAATCACACCTGCTATTTTACTTCACATAGACTGCTATAATTTCACAGTCAATGAAATCACGAATCACATGAATTTCATTCATTCATTCGAGCGAAGTCCGTGAGCGCAGCTCTGCGAAGCGACCGAGCGAGTAAGAAGGAATGATTTGATCATGTGCGTGTTAGAAAAGGACAAGAGATGTGATGACGGACGAAACTGGGCATTTTAAATATGAACTTTAAACTCAAAGGTATAAGGTTTAGATTTCCTTGTCGTGGTTCGTATGATTTCATTAGATAGCAGACAGATGAAATTAATGATTTTTCACTAGTCGCGCGGTTATTGATTATTGCATACATACTGTTCTGTGAAACTGTTTGTTTTTTGCAATGGTTTTTTGTTGTGTGACATAAAATGAAACAGATATTGTTACGTTTCATATTTTAGCTAATTAGCAATCGTTCATCATAATTCATACTTAATTATAAATAGCACATTATATGAAAGAGCTACATTATAACACTGCGAATAAAAATCATTGCCTGTGAAATTTCGCATGTGAAATCATATGAAAAAGAATCATCATTTCATATAATGAAAATGAATGAAAAATAGCAATCATTTCCATGCCTAGTAGTGACTCGCTGGTAGCTCGCGCTTATTGCATATATTGTAGACTAGCTGACCCGGCGAACTTTGTTCCGCCTTAATGGCAATAAATAAGCAGACTTTTTTTTATTTCGAACGGGATAAAAAGTATCCTATGTCCTTCTCCTGGCTCTAAACTACCTCCCTGACAATTTTCAGCTAAATCAGTTCAGCCGTTCTTGAGTTATAAGTGGAGTAACTAACACGACTAAAGTGACCGAGTTTCTTTTTATCTTTATCTGAGCAAAAGCCGATGTCGATTGTCCCAAATTGAAGTAGGGTAAGCTATTTTTGGGATATTCTCTAAAAAGGGTCACCAGTTCTCCAACGCGCAGAAACTCTTCCGCATTTAAACAGGTTGACAAATTAAAAGATTAGGTACTACTGTATTTTGCTTATTCACGAACACCATGCATATTGTTTACATACCATATAACTCGCATCTTCGTGCTGTCTCCAACAAATTCAAGTCCGCTTCCGCTGGACTTTGACCCCTGTACAACAAAAAAAAAAACAAATAAGTCAATGAGTACAGTAATTTACCCAGCATTCTTTAAAATTCAAATTATTTATATGCAACTTTAAAAGCTGTTTGAAAAAAGCCTCTAAAGGACTGGCCTGATAAAAATGACTGAGTTTCTTCCGCCACTTCTTCTCAGCACCAGCCCATATTATGTTGTCGCGAAGTGGTGGTAGGGCAAGCTTATTGGGACATGTAATATGTACTGAATAAAATATTTGGATTTGAATTTGAAATAATAATTATTTTATTACTCACGTGTGTTTCTTGTGGTTCTCCATTATCCGGCGCTCGGACTCCGAGTCCTGCCCGGGGAAGAACTTGTACCCGCTCAGGTACGTGTGGTCCGGGTAGTCCTCCGGGACGAAGTCGCCGCACTCCGCTGCCGGATAACGGTGGGATGATTGTTATTTTGAATCTTATTTTATCGCACTAAAGTTCAAAATGTGGCGGCATCAATTCTGCCACTTGAACAAAGGCTTAGCCTAGGCGCAGACTACCTGTACTTTTAGTTGGCCGATAGTTGGGCCCGATTTTAATTTGTATGAAGAATCGGCCGATACCAAATCGGTGTAATGTGCGCACTTTCATACATCTCCATTCTGCATAAAATCAGTGGTCTGCGCCTAGGCTTAGTAAAGATTGACAGGTAAAGTGGAAACTACGCGGGAAATAGTAGTCACCTCGCTAAACTTTAAAATATGAAACCACCAGGCAACAGTTTAGTGATAAAGATTGATGGGTAAAGTGTTGCTTCCTTCCAAAACTTGCTGTGCCCTAACTGGGTACATTTTTATAACTGCCCGAATTTTAAGACCTAATGTGAATGCGCTAACTAGGTAAAGAAATTGAGTATTGAGTCAAGTAAAAATCTTTTTTTTTTTCCTTTTGTAGCAACTACAACGGGAAAATGTTAGACGGGAACAACTTGTATCAGCTCAGCTAGGTGTAGTCCGGATAGTCCTCCGGGACGAAGTCACCGCACTCAGTTATTTCAGTACGGATTACAAAGTGATAGAGGTTGATCGGTAAAGTGGAAACGGTATGCGGAAATAAGTAGTAATTTTGAAAACCATATTAATTTGAACTAAATAGATTGTTAAGTTTCTCAACAAATTGGATTTACTTTTGATTGTGTAATTCTAATCTTGCCTTTTGTTTTGGCTTCTTGTGTAAAAATAAAAGCGTCAAATAAAAGAATTTTCTTTCCTTCTAGTTAGCTATTTATTTATTATTTGTGACAAGACGAATAAGCTTATTTGAGATGATAATGTTTACTTTGTAATGTGTCACTATTTCACTACATCGAATAATTTGAAACGGCAAACAACAGAAACAATATCCCAGCCTAACACCCCAAAACAATCGTTCACAAGCCAGTTATGCGGGCACTTACAGGGGAGTCCGTTGGGACCCCACTCCGTTATGAATGGTCCGTTAGATATTTACGCGCGCCTGCAGTGATCCAGTTAATAAAGTTTGCTTAGAAAGGTCAAGGTGTGACGTGATGCAATATTGCTTGTTCTAGATCTTCAAAGGCTGGAATAGGCACTCAGGTAACATAAGACTACATTTATTCTTAACATTAGCTGGCTATAGTGGAATACAAAGGGTTTCATAAGAGTTTTAACGTGGACTTGACTCACTTAGAACTTCGAAAGATCAATACTTTAAACAAACTTTATACAGTCAAATGCTATGTAAAATTAAGATCTGAGATGGGAGTCTCAAGGATATAAGCTATTTTGACAAATGCATTACTGAAAATAATAATAAACATTGATTCTGTATGAGAGAAATGGGATGGCAAAAACCTGATCATCCATAATCTACTCAAACTATCTAAACCATTTTTTTTTTCTCTTTTTGGAACAACAAATCTACTTTCTATATTCAAATACAAATTCAAAATCCTAATAATAACACAGACGTGTCGTTAGAACCCTTTGTTAGGTGTCACGTTTCGAAATTGCATATCGTCTGAGCGTGGCTGTTTATTCAATTCGCTTGATACGCTGAATTACCGGCACATAATACATCTCCGTGTATTAGGGTTCCTACACACATAAGCGGGCAGACATAGTCGGTGTGGCAGTATTTGTTGAACAAAAAAGTCGACCCGGCTAAATTAACGGACACATTGGCTAGGTGTTTGTGAGGATTTCTGGTGTGAGTTTCACCCTCCAACTGCCGAAACACAACAATGCTCGTAACATTGTTGCTATGACGACAGAATTAAGTAAGATGGTGGTAGCTAACTAGACGGACTAACAAAGCTCTACCAACAATGAGCAGAAAATTTTGCCTGCACTGGGAATCAAAAACAAGATCTCTGAGTCTGAAGCAGATGGTCTTACATTAGACTACAGTGGTGATTGCGACACTTGTTCGGATACATTGGCTATTGTAAATGTGCGGCCAAGTCCAACTACATTATATTCGATTTCAACGCCCAGCTGTGCTCATTAAGGTCGACCCGCTTATATGTGTAGCAACCCTTACGACTTGGTAGCGTTGTCACGTGGACGTCATTTGTTTTCTTCAATGGGATAGCTTCATGTCTGCGGTTAGCAAGATTATTTGTCTCGTTTTTTTTACTACGCTTTTGCAAACATATTCAAGACTAAAATAAATTTAACAATTAAATTAGAAGCAGAAAAAAATATATTTGAACGTTACACATTGCCCAAAATGACAATTTCTTGACGATTAGAGATGGTCTAATAATCTAAAATAATAATAAAGGAAACAAACAATCTTAGCGTAAGCCGTATGACAAATTAAACAATTACATTTCTTTCTTGTCATCTGAACTTGATAACAGGCTGATAACTTGACATTGTTTGCTGTTAAAACATAAACCACCTTGAGAACCTCCTCCATTTTTAAAGTTGGCTAAATATAAACTCACCCTGCACGATATAGCTGGCCATGAGCGCGGCGGTATTCTCGTTGCACTGGATGCAGCCTTGCGCGAGATCACGCTTCACCTGCGAGGGAAACAGAGTAGATTATTGATTTATAACACACATTTAGTTCAATTTGAGGGAATGTAATACATATTTTGATGACTATTCGCCCTTAGGCAAAACACCAGTTGAAATAAGGCTCATAAATGGTCCAAGTTCACGGTCAAAATGTTAGGACGCTAAAGCTAAGCATATTTAGGACGTGCAGGTCAACAAGGGAGGTCCACACAGCTTAAGACCGCAGTCTGTGGAGGAACACTATTATGTGGTCGCGATCCTCATCAGTGAGGGACCGAGGAAGCAGAAGAAGGTTAACAAGTGCCTCTAAAGGACTTACTACTTACTAATCATCATCGCGTCATGAAGTTTCCGCTGTAGGAACACGAATCTCCAGTTTATCAGATGCTAATAGACGTTTTGATATTTGACCTATACTCCTGTTTCCACGCTCTGGCGGGGTCGGGTGTGTAGAACTTGACGCAGAAGCGGAGCGTCGGCTCCTCACTCCAGCCAGTACTGAACACAATGTCAGGGAGTGACCGGCTCACCTGCAGGCAGAACAGGTAGCGCGTGAACTCCTCCAGGCTCCAGCACCGTCAGCCCCAGCTGTGGTACATCGGCTCCTCACCAGCCAGTACTGAACACAATGTATCTCACTGAGAGTGACTCGACTCACCTGCAGGCAGAACAGGTAGCGCGTGAACTCCTCCAAGCCCCAGCATCGTCAGCCCAGCTGCGGCACATCGGCTCTTCACCAGCCAGTACTGAACACAATGTCAGCGAGAGTGACTGGCTCACCTGCAGGCAGAACAGGTAGCGCGTGAACTCCTCCAAGCTCCAGCATCGTCAGCCCCAGCTGCCGGCAAATCGGCTTCTCACCAGCCAGTACTGAACACAATGTCAGCGAGTGACTCGGCTCAGCTGCAGGCAGAACAGGTAGCACGTGAACTCCTCCAGGCTCCAGCATCGTCAGCCCCAGCTGCGGCACATCGGCTCCTCACCAGCCAGTACTGAACACAATGTCAGCGAGAGACTCGACTCACCTGCAGGCAGAACAGGTAGCGCGTGAACTCCTCCTCCAGGCGCGCAGGGTCGGGCGTGTAGAACTTGACGCAGAAGCGGAGCGTCGGCTCCAGCATCGTCAGGCCTAGCTGCCGGCACATCGGCTTCTCCACGTCCAGCCAGTACTGCGAATGTTTCACGATGAGATTGACTTGACAAATAATCTCAATGAGAATGAGACTCCACAAATAAAGCTTACTTTAGCCCAGGGCTTCTATTTGGGGAACTTGCTCTTTTTTCTCAGAAAGTGACGGTAGGGCAAGCTATATTAGGATATGTTTAAGTAACTAGTATAATGTAAGGAGTAAAAAAATTAATAACATTATTTTAGTAACTGAATAATTATGTACTTGCACTCACAGGGAGGTCTATAACCAAACATACAGGCAATTAAGCATACGGAATCAGATCTTTCACTGGCAATTACAGAAACTCACCCTGGTGTTGTTGGTGTCCTGGTACTCCAGGCCGAAGTAGTCCGCCTCGAGCAGGTGCAACTGTCGACAGACCTGCTCGAACAGCACTCGCCCCAGCGCTTTCGACTGCAACAATGAAAGAATGGCCCGTGAGTTAAATGCCATACCTCGCGACTGACGTGTCAATGGCACGCAAGCGACAAATGTCGAGCTACTGACACGTCAATGGCCGGTTAGAGCTTCTTGTTTTACAGTTATTTGACTTAACGGGTAGAAAATGTTAGGATGATGGGTATGGAGACTCAAGAGCATCTCGCGGCTAAGCACCTTCGACTGCAACAAAGCATGACAATGGCACGTGAACGACAAGTGGCCATTCGGCTGACATGACAATAGCCGCGTCGAGTGTGTAACGATACAGGTTAGAGCTCTCGATTTTGTTCTACGGATGCCTGTTTGACTGAACAGGTTAAGATGGGTATTAGGCCTGTAAAAGTTTAATGACTACCATTTCCTATGTAAATTAATTAAATGATAGTTCTATGATATGTAAGATGTGGCTGAAATGAAGACATGACATTTGAGGAGGGAGTACAACGAAATGTAGATGTTACAGGAAATGTATGAAATCCGTCATTGTATACAATTCCTAGGATTTGTGTATAAGTCCTAAAATCACCCGGAAATGTGTGATGTAAATTATATTAGACACATTGCCTAGGAAATTTACACATTTCCTAAACAGCAATCGGAAATGTAATTAAGATTTCTTTTTTTTCTCCGAAACTTAAAGGCGCTACATGCCGCGCCGCGGCCGCTGTGTATGTGTAAGGTCGCAAGTCTAACCTAACCTAACCGAGACTTTGTTATCCAGCTACAGGAGTACTAAAACCTTCATGCCAATAATAGTTTAATAAAAGAGATGTTAAAATTAGGGTTTTCCAATACTTCAGCGTAATATGCGTGATGCCGAAAGAAAGGTATGCCAATAGGCAAATATTTTTTTCAGCCAAAGTATATTTATTTATTTTATTTAAAATCTTTATTGCACACATAAAAAACAGTGGTACAACAGGCGAGCTTAATGCCATGTGGCATTCTCTTCCAGCTAACCAGAAAATTAGACAAAACAGAGAATTTAAGTAGGCGGTGCAAAATAGTACAAATACAAAAAAACTAATAATAAAAAAGTATAATAGTGCGAAAACAACTTTCAGGCTAAACAATATAGTTGTGAGTTAAAAGTATCTATCGGCCAATGTGGTTTGGCTTATGGAAATTTTAGGCGTACTGAGGGGCACCCGATCACACGACCGCGCTTGTGCCGCTTAGTTTTATACATTTCCTAATACAATATTGGAATTCTATAAAATTCCTAGGAAAAGTATACATGTCCTAGGATATGTGCGTATTAAAAAATCTCTGAAGCAATATTTTATACATTTCCTAAATAGCTTCGGAATTGTATACATTTCCTAGGAATAGTATACAATTCCTAGAATTCATACATTTCCTGTAACATAGACAAACAGTCATTTGTGTACTTTGAATTGGATGTCTTATGAAAGACTTCTTTGAGGAAAGATGATTGAATAGAAGGTGATATTGAAATTGAGGAAGTATATTATTGTTTATTCGTTTACATCACCATTGCAACCTACAAACAAGGTTACAAGATGAATCAACTGATTTATGAAGCTTGCAAAAGAATTTAGTCCCGATGGACAATAAAAATATTAGATTGTTTGGAATGTCGAAGCATTAGTGGCCTTCAAATTCCAATATGTACTAGGTATGTGCAAGTGGCCCAATTAGACCGATAAAAGTATCTCATTTTCCGAGCCGAGCTCAACAGTAACATTGCATTAAACGAACATTATTTTAACCGGTCACGAAACATCATTTATTTATCGTCGAAGTATCGAAAACCGTTTGTAATTAACAAGAAAGAGCGCTTCGAAACGGTACAACAAATTAGGCGAGCTCTGTAAAGATGAAATGGACTTACAGTGAGCCTGTAAGAGCCACATAGAATAATAATATTACGAAGTGCGTAGTTTCTATAACGTTTTGTTAGACACAGTAGGACTGGGAGCACTAAGGGAGGAAAAGGAGAGAGATTCCTTCAGTGCTAGCCTTTACATCGTATACGGTTAAGTAATGTCTACCGACCATCTCACTCATTCATCATCACCACCGTTTTCATCATCATTTTTCAGTATAACCTTTTGAATGATAAGCTAATGCAAACCATTATTTTTACCAAACAACTTAAACCAATAGACATAATTTCTTATAGTAATATGGTAGAGCAGGCTGTCTCAAATTCCAAGTAATAACGACCGACAGCAATGTAGAACTATTGTATGTAGAAATAGGCCATTGTGTTTCTACTTGCTGCCAATTATGTGTTTATTAACGTACCTTGAAAAATGTAACACTTAAACGTAGAATTAAACTAATTTAATACCAATCAAGCTGTCTTGGTTAAATATACAACACATTAAAAATGTGTGCCAAGAACACATAAAAGGGAATGAAAGAAGAAAAAACTAGATGTAAAAATCTAGTGTTTTACAGAAAGTACAGTCGCGGAATGAAAAGGTTCGTCACCTTAGTGTCGGTTTTCGCTTGCAGTAGGTACTGTAAGAGTCAAACCTGCCAACATAACCGTGCAAGAAACAGTGCTGCTAACATTTAAATAAATATGACGTTTGCTAACGAATAAGGTTTTGCTTGTTTATTTTTCTATCCCATCAGTGCAATGTTACAAAATGTAGTTTTTTTTATTTAATAGATAATGACAGGTTGAACCAACAAGAAGGTTTTAGTTTATCAATGATGATAATCTTCTTGACAAGTTAAATCGTCAAACAGCTTTGATCTGAATAGTTTTGAACTTTACTGACGAACAGTTAAAGATTATTTTCTCTAAGTCGAGATTATTCTGTAACATAGTTTCAAAAGGTAACATGTGCTCGCGATTCGTTGAAGGAATCAATTTGAAAACTGACGAACCTTTTCATTCCGTGACTGTACATTTTCGCTGGAAAATGTATAACGTTTTGAGGAATCAACCATCACCTTCTAATTGTTTTACGAGTATTTTTTCCGTACGATTAAAAATTAAATGCGAAAAAAATACATAATATGAAGTAATAAAACAAGTTAACTAATACTTAGCAACGTTCGTACCAGTATGTAATTGCATGCCGTAATTTAAACTTCTCGTTGGATACTGTGAGAACATAAAGTGCCATTATATGTAACATTTGTCCCTTCAGGGCTCGGGTTGATGGGGACTTTTAATTGCATAATTCACGGCTAGTTAACTAAACTCATTAACTTTCGTCGCGTTAAAATAACATCACGGTGAACAAGCTAGAATTTATCGGTGTAAAGCAAACGTTGCTGTGGTTGGGAGTAGATGGGTGACCATCACGATAAAAGTCAGAAATATGTCATCTTATGCTTCGGAAAACACGGAAGAAGTGTATTGACATTACTCGAAGGTTTAGTAAAATGCATTTTTCAGTTAGAAAGAGATACGAGAGAATTTCTGCATTTTGGCAATTATATTGAAGCTCGTAACGAAATTAAAGTGATATGAAACATACAGAATGGCAGAAACAAATACAAAATGATCAATCCAATCACAACTAACGTTTCAATTTGCTTCCCTATTTAGCGTATCCATTATTCCGCAACAAAACTCGGAATATTGCCCACTCTTTTGTTTTTACGTTGCGCTGAACGAATGCACCGCGATGAGCAAGCCGTTATAAATGGACCACAATACAATTTACTTGTTGAAAGCAATTACGTTTGCATGTGACTGTGAGGCGTCCGTAGCTCAGTGTAAACAAAAAACGAGAGTTTACAACACAAAGAGTTTCCATCGAAGGTCCGTGATGTCACTGCAATGTGATATTGACTTCTTTTAAATTAGATTTGTGCTCTAAGCGCTCCTACA
The DNA here is from genome assembly GCF_004193835.3 of Ostrinia furnacalis. Classification (NCBI taxonomy): domain Eukaryota; kingdom Metazoa; phylum Arthropoda; class Insecta; order Lepidoptera; family Crambidae; genus Ostrinia; species Ostrinia furnacalis. The sequence goes on along the minus strand of NW_021132634.1, from coordinate 441,501 downwards.
CAACAATGTGATGTTTTGTATGTAAGTTGCAAGCTGGCGGTACATCAAGCGTATACTTTAGAGACGCGTGAACAGTAGCACTAACGCTAAAACGAAGAATCTATGAAAAACAAAGCTTTCTCACTGGAGATTGGACTGGATACATTCGAAAATCATTTGATAAAACTTGTCACCCAATTCAAGGCTAGAAAACTGGCTATCAAACACAGGGTTCACATCAAAAAGGTATTGAAAAAATTTGCCAAATCCAGTTTCGAACGATGCAATCATAGTTCATCCTCCACCAGACAGAAGAAGCGTCAGGGTCTCCTGCCTTTGTCACAGCAAGGTAAACGAAATACAGCCTTAACTGTGATGTCATTAAAAATTAAAACACTTGGCAACACTGTCTATTATGTAAACGCACGCGCGAACCCGAGCCTGCATCAGGGCACTGACTCCGCAAATAGGTCAACCACGTAATATCCTTTAAATTGAGCCAAAAACTTTCAACCGCCAGAAACTGAGCTCATTTTATTGAGTTCGCTATTATTTTTATGAAAATGTGATTTATATTTTGCGGTATGAATATATTGGACTGCAAAATTGAAAATAGTTTCATGATAAATGGTTCAGTGTATTACCAAAGTTACTTCAAAATAGCGGAAGATAAAAATCTTAATGCATCCGGTCAGTAAAAATAATGGTTATAGTTACGTTTGTGTTTTAGTTTAAATGTGTTTTCTTTTTTCATGAGGTTACAATGCTGAGTGCAGTCGAAGTCTCAGAAGGAGGAATTCATGTTTATTTTCGGACAATCCTACTTGATTCTCAAGCCCAAATTCTAATCAAACCGTGGAGAGAACTCAATTTACCTGTCCGTCTGTCACTGTCTTCGAACTCTATGATATCATCATATATGTACATGTAAATAAATCGGTAAATCTAGACTAGAACCTGAATTAATAGAGAATAACTGCAGGTCTAACAATCCGCGCGGAGGGGAGCTCGGTCCATTATGAGGATCACTTCAATCGTAACACGTCCGTAATCCCTGCTTCATGCATGTACCGAAGCACATCAAGCTACATTGTTTCATCTTATGTAGTTGTGATACGGGCTATTTTGCAACAAAAATGTATAGCTTGATCTGCTGCCGTCCGTACATGTATAGGAATGATAGAATGTTGGAATCGTCGGAATACTCCACTGGCCCGGATAATTGGGACAGGCTTCATATGCAGCGAGCATTTTGATCCGGTCTGGTAATAAATGGAATCTGTGTAAGACCTAAAGTTTACAGCGCATATTCCTGTGTAAAGCGAATCAATGTTATGTAGTTTGATTTGGGCCCAATAAAGTCATTTTAGACTCAAACTTAATTCGGAACCAAGCAAAAATGTAGGAAGCACAACAGCAGAATTTTATTTGGATGGTATTGGATCAACAGGAAGGTTCCGATTATTATCATCCTTATTAATAGATAATCATAATGCATGCCCAAATCAAGTCATCAAGTGCAACTGATCGTGTGGCCATCATTAGTGTCCATGATTGGTCACTCGGCCCACAGATTTGAGAACGTGGGCTGAATTTTTAGAGCGCGTTGATTACCGTAGACAACCGACCTATTTAGGAAGATTTAGGTGGGTCAATACACAATATAAATGTATATTTATAGTAATATGACGCAAACTAAGAGAAGACCCCTCTTCCATTCGCTATTTATCTTTTTTATGTGTTCGTCCTTATCAGATCAATGTGTGCTTTGTATAGATACGTCAAACTGTCGGCGGTCAGTGTGTGTGTAATGCTGCAAGGAAAAATCTTTCACGTTTTTTCGCCTACTTATCTCGCTGTTATAAATATTATGATATAAACTCTATTATATTTTTTCATATCGACGGTTTTCTGAGATCTTCTCAAAAACATTAGTTTAATCTAATCGTCAATAAAGACCATGGTTTTTCCCAAACCACAAGGATGTTATCTCAGGTCAAGTATGCAAAGTGAAAATGTTTTCTCAGAGATAAAGAAGTTTAACGTGATTAACCGTACAGATAGGTTTTGTGGTTAACTATTTCACTATTCGAGTTTGTAAAGTGTTTTCGGCGATGATGATTATTATGATCGGTAAACACCATCAACCACGGTTATCACATAAATAAATAGTTTGCATTATAGTTTTCCAACACAGCAACACATCAAGGGACTTTTCTCCAATAAGTCAAGGCACTTTTCAAGGTTTTCAAATGACACATAGTTTTACTTGCTGGTATTATGATATTTTATGGTGTGAGCCCCTTATGATTAATCTACTGTTAAAATTCCAATGAAGTCTGGAATTTGGGTCATAACTTTTTACTCTTTTTCGTACAAAAACATTATCACAAGTAAAATAAACACAATTTTATTATGGTCGCCGTCTCATCAAATTGATAGGAACACCGTGTAAAATTTCAATTTTATAATGATATCGGGTTTAGCGGACTTTCTACCTTAAGTGGTCGTATAATAAACCACCTGACCTTGTATTGTTTTCCGATGTTATGCAAAGCTTTTCATTTTGTTTACCTCATCTGGCGAATCGATCTAACGCTGCGTAGGTACTCATTTTTGAATGGTTTGCAAACACTGACAGAGTTAATAAATAAAAACGATGATTACGTTGCGTAAATCAGCAGTGGAATTTGAAATTCGGGACATATCTCTTTGTGCGCTAATCAAAATTCATATTAGTCATCGGGACATTTGACGACACTATCAGCTGAAGCTTTCGAGAAGATCGCATCAGTCCCATTGATTTTACGTCAAAATTATCGGATTTCAATTTATCAAATCTATGTTCGTACTTACTGGCGAATTTGTAACATTTGGATCAACTTCCATAAAACCGTATGATTACGACGACCAAGTCAAATGCTCATCATCACGAGATGGTTCATGATTATGCATAATACATTCCCCTAAGGTCCTTTATACACCTGTAGGGATACAGGTGTTTAATGCCACTTTGTTATAAAAACCTATGTTCTTAAGTAAACAATTAGGGCACGGTTTTATTTTAGCTTACAGCTATTTACGGTCGTTCTCAAGGTGACCTGGGAGGTGGATATCGGAAAACTGAGTATAGACTTTATTAAGTGGAAGTTACTGCTAGAATATTTATGGCACACTGCAGGTCTGAGTGAACTGGATCTGAGCCATTTTAGTTATTTCGAGAATCCGCCCAATATAACTTCCACTTTTAAGTTAAAAGTCTCCAATATTAAGCAATTTTTTTAAAGAAAACCCCTTTCGCTTTCGTGCTAAAGCTAAATACTTATTGCTTGTGTAACGAGTGGGTTCACCACTATAGTCCAGCGGCGGGTCGAACCCTCGATTCTGTGAGTCCAACACCGACACCATTAGAATATCGTCGCTTCAAACTGTTAACCAAATCAAAACTTAAATAACAATACCCCCAATAGTAATACACTCAATACATCATTACTGATTCTCTATTAAAGACACTAAGTTCGAGACATTCTTAGCTTATCTCACACGTAGCCCAAAAGAGAACACGTAAGACCCCCCCATTTTATGACAAGGGCAATAAAGATAAACTTTTATTACGTACTAGATAACCTCATCGAATAGTACACCGAGTGTGTATTGCTAGGCCGACGAAGTTGCGGGCATAAATCAGGGAATTAACATTAGGAGCTCGACTCGCAATGGTATTAGGGATGCTAGTTCGGTCTGGGCTATAATGGCATAGCTGGACGATCAGTAGTGATAATTTGTTGGTTATTAAGTACTGAATAGAACCGCAATTGCTTTTATAGCGGTTTATTTCTTGAAGGATTCTTTTAACTAAACTGGGGCGTATATTAAAATACTCAATTCCCAATTAGACGACAATATTTCCTAGGATCTTCTGATGGACATTCCTCTAACATAAAAATAATCGTACAATATTGTAGTTCTACACAATCTTTGGTAAATCAGCAGATTCACATTATCAACATCTGTTGTAACGACTCACCCGCTTTTTGGATGTCTGAGCTGAGGTGATACGTAATATTCTGTGATTCTATTTACCAAGAACTGTACTTAGCACGTCAATATTGGCAACCCTGCGTTACTGTAGCGACAAATTGACCGGTGGGGGGACAGCAAAGAACAACAGCATCGTTGAGGCAATCAAAACTGACCGGCTAAGGCTTTTTACAAACCCTGGCGACGCGCCAGCGATAAGGCCGCCTGCACAAGTCGCTTATCTACACGATCAGGCGACAGATAAGACGAGGGTGAACTTAGAAGCCCCTCGGGATGTTTTGTCAGTGGGATTTTTAATCTGCGAGAATTTCTTGGGAGTAAAAGTATTTCTCACAAATTGAACAACATACCTAAGTGGAGTGGAATTATTGGATGAATGGAATTCAAAATGAAGGTAACTTGAAAAGTTGTTGTTAGTCATAAATCAAACTTTTAACATCGATCTCGAGACTGAAATAATGGTAGAACATAGCTGCAAAGTAAATTCAAGTTATTGGTTAATTATGTGTTATAAGTGGATTCCCCACAATAGTCCAGCGGCACTGCGGGGAATATGCGCAAGTACATGTGAAGATGCGTCATAAAAATATGATGATAATATCTTAGCCAAAGCGCTTCTTCGTTAGAAACGATCTTACTTGGTTGGTCTACATCCGGTTAGAAGAACCGAATAATATAGAATTGTCCCTTGACGTTTCGCATCTTAGAAGCAATCAATAAGCACAACAACACAGTGAGGCACTGACCGGGCGAGGCTTCTGAGGTCTGGCGCGACGCCAGGCACGCTCGGTAAGGGCGAATGCATAACTCGGGTTATCTCCAAGAGACAGATCGCTGGGGTGTAGCGAAACGGCGGAAATTAACGAAGAAAAATTACCGACCACGTAATAAGATTCAGTCGAAAATAGTAAGGAGCGTTTGTAGCTAAAAGCAGGCCTGTTCATCTCCGCGAGTTTACATCGAAAACAAAACACGTACGATGGCCCACCTACAGGATACTATTCGACAAGGCCCACATACGAGCGAACATTGACTCACGCACGCGTATTCTTGTGTATGATGGAAGAAAATAAAGAAAATGGTGTACTAAATACTGTGCAGTAATTAACTGCCTAAATAATAATAAAAACACAGAATGTACTTTTTTAAGTTGCCTCAAGACACTGAGAGGTAAACAAGTAGTTAATATTATTCATGATAATTCGTGCTAAATCATGTATTTCCTCCGCCATTTTCCGTAGTTTGGCACCTCACGTCACATCATTTTACCGAAGTCAGCCCTATAGCTTCGGCGCAGTGCCGATCACTGACGTTTGTCAACAAAATGGTGCTTGACTCTTGAGACAAGCTAAATTACACCATATTGTTAGACATTGAGCATATTTTTTTTTAAATACCTTCGCGAAGTAAAACTTCTGTACTTAGTACTTAATATTATTATGTGCTAAAAGTCAAATTAAATGATAATTTGCATTGCACATTACTAATTGACCCGTTATAGCCTCTCCGTGTTGACTAAACACACTATGCTGGTGTCACAAGTAAGTTCACCAGTCCAGCGCCGGCGGGGTTTGAACCAACGTTCGGCCCTTTTCACACGTCCCGGTTGCCGGCTAACCGGCGCCGGCCGGCGCCGTATAGCCGGCAACCGGGACATGTGAAAAGGGCCTGATACCTCCACCGTTGCGCTATTGTCGTCTCTATAAAAATTTAATTCAATTGTGATGTAAACGGCTAATTTCCAAGCCGAATCCAATTAGACTGAACTCGCTATGGCTATACGTAATACAGTACTCCTCCGCATTCCAGAGACACCCCAGATTGTTTAAATTGTTCCAGTTTCCGGGTGCTCCTTATCTTCCTTTAATATGTTTTCTTGCGATCGCTGTTTGGCCAGAATACCGCATTTATTTGGACTACGATTGAATAAACTGGGCGTGGGCTGAGATTGGTATCTTTTATGGTGTTCGTTTAATGTATACCGGTAAGCGCTAGCGATAATAACTTGAAAAAACTTGGACTACGATAATGAAAAGATAATAGCAATACAATCACAAATAGAATATGTGCATCAGTGTTTATTCCACAAATAATTGTTACAGCAAACTTGTTCCCACGAGGTGGCAGGAAGGCGCTAGACGCAAGCCGCTACCAACCGGGCAACATGGAAAGCATTGGGGGAGGCCTATGTTCAGCAGTGGACATCCTATGACTGAAATCATGATGGTGATGATGATGAAAAATTTTCCCGTACCTATATGAAACGCCATAAGTAAGCAACGTATTACATAGGTATAAAAATCGCAAAAATGCGGTAATTTGGTTCATGTCGCCCTCAATGATCGAAGGCCGTGACGCAGCATGAGTTGCTAATCTGCTCAAGAAAACGTGTATTGCATGCTTCGTAAATATTTCAGAGATTTACACGTTACTCGCACAACATACGATACGAGTACCAGTAAATCGCAAGAAACAATCGTAAACAAGTATCGTAAAGATTATGCTAACTAAACTAGTTCTAAAACTATCTGAATTTCAAATTCAATTCAACCTTTACCTTTTCAAGTTATTTCAATAAAAAGTATTTGCACACAAAAGGTCATAACTATTCAACATTTTAGCCCAGTATTTATTTTAGCAATTATATTCGATTGAAAGTTTTGATTAATAATAACACTAAATATTGCCACCATTATTATCTCCTATTACGTTTGACTTAGTAATGTCTACTAACTGGCTACTAAATTGCATATTGATACAGTTGTTATTAATCTGGAACTTGCCCGGAAAATATGATAATCTTGCAGGTGCTGCCGTGTTTGCGTGCGACACAGGATAAATTACAAACTGACTCAAAGGCAAACATGGAGGACATGCTTCATGAATTCTTCGGGAGATTAAATGTTAAAAGCTGCTTTAATAACAATCAACATCGGCAACATTTTATAGAAAGCGTAAGAGAATTCAGCTGATGTTGGGCTAATCTAAAGCTTTGAGGCAGCGTGACTTGCAAAACTGAACCTAAAACGTTACAGGGCTAGTTAATTCAAAATTGAATTGTCCAATTAGCTAAAATACTTTTTCAGACAGTTCATAACTTCGCTAATCGCAGGAGTTGCTAATGCAATGACTGACATTTTCAGAAAAAACGTGCTTAGTTTTTTCTTGCATATAATTTTGCTACAAAGCACTTTTAAATGCGCTTTTGATAACAGATTAAAAAGTCATGTGAAAAAAGACTTAAAAGGTCTTTTCAAGCTAATCTGTTCCAACCTACACAGGTAAGTTATGGACGTAAATTATGCAACGATATTAAATGGTTCCAGTCGAAAGCCAAATTAATGATCCCCTAGGATTTGGAAGGCCTTAGGCTACATAACGACAGAACATCAGGCTATAAATACACCGAAGAATTCCAGAATCAGAACACAAGACTCAGAAACAACGAGGACTAAATTCTGTTTTCGTAGTAATGCTTTCTGAGGACAAAGTAAATTCTTTACATTGTGGCTAAACAAAACGTGAATAGCTGAATACATAAACCGACATTCAGACTTGGCTGAAAAGCGCAGGTCTTTTGGTCTGTAAGTTAAAGTTAACATAAATTTGATGCTAAGCCAACTATCTAGAGTAAACTAAGAAACTTAAGCTTATTTAAAAAAGACATTAGTCAACCTGTGACTCGGCTGTCCGTTTATCTTATCATAGAGTAAACTTTAACTTGCACGGTATTTTTTAGAAAAGTGAACAAAGGCGTACATTCCGTATTGCCTACGATAAGGCGCGTGGATTCGAAGTATTGTAACTAATGAACAGCCTATCGGAAAGCCCTCTAGTGCTCTAAAGCTCCGTAACGAAAGCTCTAACGGATAGAGGATTCTCTACATACTGGAACCTTTTTTCGGACCAAAATGATGATGGAATTTTGGGTACTCAGAAGTTCAACTCAATTTACCTCGTATGTGAAGGATGGATTAACACACTCTGGTACCCCTAAAACTAAAAGTACCTAATAAGGCTAACAAAATATCGTAATTTTACAGAATGTGTTGTTTTGATCACACGAATGTGGAACCCATTCATGTCGTAATAAAGAGGACAAAAAAAAATAACTGAACAAAACTCGCAATATTCTGTGCAACTGTAACAAAGTATGCCATTTCGCAATTTCGTAGCCCTTTTTATCAGCTCAGCATTCAGCATTAACATCCGATCCGCAACTGAAACGGTATACGTAACTGAAACGCTGAAACGTGCACGGTAGAATGCACAGATTCTACAACTGTACATAGCAGAATGGACTCGATTAGAATGCTCGTTGCAAGAATAGATTTTGTGTTGAGATTGAGGTTTGGTATGCTTTTAAAATTAAAAGTTCTGAAACTATTTTAATCAAAAACGCTGCTCCATCTTTGATTCAGCTAGTTCAAGAAGACTGAAGATGTATGTCTTCTTTTTTAGTCTACAAGTTCGACAAATTAAACTAGTCTTACTTGAGTTACAGAAAGCTTAAGTTCAGTCTTGAATTGACTCAATAACGCAGATCCTAGTATAATTTATCAGGGTTCGAGGATATATATCAACGGATATATATCAAGATATATATCGGATATATATCCGATATATATCAAGCCGGTTTTGACGATATATATCAACTTTTAAAATTTGTTACTGTATTTGTACTTTTTGACATAAGATTTTTATTTTTTTAGTTGATTTTGCCGTATTTCAAAGATGTTTTATGTTTTTGCTTTATTTGTCTGATTTTAAGTTTTAAAAACATTAAAAACATGTTTATGTAACACATATGCAATAGTATTCATGAATAATACAATAAAATAATGCTATGGTTTTCGTACAAAATTGATATATATCAAAGTTGATATATATCGGATATATATCATAAATATCCGATATTTTGATATTTATAATAAATATCGGATATTTTCGAACCCTGTAATTTATTGACAAATGAGAAATGGCTGACATACTAAGTTGCAAGCAATGAACCAGTTACTATTCATATCTCATAATTTATTTATTTATGTATACAGACGAATTCAGCACTTACATATTTTATCATCTAGACGACATGCAAATACGTCCTCAAGGCTGCTAGCAGTTCATTTAGAATTAATATCGGGTCAGTATTTTACTGATATTTATGACTGAGCTTAGAATTCTCGCCAGTAAGAAATAATGATGTCATGTCATAAGCGCAATTAGTTAACAATACATATATTAAGATAATAGCAATCATGTTGGCCTGTTGCCACAACAAATGCACATCGTTGCAAAAATAACACGTGACAGTCATTCATAACGGTCTGAACTTTAGAATTAGATTATACGAATCAAATCAAATCAAATCAAATCAAATAATCATTTATTGTGTTAGTTATAGGTAATACAAATCAGAATATTTACAACTATAAAATCCCTGAAGAAAATCATTACATCTACCATTACCACCATCATGGAGTAATTTACCACTGAGGAGCACAACCCTCGGGAATGCCTCCTACTGGGTGGACCGACGATCTGGCGGAGGTCGCGGGAAGAGCCTGGATGCGGGCAGCGCTGGACCGTTCATAGTGGAAAACCTTGGAGGAGGCCTTTGTCCAGAGGTGGACGTCATTCGGCTGAAACGAACGAGCACAACCCTATCTAATTTACCAGAGCCAAATTAAACATTATTTAAAGGAAGAAAAGTTAAAGAAATAAACCGTCACCAATTACCCCTGAAATGGTAATGTGGAAAAAATTTCAGAGTGCCACAATCACAGAACTATTTGGCACTGTCCAAAAGGATTCCGGTGTCTGTAACAGATTGCACGGAACTGCACCGTTCTTATGCAACTGTTCGGGCGGAATATATTGCACTTGCTACTGAAACTTTTTACTTGGGAAACTGAAAAACCGGCAAATGCAAGTTCCGAGTAAAATTTAAGTTGTCATAACTATTCATTTTACCCATTAACAGTGGAAACTAACGAGTAGAACACGAAATCAACTTATGATCGTCATTATTTAGTTCCTCACTTAGGTACCTATATTTTCAATTAACATGCTATTATTTGCTACCGAATCCTAGGTATTTCATAAGTTGCAAACAGTTAGTCGTTCTTTAAGTTTTAAGACTGTGTATTGAAATTGATTTCAATTTTTCTACTTATCTCTATCACTTAGTAGGTACTAAAATCGTACGAGTAAAAGAGATCGTTCTGAAAATTGAAATCGCATTTCCTTAGTCTACAGAGCCACGATCACGATATTCACGACTCACTGGCTACAGCGAGAGGTCTCATTCACTTTTGATGATTCAAGAGACGTTCAAGAACCCCCTTAGTATTTGTGACTTGGTGGTTGTCTTCTGACGGTGGCCGCGGTGTTTCATTTTATTTATTTTGTAGCATTGTAGCTCATGCTACAATTAATCGACGGCACTTCAGTGGTATAGAGATATAATATAGACTTACGAGCTTTTTCTCGTGGCTTTGTCCGTTTGAAATACAGTTTGCCACAGAAAAACACTTATATGACACTTAAGGTGATAATTTGGCGAATAGTCAATAATAATCATCATCATCATCGTCTCAGCCATAGGACGCGTCTACTGCTGAACATAGGCCTCCCCCAATGCTTTCCATGTTGCCCGGTTGGAATACTCAATATTATGGTTGTAAATAAATTACGTTATTCTAATGAAATCCTTTCAGTACGTTTTGCGTGAAAATGTAACAAACGTTTAAAATACTAGCTTTTACCCAATGAATTTTTCTTTTGCGAATCACAAACAATGCTCCGATTTGTTCTAACTTCTAACGCCACCAAAGTTCCCGTAACCTTGTAATTATAGCTTCAAGTGGGAAGGCAGAGGTAAACGTGGGTATGATTTATCACGCGTCTCCCAAGGGACAAGGTCTAAGATGGATGCGGTGGGCAACAAAAACATTCGGGGAAATATGGCACCCGGACTATGAGAATAACGCCCGATGCTTGCTTATGTGAAGCAGGAAATCGAACGCACAGCGTTGAATAGAGCTCTGTGATTGGTTTGCGTATCACCATGTGCTTCCACGCGAACTGTGAGACCTAATAGTAATGTTTGTGAATACCGGCGTAAAGCCCAGGTATTTCGTATTTAATTTTACGCGATTAGAGGACAGATTATAGATACTGTCTAGACTTTTATCAGTTCTCATTTATTGTACCACACTATCTCAGTGAATAAATAATCTTTAAATCTCTTTTTTATCTTATGTGGTTTTCTACATGCTGAGTGCAAGACAATACAATCAGTGAGCCGACGTGATGCCATTTGAAATCCATCGCTATAGGTCAGCGATAAAGGCTTTTTTAAAAGATCTTCCTGACTTTACGGGGACGTAAAATCTGAGTTATATTGGAATATCCAATAAACAATAGTTGATAAGATCTGAGGCAGTTCATTCTTGTAATTGAAAAATTATTTATTTTAAAATCCTTCACTTGTATTTATGTTCATTCATATGTAATTTTTTTAAGTTATCAGAGCCATATTCTTGCCGTACTAAGGTTGCGTGAAAAATTTAACTCACGCCAATACATACAATAAGCGTAAATAATCAGGTATTTCTGCACATAAAAATAACTTTTGTCACACCATTATTTAAATTAATATAAACATTTATAATGGAACCATTTAAAGGAAGACACCTATAAAAGTAGACAGTGTACAAGACAAGTTTTTATTTTATCTACATAGTATTTCCCTGACGTAAATAATTTTTGACACGACGAATATAACGCACTCATACCTATAGCTCTTTGGGTTCCAGTCCAGGGCCCAGTGGATTCAAGGGGCGCCACCAGCTAAGTCAAAAAAAAAATTTACTGTCTAATTTTTTTCTATACTTTGAATAATTAGGTGGGCCCCTAAAAGTAGAATTAGCCCAGGGTCCCGTAAAATCACGGTCCGGTCCTGCAATTACAACCAACTCAAATAAAGGAGCAAATTGCCTCTCACAAGTTTTAAAAACAATCAAGCCAGTCAATAGTCACCGACAAGTAAACTAATGGAACTTAAGGCTTGGTATTTCTGCTAAAGTAGGTATTTCGCGCTGTCAAAATCTGCGCGCGCAATACTTCGCCGAAGACAGCGCGCCAAAGAGCTCTCGCGGCTACATAGTATAGAAATACGCAGTTGGTTAGGTTAGGTTGACTTCCTTCCGTTCAAGCGTCACACTCACAGCACTTTCTAATACAAATCATATCCAAGTGATACAAATTAAAACAACTTTCAAAATTTTTGGGAATATATTTTAGAATCGAATAAATATAGAATATATTTTATAACGGCCAAAGTNCTCCGTATTTAGTTTCCTATGGGCAGCGCCACTCTTTTTATGGCCCATACTGCCGCAAATGAGACACGTAACAATTCCATCACAAACAAGCTCCAGAATTGTATTGGACGGTGTCACTGACGGTTGCAATCCACCACACCCTCAAACGAGTCAATTCGCGACAAAAATTTCCCAAACACATCGTCGCGCGAGCTATGGCGGCGGCCGTACGACCTGTCACAGCGCCTACAAAAATCACTATGAGGGCTACGTGAATATTCACGATTCCCAATAGGACTACGACGCGGAGTGCGTACACATCGCCTAGGTGACCTACCTCGATACTCAATACTCAATCGATGCACACGTTCATTTAACGGCGGCATTCGATATTCTAACAAACCCGACGTTTAACTAACTTTTATCACGACACTGTTTACGAGAATAATCACGTTCTTTTTTTAATCTAGACGAACGCCTGGTCATCTTAACTTTTAACACTGCACTGATAATCACAAACTAAGGCAAAAATAGATGGCAAAAACGGTTAGAACGCGTGGTCAATCCCACTTCTGATCTTAAGGATCAGAGGTGAGAGTGCTTTTTAAAAGTGATGTACGGCACCAGCAGATATCGATTTATTACATAACCGAAACCAATAATTCCACAAATCAATTTAACGCAATAAAGAAATATGCCTATGGCAGAAATAATGATCTAGGTCACAAATATCACAGTCCCTGAACCGAGAGAACGTCCGTCACAGCCAAGCACTCGAGCAAAGTGTGGCGGCGCGCGGGGCGGCCGGTTTCTCGTGCCTTCCCTCTCTAAGACAGAGACAACAGGATCGAACGATATGACGTCACGCTGACGTAGCGGGTGTTATTTCTAAGATTGGTGAAATATTTATCTAAAGTGTTTAGTTCATGTAAGTGTTTTTATCTATTGTTTGTAACATTAAAATTTTATCACCAAACAAGCCTAATTCGCTTCCCCAATGTCTGTTTTTATGTAACTTTCCTATTAAGGATTGATTGTTTTTCCGTGGTTGTGACTGACAAACTTTTATTTGTTTGCTTTACGTGTCTTGTATGAGAACTTAATCTTTTCGAAGTAGGTACATAAAATAGAAGCTGGCGCGGGAGGTGCCTGGATGCACACTGGATGCGAACGGCCAGGACCGGTCTTTGTGGAAATCCTTGGGGGAGGCCTTTGTCCAGCAGTAGACGTCTTTCGGCTGAAACGAACGAAAAAAGAAGCTAAGTAAAATAGAGGAAAACCATAAATAGAAAACGAATAGAGGTAACTTTGGGAATTTATTCTATCGAGTCAACTTCATCAAATCGTGTTTCCATCCGTTAATAGCCCTAGAAAATATCCTCAACTATGCCCAATAAAAATCTTAGCCTTTAATTTTACTGTTTAGTACCTCAAAAATGAAAAATGAAAACCTCATTTTCGCCATTTTCTCTGCTACCCGGCCTTAAGTGGCGACTAATATCTTGGGCATGTCGCTCGTGCTAGAACGACTTGTAATTAGTTCGGCCAATTAGTGACTTGCGAGTTTCAGACAATCTCAAGACGATGAGTGATAGTTATAATCTGAGCAAAATCAATATTCGTGGATTAATCAACACGTAAACAGATTGTATATTAGAGATTCTAGCAGAATATTAAGGCCCGATTCGACCAAACTTTTATCCGAGAATAACTCCTGGTGTAACTGGCACATTGACTGTTTCAGTATGGGAAATATGTAAAAACTGACGATTTATTCTGAGATTAATATTTATTTACACTTGTAGGGTCGATAATGGACTCTATACTATTCAGATGATAACTGTTTCGACTTTTTTAAGGCTAGGCGAATAAATAAATAATTAGTATTCGACTAAAAAAGTCTACCTATAATCAAAATCACCATAATTTAGAGTTCCTAAGACTACTATTCTATTAAATCAGTGTAAATATCCAATGTTTACATGTGATATGTTGCAGTTTAACCAGAACTTAACCAAGATTTCAAACATAACAAATTAATTCACAGAGTTAAGTCAACATTCAGATTGGTTGGCTATCCAACTTCGTTTGCTCGGTGATAAGATATCACAGTGGAGTTAAATATAGCAGGTTCTCACGGTACCCCTTAAAATACGGCAAATCGAAGGTGAAGCTAAATATAGGTACCTACCATTGAAAATACAGAACATATCCGAATATAGCACTATTATTGACTGATAATTTATTTACCGCCTGACTTGGAAGCATTCGTTGTGCTCAGTTTCGAAGCGATGTTGGTTATTTACAGTAGGTTTAGAGGTTAGCTCAGCTGGTCACGTCAATAAGGAAATGCAGGCGTTTAGTTCGAGTCGTAAATACTTACTTATATCCTCACTATTATTACAAAATCGCACATAAATAAGATACCAGTATTTATAGCTTAACGCCTAGATGTCTGTGCTTTAAACTGAGTAACGCACCAAGACAGTCGATCGTTGGTGCCTGAAAGCCAGAGGTAAAGATGATGGTAAACACTGTGGCATTTTATGCCGTAGTTTAGTTATGAGTTTTTTTTTCCAACAAAAATAGTTAAGATTTTTGTTGATTTTTTCACATTAGTGCGTGAGAGAGTGAATGATGGAATTTCGCATGTTCCTTGCACATGTATCCAACTCAAGCTTACATTCAAACGCTTCATTAGTTTAATTAGAATAATTAGTATTTTCCAAATTTATGTCAGGGAAAACCCCTACCGATTTCACTTACATCATTCCGATAATGTAATTCCAAATTATCCATTACGTGCTAATGTATTGTAAGTAAATAGTCAACTAATTCGACTGGTTAGCGAAGCTTTGAGCTGAGTGAGAATACTAATAGGGTGAAACTCTGTAAGAAACTACACAATAAAGTTGTAAATTATCCAAGAGGGTCTATATTGAACTTGGCAGTGACAGTATAGTGTGTGATATCTAAAGTAATCTATACTTATAATAAATCTGTAGAGAGGTCAATTCTGTACATGAAATATATTTTCAAAATAACTATCAGGGGGTGATTAGTGATCGATACTGATGCCAAAATGTCTGTATGTTCCTTATAGAAACAAAAACAACTCGACTGATTTTAACGAAACTTGGTACAATCATTCTTCATACTCCTGGGCAGGTGATAGTATACTTAGGAATTCCCACGGGAACGGGAATTAGCGGGAAAAAACATTTGTATGAAAAAATCTAAACCGCGTAAGATAGATGAAGGGGGTAAAACGGAATCCACGCGTACGAAATCGCGGGCGGCCGCTAGTCTAAACTATATTAAAAAGAGGAAAGATATGATTTTTGTATTGAATAGGTTCCGAAACTACGGGACCGATTTCAAAAAAATCTTTCACCATTAGAATCCTAGGAAGGGAAGGTGAGAGGTCACTTTATGGGCCGTAATATCCCAGAGCTAGCCATAAACAAAAGAAGAAAAAGAATCCCAAGTATATTTTGTTTATTAAAATCACTATACATACAGTAACATGTGAAAAAGCTGCGTGTATTTCTGTGGATATATCAATGTGTGGCCGAAATAACAAATTCATTACACAAGGCAGTTCATTTAGTCAGACACTAATTTTGTAACCTGAGTTGTTTTTATTCACTCGATAGGAAAAGAAAGAAGCCCTCGCCAAGAAATTGGTTCTTTGAGACAAAAGCTCTAGCTTGTAACTCCCTCTTTTTAATCAGGGGTTAAACACCAAATTAAAACAAATAAGACAACAGTTTAGCACTAAATAACGGTGAACTAAACAGTGCGAGGCATGTAACGTAGCCTTTAGCATTCGGCACTCGTCTGAAATGGACTCGAGCTGCTTAGCATTCCATCGGGCTGCCTGCACCGCATATTTCGGCACAACACATTGTTTTCGCGAAACTATTCGCGAATAAACATGTTTTACATGATAAATATGCAGGTATTATGTAATAGTAACAATATAGCACCTATTACAAGACATTATCAGTTCATTATATGTTCAGCAGTTGTATTTGCAATATTGCGCAATTGTTTGTTATCCCAAATAAAATAAAATAAAATTATATGCCACAAGTTACTTTTATGTGCCATTGTCTTATTCAATTAAGACTTACTTAAATTCTTTTGTATGCACATCATTCAAGAAACTCACTCTGCGCCATTTATTTGAGATCTTTAAAAACTTTAAAAATATTTAAGAGTAGAGTAAGGTAAGGGTGTACTTGTTTTGCTGAAGTAACGTAAATATAGTTCCAAAATACTGGACTGTCCTGTCGATGACATTGACAGTGGGGCGCCACCGTCAATACCGGATCGCTGGTTCAGATTTTTGCCATGTTGGAAACCATATAGTTGAACGATGGTAGCGTCCCCCTGTCATTGAGTTTGGTGGGACAGTTCAGCGTGGGTCATCTATAAATCCTAATATTCTAAAATACTATTATGTTATACACAAACCGAAGTTTACAAGTATAATTTATTTAAAGTGAGGATTTTAGAATAATAAGTGAGCAGTCTTACAAGCACGGAAAATTACAACTTTGAGGTTCAATAAATTTTACAGTTACGGGCCGGCTGAAATAGAAGGTGCCTGAAAATCCTGAAATGGTTCCGAAACACCTGGCGCACCACTTTTGTGACCAAACTTGGCTTAGCTCACTGCCATTCAATCTAGATTCGTCAACAGTCATAAACAGGCGATATACCTAGATGACGTAATGGCACCTTAATAAAAGACCAAAACAATAAAATAAGGCACGTCACAGGACGTTCCAACATCATAGCGCTTACGTCATACATTATTCACAGTAGTATGAATCCCAAGCCCATAAAGGACAAATAACCAACAACAGGTGAGAGACATTGTCACCATCGCCGTTATACCACAGAATAATAATAAGTACTACGTACAGAAGTTTTACTTCGCGAAGGTATTTAAAAAAATGTATGCTCAATGTCATTAACAATATGGTGTAATTTAGCCTGTCTCAAGAGTCAAGCACCATTTTGTTGACAAACGTCAGTGATCGGCACTGCGCCGAAGCTATAGGGCTGACTTCGGTAAAATGATGTGACGTGAGGTGCCAAACCGCGGAAAATGGCGGAGGAAATACATGATTTAGCATGAATAATATTAACTACTTATTTACCTCTCAGTGTCTTGAGGCAACTTAAAAAAGTACATTCTGTGTTTTTATTATTATTTAGGCAGTTAAATAGTGCACAGTATTTAGTACACCATTTTCTTTATTTTCTTCCATCATACACAAGAATACGCGTGCGTGAGTCAATGTTCGCTCGTATGTGAGGCCTTGTCGTATAGTATCCTGTAGGTGGGCCATCGTGCGTGTTTTGTTTTCGATGTAAACTCGCGGAGATGAACAGGCCTGGTTATACATACAGCTCTATTAACCTTTGTATCGCTCGGTTAGACTCTAAACTCGGAGGTGAGATCATAATGCTTATATTTTGAGTACACTGAGAGCATTTTCAACATAGTAAACAAACCGATTCGCGAGACTGTAACCGCTGTTTCAATATTGCTTGTGGTCTTCGTTACATTTTATAATTTAGAAACTTATCAGATAAGGTTCTGGAGATCCTTAAACTTTTCTTAGGTGTATGAATGAAATGTTAAATCACACTACAAGTTCATAGTGTGATGCAAATACTGAAATTGTATAAAATTTTAAAAGATCGGGCTCGAATGATGCCCTAAGGACTTTATGTAGCGATGCAGTCGCGCTGCTGTAGCGCGTTAGTAGCGCGTTGGCATCTCTTCTGTAGTGCGTTGCAAATGCGACTAACACGCGTTAGTAGCGATACTGTAGTCATCGTGGGCGAAAGCCCTAACTGGTAAAGCACATAGGCACGAGTACTAGCCTAACTTTGAGGCACAAACAAACGCCCACATACCTGTATCTGGAACATGGAAATGGAGTCATCCAGCATTTGCACCCTGACGGCGAGCATCTTGCCGCCCTTTTTCGGCGTCGCCGGCGGCGTGCGTGACCCGCCGCCGGCGCCATCCACGCCGGCCGGCGTGCTGGCGGAATGATGCATCCGACCTGGAAATGGACCTAATTATTCATCTGTTTTTTTTTTATGCTAGACAAGACAGGTATTTGTCTGCAATCGCACCTGGTGTTAAGTGAGATGCAGTCTAGGATGGTACATATCTGTTTTTTTAATGAATAGTCCAGTAGGTCTAGGATGCGCGCCGCGATAAGCGTTTATCACGCCATCGATTTTACGCGATAAGCCCATACATTTGTCGTCTAAAATAATCGATAAGGTTTTATCACGGCGCGCATCTTAGCCTGGCTGGTAACCTCTTTTGGTAAGCTAAATATGCTTGTGTTACGATTGGGTTCATCACAATAGTCCAGCGGCGTAGCGAGGATCGAACCCGCGTTCCTCGGATCCGAGACACTGACACCATTGGGATCAGCTTTTAAATCTTGTCATAAATATTATCACGCATTAATGATACTTTTATAGACTAGTCTCCGTATCATCAACAGGTTATTAAGAGCTGAACAATAACAGGATGAAGAAGGCGATATCTCTATAAGTTACTGATAGTATTATCAAATGAAATCGACACAAAACCTACTGTTATTTAGGTGGTCAGATTTCGATGCAATGAAACAATTTATTATCTTATTATCACACAATTAACCTAGCAAGATTATGTAAATGTAAATGCATGTTGGATTCATTAGTGACCTGTATTTATGGTAATTTAAGTGGTAATGGTAACTGCAGTTCAGCAAAGTGCACTGTAGTGCATTAGTGTCACTGAAAACTCAATGATATCAGCAGATAACCAAGTGATTGGTATGATGCAACTAGGTATAGTCAACAGCAAAAGTTGATAGAGCTAGATTTTGACAAACCAAATAATCTAACTTTTAAAAATGGGAAGTAGCTGCTATAAATGGCACTATCTACTTGAATAGCCAGCATTATTACATTTAGATACAAATTTATAAAATACAAAATCTGCTTCTGGTTTAGGCATGAGTATGTTATTATGAATGACACTCAAATTGGTTGATTTCCATATTGAACCAATCACAGAAAATAACTTATAATTTAATTAATAAATCCATGGATACTTGTCATGATAAGGAATTGATACTACAGTTTTAAAGCTAAAAATTCATTTTAAATTTATTTCCACAACAACAGATAATAAAGTAAAATAAAAATAAATTTCGATATCAAAGTAGGCAGGTCAAATGTGTAATATTTTGTAATTATATTGTATTAAAAATTTCCTGAACACAATCAATTTCATTGTAATGAAGTGAGTCAAAATGTATGGACCATCATCCTTACATGAATCACCGATAAGTAATGTATGGTATAAAAAAACATGTTGCTTTTTCAAAAATTAAATTATGCATGATTAAGTTAAAAAACAATTTCTAGCTTACAAGTACAGCTACATAATGGTTTAGCTTGAGTATAGTGAGCTTGTAGCTTGCTTTTTTAGCTAAAATAGGTAATAGGCATAGTATAGAAAAAGTAGTTTTAACACACCTTGGTTTGTCATCTCAATATTAAGTGTATCAATATTCAGTTTGAAGAGTTATTGTGTGTTCCATCCTTGAAGAATAATAACAACATTACTTTTCCATTGATATTGTTATATTTGTTGTTATAATGTTAAAAGGTATAGCTGTGTAGCCTCTCTGTAGTTACAGAAAAAAAACATAATAGAAAAATAATAAAGGAAAAATAAATAAAATAATTAGGTAGGTACTTAATAAATTAATTTTAATAATAGTTTAAAAAAATACCATGGTTAATTTTGTTATTCAAAATAAAAATCAAACTTACCAGGCAGGGTGTGATAGCCAATAGTGGACAGATGTCCGGTGGAGTTACAGCTACCAGGCGGAAGGTCTGATTCCATCATACTGATGTTTTCTCGCACTGTTTTATTTGTAAACTCTTGACGGCACTTCTTGATTGCATTGTTCTAGCTACGTTAGGCATTTATTGCTATTTTCTCTTCTAATTGTTAACGATTTATTGCCTGTGAGAGAATAATGTATTGTGTTATGTATAATTGTGGGATCTATCTGTTATTATATTATTTAAATGCTCTCCTATTACTTTTCATTATAAAATATTCAAATAAAAATCTATATGAGCTCTATATGTAGGAAATCATATTTTCAATCATGATAAATTAATTCATTCTGTTTTAAATTCATTGATAACTAAATGTAGGTAATAATAGCTCATATTCAATAATATTCATAGAATAAAAGCAGACAAAAATCCTTGAACTGCTCAAAACATAAATAAGGATTCTAAAATCCATATCAGAAGATGATCAGAAGATCTGATGGTCATAGACCTCCATAATACATTTATCAGACATGAATAAAATCCACACACAACCACTTCCCCACCTCACTCAGCCACTGGCACTAAACAAACAAGTTTATTTCCAACTTATCACTCACAGCACAATTCAAATTTAATTTTCACCAAATTTCAATAATTGCAACCAGAACCGGCGGCGCCCTACTTTACACCCTTAGACATAAATAGTTAGCTTCAATGCATTAACCAGAAAATAGGTCAACGGAGGTGTGCCCGGTCGCTATGACAGAGACAGACGCACTGCCTAGCGCCTTCGCCGGTCGCGGCGCATCAGAATCTAATAAGACCCTTGCAAATGTAATTACTACGGCTACACCTGGCAGCACAACTACACACACAACCATTAATTCTCAGCGTACAACCACAATAAACATTACAACATCGCTTTAAGTCGCGTCTTACTTTTTAACAAACTGATGGAGAGAAACGACGCATCGGAGTTTTATTCCTATCTCTCGTCAGTCACAACAGGCACATTCATTGATTTAAAAGCTCACGTGACACCAACTAGTTAACACTCATTTATATTTGTATAGATTACTGTTGTATTGTGTTAATTACCACATAAAGTCCATTATTTATGTTATTCACGACTGAAACACAGTAAATACATTTTACACACCCAAAAATGTCTGTCCGCCATATTTATTTACCTATTTCAGTCTTGCCAATGCTGAAAATTTAAACGTCACTTCAAAAAACCGGTATTGTTTGAAAAAAATACAAGCTAAAATTCAGCTAAATTAAATAAAAACAAGTTTCATACCACATAACTAAGCTTAAAAATGTAAGAAAATGTGACGAAATAATTTTTCTCGTGAAAAACTCCCGTAAAAAGGGTTTAAAAATTATTAAAAAAAATACATTGTTTAATTGAGCTATCATATTAACACCGGTTTTTTACCACTAGTGCCATGACAGCTAGTGGTTTATAGCTCAAAAAATGTCTATGATACCTTCCCTCCCCCTCCCCTGCTTTGCTGTCAAACAGAGGAGAACTTTACGTTGCTTTGTGTTTTTTTCGTGTTTATAAACTTTTCCGTTTATTTTTATTGCATGAATTAATTATTTTAGAGATCTTCTATAGATTTGTATAATGCCTAAACATTGTGTGTTAGTGACCAAGTTTGCAGCGTAAAAATGGAAACTACCCCGCTTATCACAAGGCCTAAGAAGAAATCCTTATGGTCAAGGTACGGATGATCAATACGTATCAGATGAATGTTTTCCTTTGTTTAATTAATAATTGCTAAGATAAAGATATTTTCTTTATAGGTTATTATTCTCAAGATTCCGGACTAAAGAGTTGAGCTCTAGAATTATTTATTTAGGACAGATTCCTGAAGAAGAGTATCCTCCCAACTATGTCTGTAATCAAGTGAGTATTTATGACCTCAATTGATACTGATTACGATCTATTTGATGTCAGATTTATGCTAATATACTCTTCATACCATTCTTACAATAATCAGTTGTATATTCTAAGACTGACCTAATTATTGAGAATAAAAATGAACAGATTAAATTATATTGTTTTAGAAATACAACATCATCACATTTCTGCCTCTGGTGCTGTACGAACAGTTCAAGTTCTTCCTCAATATGTATTTCCTGGT
Source organism: Ostrinia furnacalis (assembly GCF_004193835.3). Taxonomy (NCBI): domain Eukaryota; kingdom Metazoa; phylum Arthropoda; class Insecta; order Lepidoptera; family Crambidae; genus Ostrinia; species Ostrinia furnacalis. The sequence continues at coordinate 419,114 of NW_021132634.1, read as the reverse complement.
GATGGCAGTGAGCCAGTTTATTCCCAGCATCCGTATTGGATATTTGTACACATATTGGGGTCCGCTGTGTTTTGTACTGGCTGTTACACTGTTTAGGGAGGCTGTTGATGACTTTAGAAGATTTAGGTAAGCAGTAATTTACCTAGTAAATATTGATATGTAAAAGCCATGGAAGAAGTTGGAGGAGGCCTTTGCCAGAAGGTAGACTGAAATAAGAGACTGTAAAAGTTTTTATGTGTGGTTTTTCTATCAGTGTTATTACTTTATCTTTAGAAAGTGATAACTGTAAAATGTTTATATTTTCAGAAATAAAAAAGCTTTATCATTATTAATTTATTATCAAAAGTAACTTTTTGTAATGTACAAAAATATATTGAATTAAATTGCTACTTAGTCACTATGAGATAAGAAACAATAGTCGTAAATTGTTTTATACTAACTTGAAAGCAATTTCATGCATCCATCATGTGATGGATGCTTCAATGGCCATTATTGTAATAATGTTGCTATAAAATGAATGCTTATTTTTCTGTATTATTAAGAAATTATAATAAGCCTGCCTATCTTTGCATGTTACAAAGATAATTTTAAAAATGCTATATTTTATTTAAGGAGGGACAGAGAAGTCAACAGACAACGTTATGAACGAATAGTACTAGACTCACCTGTAGACGGATACAGGCCATTCATCACAGAACAGGTGTCTGCATCGGCCCTCCGTGTTGGAGATATAGTAATGCTTCACAAGGGTCAACGTGTGCCAGCGGACATGATTCTTTTAAGAACCAATGAAACTATGGGCACAGTATTCATACGCACAGACCAGCTTGATGGAGAAATTGATTGGAAATTGAGGTAGGTTGAAGCTAAAATATACAACAAAAATAGGTTTAGAAGACAGCACACTAAAACAAAGCCTAAAAAAGAAAAGTATTTAGTGATACTTATTAGGGTGTCCCAGGCTAATAGTTAGACTTAGAGGGTATGCGTTGAAAAAAAAAGACTGATTTTTTTGGGACACCCTAATACTTATTGTATTAATGATAATAATACATGTGAGGTTTTTCCTGTAAATAAAATCAGGGACGACGTCAGAATTGCAATATGTTTTAAATTAAAAGTTATATACTGTGTTTACATAGGAGATACTTGTAACAACAAAACTATAAGGAAACTAGTTGTTATCAGTTTGCTATTTTGTATCAACATTAGTCATACAACTAGCTCCAGTAATACAGTCAAATATAAACATATTGATATGAGGATTCATGTGAATGAATTTTATCTGGGAAAATAGCTGTAATTATATCTTAATTATGTGTTGTTTATTATTAATTGTCCGTTTACTGTTTGATTTGATAATAAATTGTCACGGTCACTGGCCTAGGTGATGATCTGAAATTACCTACACCTTTAAAATCATCTGTAATTTTGGTGTATTGCATTCCACAAATTATAAATTGACCTTTTAATACATGTGCCAACTCGTTTAATATGACTTTGACCTTCAATTCAAGTGCTTCTCATTAAAGTCAGCCAGTTGTTTTACCTGTCCCAAAAACTGTAAACTTTTTAATTATATAACACACTTTTATGTGTTTATGAATTAATAATAAATAAACATTTTACACATTTATACCATTTGTGTACTTCAATCAATGTTACTTTTATAACAAATATAATTACATATATCAATTAAATTCCAGAATCCCCTTGCCTTCAACACAAAAGCTACCCACCGATGCTCACCTACTCGACATCAACGCTAAGATATTTGTTGAGAAGCCAGAGAAAGACATACATTCGTTTATCGGCACTTGCACAAGACTGGACGAAGAGGAGATGGACTCGCTAGATATTGAGAACACTCTGTGGAGTGGCAGTGTGGTGGCATCTGGACAGGCTACTGGACTGATCATATACACAGGTACATCGTTCGTTTCAGCCCAAAGACGTCCACTGCTAAAGCCTGGTCCGTGAGCACGTAGAATCCCGTCCGCTGTCGCGCTCGCACACTCACTGCCGGCGCGCGTCGCACAGTCGCGACAGCAATATAATTACGCGCGAGCGATAAGGATGGGTAGCTTGGGGTCATTGGACGGGATTCTACGTGCTCACGGACCAGGCTTTAGACAAAGGCCTCCCCAAGGATTTCCACAACGACCGGTCCTGCGCCACCCGCATCCAGACACTTCCGCGACTTTCACCAGATTGTCGGTCCACCTAGTGAGGGATCTGCCTACATCTTCCTATGTCTTCCGGCCCGTGGTACACGGGCACATATACACAACACTAGAGGAATATTGACTGGTATGTGCACAAGATCTTACAGTATTGACTGGTATGTGCATAACTGCACATTATGGAGCAAGAACAAGTCACATATTCGAATTATGTTAATGGTATGAGAAGCACTTGAAACTTATTTTTCCTTTATGAGTATTTCGTGAATAGACAGGCACTACCTGTAGGCCTAAGATGCGCGCCGCGATAAGCGGTTATCACGCTATTTTATCGATTTTGGCCATACATTTTGACGTTGATAAAAGTTATCACGGCGCGTTTCTTAGGCCTACTGGTAATAAAAAAAGACATACTGGTACAAGCACAGGTTTTTTCCAAACACGAAAACTAGCCCAGCTGAATTCTTATTCCGTATTTAGGTACTAACTGTAATTTAGCACAGTATTATTATATGAGTATTTCGTGAGTAGAGAGATATTACAAGGTAAAACGAAAACTAGCCCAGCTGAATTTAATAAATTATTTAGCACAGTATTATTATTATTATCTCACAGGCAGCGAGACCCGCAGCGTGATGAACAACGCAGCGCCCAGATCTAAAGTGGGAAGACTGGACCTGCAAGTGAACAACTTGACCAAAGTGCTGTTTGTGGCCACAGTCATGATCTCAGTCCTTTTGATCGTGCTGAAAGGCTTCAATGGACCCTGGTTTGGGTTCTTGTTCCGATTCGTGCTACTGTTTTCGTATATTATTCCTATCAGGTAAGTTATTTTCATATTTTTTTGTAAACCGTAGCTACGATCTATCAACAAGAATAAATGTCTAATAATTAAGGGTCTAAGAAAAAAGTAGGAACATCACAGAAATGCGCATATTTTTTGCCTTTTCCGAAATTGCACATTCAAAATGTTTTCATCTCTCATCATTATAATTCCAGTAAGTCCAGGAACAGTTCTAGAATCGATATCTTGACCATTTCAGTCAACAAATCTCTCCTTTCTCTCAAGATACATAAACGACTTAAGACAGAGTAAAAAATCTCATGAGTAAGTAAATTCAAATCTCAATTTATTTTAGCTTACGAGTAAACCTGGATATGGGCAAAGCCTTCTACTCGTGGACAATCCAGCGCGACAAGCAGATAGAAGGCACGGTCATGAGGTCTACCACCATACCTGAAGAACTGGGCAGGATACAGTACCTGCTAGCAGACAAGACCGGGACGCTCACGAAGAATGAAATGGTCTTCCAGAAGCTACATTTAGGAAACGCGCTGTTTGATAAGAATAACTTCCATGAGGTAAGTTTCTGCTTGCAGATGTGACTTTAATTTTTAGCATTTTTTTAAATGTTTAATTTAATTACATGGATCTGGGTAGAATACTACCTGTCGATTGTGAAAATCCCTGGCCTATATCAACCAAATGGCCTCCATTTGGTTGATATAGGCCAGGGATAGAGGGTCGCTAGGGGGCGCTGCACCTAGCAGGACACACAGCGTTAGTCTCCGTATTTTTTTATTCTTAAAAATATAAATAGTGCACTAATCTACATATACTGTACACCATTATAATCACACGGATTTGGAGCATCAAACAGTGTAAACATATACAATATAGCAATTGCCTAGTGAGTGAAAAACGCAAATAATTCCATCAGTGCCACGGATTATGACTTGTTGTGTTGGTGTTTGCAAAACAATACACAAGCTATAGTCTATCCAATATAGCTTGATTAGAATGACAGTTGTCAAACGAATGTGACTAGTGCTGGGTATGTTTCGTACGGTTCACATAGATGTATCGATAAGTTTTCGAAAAAATGATATAAAAAAATACACCCAATTTTTCTTCATATCTTTATTCATAAAAATGACAATTAAAATTTATATTTAAAGACAGTAAAATTTAAAATTTATGTCAAGGGTGTACAACCTAAGTCGTAGTCATCATCATCAGTGTTCTTCAGTGGTTTTTTCCTCTCGCTAGAGGGCGGTGGGCATCTCTTCTAGAGCAACGGTGCCATGAATATCCAAAAAATTACCGGTGATTGATTTCCGATGTTTGATTATTTAAGAATGAAATGTTTTTTGGTTTTTAATAGTGAACATTTAGAAAAACGTATCGTTCGTTCGTTCGTTTCAGCCGGAAGACGTCCACTGCTGGACAAAGGCCTCCCCCAAGGATTTCCACAAAGACCGCTCCTGTGCCGCTCAGAAAAAAAAAACGCCAGAAAAACGTATAACTTGACTTAGCTAAATATGTTAAAAAATAAGTGTTAATTTTAATATGACATTTGTCGATAGATATGTCCCATCACTAACATTTTTGTAACTCGAGATAACCTTGTAGAGACGTCGTTAATAAATCTAGCTTGATTTTTATGATTTCGAATTACTACTTATTGGTGTAATTTAACGCTGCATTTACCTACACGAAATTAACATTTTTATTGGAAGCAATGTCGTCGAAAATATTGTTTGTAGGTCAGACGTGAATTATTTCACGTTCGCCAATATTTAGCTCTGATTGATCGCTACTACAAAGTTAAGTCGTTACTTTTGATGGCAGCTGTCATTCTAATCAAGCTATATTGGATAGACTATAGCTACCCAGCACAAAAAACAAACAAAAAACTTCACCAACCTAACAATTATATTCGTCGTCTTACACAAGTGCAATCGCGGCGTGCTCGGTATATCTGCCGGGTAATGTCGTGAGAACCAAGTTCGAATCCAAGTAAAGAGAATTTTTTTTTTGTTTTTTTTTGTTTTTATTTGCTTACGTTTTTAATTAGTATTCGCCAAAAATGCCTAAAACCAGGAAAGTGTGTGGCGGTTGCTTCAAGCAAATTGAAGACCNCCCCCACCCCCCTAATCTCACGTGATATTTAATAAAATGACTATTTTGCAATGTCTATGCTTCGAGTATATTAGATTTATATGAAAAAAAACAGTAACCCAGTGTCGTGCCACGCGCAGTGCAGGGTTCCGTAGCTTCCCGTCGTTTAGTAAGACAAGCAATTGCTTCAACCTAGGACCAATTTTTTGATTCATAGTTAAAATAACTAATTGTTAAATTTTGCTACTAATGGTAAAATATTAATAAAATGTAAACAAATAGTAAAAAAATGTACTAAAAGTCTAGTTAAACATTGTTAAAAAAACATTTTTTTCTGTTATTTAACCACTTGTCATTTGACATCTGTCAAATTTGACTATTGGTTACTTTAACTACGAATACATAATATTTTCATACGTATGTAATGTCATTTTTTAGGGTTCCGTAGTCCTGACAAGGAACCCTTATAGTTTCGATATGTCTGTCTGTTTGTCCGAGGTTTCGCTTGGAAACTATTGGCACTGGGGAGCTGTAATTTTGTGAAGGTATGGTAATTTTGGTAAGGTAAAATAAAATTTTGAAAAAAAAAAAATTCTAGGGTAGCTCCCCTGCATGTAAAGTGGGGATGATTTTTTTCAAGGAAACTATAACGGTTAAGATACATTACTTAGTTTAAGAGTAATAGTCATTTGACTCATGTATTATACAATTTCTTAACCAGTAAAAATTCCTTAGAAGAAAATATGAAAAGTGACTTTAGATGAAGTAATTGCTTGCTTCTGAAATATATTGTGGTAACGACAGACAACTACGGAACCCTACACTGCGCGTGGGACGACACACACTTGGCCAATTTATTACGCAAAAGCGATGCCGATGACGTTTTTTTTTAATTTCGAATTTTCTTAATTTCGACATTTATTCTGCATCTTTAGTGTTCACAAATGCAGATGGAGGCATTTTTAGTTTAATTTGATTAGACGGTTTGGAATAAATTGTCATTATCATCATAAAAAAATCATTTTTTTTTTACTTCAATAACCCAGTTTTCTGGCAATTTTACTCTATTTCTTGCGGGAAAAATTACGTGATATTTTCCGAGACCCCCCCTCTCCCCCACGTGAGATTTAGTGAGGTTTTCGTTGACCCCCTCCCCCCCCTAAAAGCCTCACGTAATTTAAGGACGCCCCCTAACTAGTACTTTATTCATCAAAATCGTAACGTGTCCTTATGATTTTTGTTTTATGGGTAAAGCCCTATATTAATTAGTTTTCTTCGAGGCAACATAAGGAGTAGGTGTAGCTCTTACGTATCCTACTTAATATTATGAATGCGAAAGTTTGGATGTCTGGATGTCTGTTACCCTTTCACGCAAAAACTACTTAACGTATTTTGATGAAACTTTACAGTATTATTGTTTATAACCCAGAATAACATATAGGCTATAATTTATGACGATCTTATAAACTATAAAGCCTTCTTTTCCCTAGCCTTTTCCCCCATTATTTGAAGTCGGCTCTCTTTGTTCTGATTGGCCAGGACGTCTTTCCTGGGTTCTCGAAACATTTGTCTGGGTAAGCTCTAACACCCGCATTCATAACCGATACTTGCTACTGAAGTGGCAACGCACAACGTTGAATAGAGCAGCAGCCACTCAAGTATTGTCTATGAATAGGTTTTTGGGACCCTGTGCGTCCAACGCTCACTGTGAGATCTCATAGTTGTTTGCAAATACTGGTGTTACGTCCTTGGCCACCGTAAGCTATAAAGCCTAGGTATAGGCATAAAGCCTTCTTGCCTTCAAACTTCTGAGTGAAGTTACATAAACAGTTCGATGTAGGTAGTTAGACTCCAGTTAGTTGAGGGTAGTTGTGTCGCGCTCGTTACGGAGTTAATGCTGACTCGCCGGTTGGTTTCAATTTAGGATAGTCTTATTCTAGAAATAACAGATTCTGCTCTAGAAAGCAGTTAAGTGCTTGCTGAAATTTATTTTAGAGTGCTTTTAATTCGAAATCAACTAAATTGTTTCGTAGATGATATTGACCTACAATATAACTCATAAAACTCATTTATTATTGCAAATAGGCTTTTAAAAAGCCCTTTTACACGTCCCAGTATTAACCCTACCACTGCTTCGGGACAATAAATGGGCCTCAGTGATGAGAAGAAGCAGCGCAAGAAACTCAGTCACTAGTCAGCCTCCTCTTCAAGGGTTTACAGTCTTTACAAGGTACAAATCCTCAAAAAATCTGTCCGTTTTAGCTTGGAAATGCTAAGGCTGAGTTGCACCACCTATCTTTGACCGTAACTATAACGATAACTGGTGTTTTTTGTATGGATACATATTTTTGACGTTTGTCAAAGTTAAAGTAAGATGGTGCAACCCAGCCTAATTAGTTTTCAGTTTACTGTCTTGCCTCTTTGGTTCCTTTTACTAAAAAAATCTACGTTAAAATTGTGTTTTGACCTTTTGTAAACTTAAGCCAAAATTATATTTCCTCTTTTTCTTTCTTTCAAAATTTTTCTTAAGTTTCTTTCTTTCTTATTTTGTTTCTAATAAAACTATAAAATGTGGGATAATTGTACACTGGAAAAAGAATGATGTCGCAGTGAGATACTAATCCCATGCTAATGAGCTTTCTACGTGCCTAAGCTGGGTTTCAGTCTGTCTAGGTAGAACGGGTAATTTTAGGTTGCTATGCTTGGATTATGTCTTTATACTTAGTGTACAAACGGTCTCAGAGGTGTGTCAACATGTTTGTACAAACGTTTTTAATGTTAGTAGTCTTTGGAGACTGACTCCCGTATTTACAAACGATGCTTGCTTGTGTGAAGAAGCAAATCGAACGCACAGCATTGAATAGAGCGCTGTGATTGGTTCATGTGTCACTCTGTGCGTCCACGCGCACTGTGAGACCTCATAATAATGTTTGTGAATACGGGCGTGAAACTAACTCGTTACAATGAGAACAAAACGCCCGCTCTCCAGCGCGTGTTTTGCTCTACACAATCAACAACATCTCAACATTCAACAAAATTTCCTACAAAAATGTTGAATGTTGACATCATGTTGTTGTTGATTCTGTAGAGCTAAACACGCGCTGGAGTGGCTTTACTCTATAACCATAGAGCCACACAAGTGAGTGATTAAGTTTTTAATATCTGGTTTTCAAATTGACACATAAAATATGAATAATATTGTAACTTAAGTTACACGTTTGTTCAACTTTCAACAGACAAGTCTAGTTGATACGACAAGTTGTTTAAACGTGTAACTTTCAATATTGGGTTTTTTATCTATTGGAAAGAAGACAAGACAAGTAATAAAATCCATTAATTTCACTACATTATGTCAACCCCTTAAAATAATTAACTATTAAAACGATTGAATATTCCAAAACAATCGCACCATTAAATATAAATTACGGTTCTTTCCATAATAACTTCAATGATATGCCTATTTTTAGAATGTATTTGACCTCTACTATTTTTGTAATAACTTGAGTAATATTTCTACATTTTTGATTGATTCTATTTTGGTTAGTATTGATTATAACTACCCTTTGTTAACCTTAACCACAACGGCTTCCAATAATTTGAGGTCGGGGAATTAGTTAATTATTCTAAGTTAGAAGTTGGGTACTTAGTTGAAGTGGAGAGCGTATTTTGATTTTTTTACAAAAAATATTCTTTTAATATGTTTGTTCCAAGTTATTTTTACTAGAATATTTTTAGCGTCAAAAACTAACGAGTTATTGCCAATTTGCCATAAAATCAACTAGTCACAAGAAAAATTATGTGTAAATTCGTCACACGTCATAATAATAATATACATCGTGACAAATTGACTTAAATGAGAATTTATGTCGAATTTTTATTTTTTTTTATCCACAACGAGGAAGCTCTTGGCTTGATTTTACCTGATGGTAAGTGATGATCAGGCCGAAGGTGAAAGCGAGCTTCACCCGGAATCCTCAACCACGGAGGAACTGGCTAGCTTACCTCTAACTAAATTACTTTTAATGTAAATTCGTCACACGTCATATTACATCGTGACAAATTAACGTTCTCATTTATGACGAATTTACTTTCAATGCATAAAATTTTCAAATGTGTGACAAATAAAGTGTAACTTTGTGGCAAATTGACAATAACCGATGTATATGTAACCGTGAAATTGTGAACTCTGTCAGTTTATAATATAACGCGTTAGATTGTAAACTAACAGTGGGTTAGGTTAGGTTAGATTGTAATTTAACTACGTCAGATTATAATCTGACGGAATTCACAATTTTACGGTGACATATAGATGACCCACGCTGAACTGTCCCACCAAACTCAATGACAGAGGGGCGCTACCATCGTTCAACTATATGGTTTCCAACATGGCAAAAATCGGAACCAGCGATCCGGTATTGACGGTGGCGCCCCACTGTCAATGTCAGGGATAGGACAGTTCAGTATTTTGGAACTATAACTAAGACAGCTTTCACATTAGGGCGTCAGAAGCGCGACTGTAGCGCGGCAGCGGCGTTTTTATAATGCGAAGGCAAGCATCCGCTGTCATATCACCATCATCGTCACCATTTCAGCCATAGGACGTCCACTGCTGAACATAGGCCTCCCCCAATGATTTCCACAATGGCCGGTTGGTGGCGGCCTGCATCCAGCACCTTCCTGCTGCCTTTATGAGATCGTCGGTCCACCTTGTGGGTGGACATCCTGCGCTGCGCTGTCATATACATAATATGGAATTATCGAGCTCGTTTGTCGCGCTGCTAAAGTCGCCTGAATGTGAAACCCAACTCATCAGTGGGACGAAATTGAAATCCCATTTTAAAGTTCATATCGGGAGGCTATATGCGGAACCCGTTCGTGGTTCACTGGAGATAATTGACAGTTTAAATTGGTTTGCAGTCGACTGAGTTATTGAAAAAACTCTACCTTCTGCCCGCGACTTTGCCTGCGTCGATTTCGATGAGTCGTATTGAAGCTTAAGGCCTTTTCTGATATAAGCTATAGGATTCTAAAGTTTCATCAAAATCCATTCAGTTCAGATATGCATGAAGTAGTACCTAACAAACATAGAATTGAGATTGTGTCGCTGAATAAAACATTTCATTTTTTCATTTTTTTTCATAAATCTAATTACCTATCTAATCGAAACCTTTCCGTTGATTCAATTATATTTTGTACGTAGGTGACCTAAATGGGTTAAAGTAATACTGGAACTTGTGAAAGCGCTTTTTAAAGCCTCTGCACAAAATAGATGCACCTATAGACCCTTTTATAATATTGATTTATTCATCCGATCGATTTCGACCATGGCGACCACTTCAAATCCTAGCTGTCTTCACGGTGCTGCTGCGTCCGAAGATAGCAGCTATCTAGCTATCTATGATAGCTTTACGTAGACGATTTATTAGTAAGCAGATAGATCATATCGGAATACTATTATAGCTATAACAGCTATCAAATGCTGAAGTTATAAATCGCGTGCATTGAAGCTGTTATACCTGCCATGTCAGCCGTTATCAAACACCATTGGTGACTGATAAGGCTCGGAATAGACTCCTAGAATACATTATAGACAACCTACCTTTAATACCTATATATACCGTACCTATAATACCTATGTTCCTGAGTCCTGACCTGTTTAAGTCTCAATTATTTTGCCTGCCGCTTCGCCTGCGTTAATTCCGGACTGATATTTATTTCGCACAAAAACCAGGATAGATGCCATCTGTGACATTTGCTGTGTCTGGTTCTAATCTCTTTTTATATACGGGTAAAATATATATCATTGAAAAGATACAGAGTTACTTACTATTCGTTCGTTTCAGCCAAATGACGTCCACTGCTGGACAAAGGCCTCCGCCAAGGTTTTCCACAATGAATGGTCCTGCGCTGCCCGCATCCAGGCTCTTCCCGCGACCTTTACCAGATCGTCGGTCCACCTAGTAGGAGTCCACTATTAGTTTAACATAATTATGTAGGTATAATGTAAAGTAGATCTTGAACAATATGAGATGGAATTTTCTTGTAGGTTACCATTATAGGCTGAAAAAGAACTGAGTTTGAATGGTGATGTGAATCATGAAATTTAATATCGTTTTACATGCAAAATAAGGTTAAGCCACCAGCTCATCACACTGTACATTTTTAAAGAAAAATAACCCTTATTGCAACTGCTTAAGAGCGTATAGCTTAACCTGCCGTAGAATCTACTCCACAATAATCTTGTAAACAGATTAAGGAAAGTCGAGGGACAAAGCAAAGTCAATTCACTTGTAGGTATATAGGGCAGCAAATCCAATAACAGGAATATCATCTGGATCCAGTGCACAGATTGCGCCACAATTTTCCATTCATAACGAACCCAGTGAGGGGACGATGTCGATGGAATAGTATCGATAAACATGCACGTTATACATTATTATGAGCCGTATATTATAATTTTAAGAATAAATGAAACTTTTGATAAGTACTGAAATATTTACTAATGAATTGAAGTTAAAAAAAATTAAGGCAGTGTTTTAAATTGTAACAAATCTAAACAAAAATCATGCATGTAGAACGAAGTCTCATCCAATCATTTTTAATGGATAAATAAAATTGGAAGGAGTTGGTATCCAATATCAATATAATTAGTTTTAAAGATAAAAATGATAATGATACTGAAAATACAGAAAACAATCCCATCGAGCTCTATCCAGAGAAAAGAAGATATTGTCTTTACTTCGTCCAACGATTATTATCTCTCTTTTGCTTTCTACGTTGCACTCGAATTTTAGAATATATAAGCTCCGCGATAAGAATATATTATTTCCATTGTCTGGCTTCTCTGACTCTCGAAGGATTAACAATAGGAATCCATGACCTACATTTCATCGATAAGTCGACGAATACACAGACATCCCTAAACGAATCAGTCCACTTATTGCATACAATAAGACTGTAGAGATAGAAATTTTGAAAGTTGTTGTAAAATTAGGGCATCTATATATTTTAAACTCTACATTCTTATACATGATTCGAAACGTATATTATGTGTATAAAACATATATTTGAAGAATATTTAATGCTGTGTTCAGGATTATAGAGTTTATATTGTGTTTTTGTTGGTTTTGTATTGTGAAACTGAAATATATAAAATATATTTAAAGTATATTCAGTGCTCTATTAAGAATTCTAGCGTATATTTGTGTTTATGTTGGTTTTTATATTGTGCAAGTGAAGTCAGTGGTTCTGAATGTAATTCTCTATGTTGTTTGCCGTGGCAGTGGTGGTGATGTGGTCGGTGGACTGCCTGCAGCTCGACAGCATGGCTTCGACCAGGAGGCCCAGGGTCACGAAGTACAGCAAAACTACGCTGGCGCCTGGTGGTTCCACAGTAAGTATGATAGTGCTACCAAAATTAAAGATAGAGAAATATGAAAGATATTAATATCTTTGTTTGTCATCTATCCGTTTTGCACTGGAGAACGTCCATCCTAAACTTATTATAACCTTTTCTGTTGGTCATGTTATCTACTTTCCACTGGAGGAAGTTTGAAGTTCGGACTCTTTGTGGTACCAAATACAGTTTATCTTTCTCCTGGGACCAACTTGGCCTTCACTACATAGTTTGGTTTATTCGCGATCCAGATCTGGATCCATACATAATATCCTCCATTTGATTCTGGCAAATTAATTAGAGAGGGTCATGCTCTTACAGTAACCAAATGACATACTGATGATGATGTTGATGACTATACTGACCTTTATGGGTTACCTACGTGAGTGCGACAAACGTTACATCGAATTTTGTTTCTTCGAAAACCTTTCTGCGAAGTTACTATACTGCGACGCCTTGTTACTGCGATGTTACGTTATATCGAAAAACTTTACTGCGAACGATTTTATAGTCGTATTTTATAATTTATTTATATTTATGTTTCTATTCTTATGTTATTTAATCAAAGATGTAACTGTTAAATATATGTAATAAGTAAATAAAATGTAATGTATTTATAATCTTATTTCATCTATAATTTTGTACCGCCCACTTTATTCTATGTATGAATGTATGTAATTTCATTTTTCAACCGACTTCAAAAAAGGAGGAGGTTCTCAATTCGACCCGTATGTTTATTTTTTTTTTTCTATGTTTGTTACGCGATAACTCCGCCAATTATGAACCGATTTGAACAAATCTTTTTTCGGCGTATAGGTAATACCTCAAGGGTGGTCCCATTTNCCCCAAGCTACGCCACTGCGCGGACGATCCCAATAACCAATTTTCAAAAAATAACTAAATAAATACCTAGGTAATTAATTTCCAATTAATCCCTGACAAGCTGTATAATTATCATTTAGCTGTAAAATTCTAATTCATGCTGTGAAATTTTTGGTATGTAGCTTTGAAGTCTAAAATTTTTAGTCTATTAAGTTGGCGATCTGAGGACGCCATAGCATATGGGACAGTCGTGTTTTGACAGTTCACAAAAAGTACCTTCCTAAAATAATTATTGACTAGCGCGTAGTAGCGCGTAGCACGCTACCAACTCTTTAGTGATACGCGCTACGTTGCTACGCGCTACGGTAAATGTTCGTTCGTTTCAACGGACAGAGATGTAGGTATGTTATAGATATCAATTTTCGGTTATGGATACGGTTACGGATATTAGAATAATATTATACCGGTTTCGGTTACGGATATGTTTACGGATAAAGTTTTGGGTAATTTCGGTTACGGATATTAGAATTTTAAAAATGTTAAATTCAAATAGCAAGGTGCTGCGCGACCCACATAGCTACTTTATGTATTATGACGACACCTATGATAAAGGTAAAACAGGCGGGGATATTTAGATGGTGCCAGGGAATGCCAGACAAGGAACAAAAAATATAAAAAAATATTAAGATTTAGACTCTGCCTTTATCCGAAACTTTTGAATCGGTTTCGGTTACGGTTAAGATATTTTTTATTTCGGATATCCGATAGTTTCGGTTACGGTTACGGATATCCATTAGTCCCTAAACCAAACACTACGGAGTTCCACGCCAAGTGTAAAAGGATGTAACTGCAAATATTTTTTCACTCGCTGGGTTCTCACAACTATTAAGTCTGTTAGCTTTTCATTTGGGCGAAACGTAACTCGGGTGTTTTTATTCAATTCAATTTGCGCCATTTTCCGGCACTGTCGGCAACTTGGACGAAGAGTTAGTTTAACTTTTAATTAGTTGGATGTAGGTCAAGTCGTAGTGAAGGAAGATTGGGCGAAATTGCGAAACAAACATTATTGTGTCTCAAAGAGTTACTAACTAAAGTCAACACATCTTACTAAAATTTTGTTACGAAATCTGTTTTAAATCGCTAAAATGTATGTACGCGCATAACTTCCGAACCACTGCACCCATTTGGATATCCTTTTTTTGTATTTGATAAGTACTGTCAGGACATATTTTTTGGCTGTACGTAATTTGCTGGCTGGAATAGCTAGTAATAAAAGTTTTGTTAGTTGTATTTTTAATGGTGAGTGAGTGAGAGAAAAATGCTTTATTTAGTCGAAAATTATTGAAAAAACAAAAAAGAACTAAAAAGATAAAAACAAGACAACTTGGTGTTCACAAATGCAGACGTAAAAAAAATTTTTTCTAAGACATTATGGCGTCTATCTCCGCTATTTTTACGATTAAGATGAATCTAACAACACCTCTCACGCTATAATCGGGCAAGCCGTTTAGACTGTAGGCCGCCGTGCCGAAGAAATATACATACATACACGTTCGAAAAACATAACCTTCCTTCTGGCGCAGTTGGGTCAAAAGTCTCTTCTGTGCACCCAAGAAGAGCGCCCTCGCACCGCCATAGTTTCAGCATAGAAAGTCGAAAAAAAATAAGGCTGAGTTGCACCACCTAACTTTAACGGTAACTATGACGGTAACCGGTGCTTTTTATAAATGGAGTTTGACAGATTTTTGACGTTTGTCAACGTTAAAGTATGGTGCAACCCAGCCTAAGAGTTGTGGGTAGATAAAGTTAGTGCGTAGGTCTAGACTATGTAGGCAGTTTGCGTCATAATGTCAGACAATATCAACAATGTAATGCGTCAGAAAACTTTGGAACAATAATGAATAATGTTTTGTAATATCGAAAAATATACTACGTTAAAAAATAGCGAGCGCGCCGTAGCATGAAAGAAAAACTTCTGAAAAACAATAAGCGTGCTGTAATGGGAAAATTGAATATGATTTGATTTGAAGTTGATGAAGTAAGATGTGAATTACATAATTGCGAAGTGGCTACCTAGACAAAGTGACTTTCAAGACAGCTTCATTTTCAAAATCGCTTTACGAAGCAACTAAATAACTACATACAAAAACGTCGCTACGAAACGATTTCAGAATCACAACTGTCACGTTTGTAAGTTTGTCTAGGAGAGTTGAAGTAACTAGTACTTTATTTATCAAAATCGTAACGTGTCCTTATGATTTTTGTTTTATGGGTAAAGCCCTATATTAGTTTTCTTCGAGGCAACATAAGGAGTAGGTGTAGCTCTTACGTATCCTACTTAATATTATGAATGCGAAAGTTTGGATGTCTGGATGTCTGTTACCCTTTCACGCAAAAACTACTTAACGTATTTTGATGAAACTTTACAGTATTATTGTTTATAACCCAGAATAACATATAGGCTATAATTTATGACGATCTTATAAACTATAAAGCCTTCTTTTCCCTAGCCTTTTCCCCCATTATTTGAAGTCGGCTCTCTTTGTTCTGATTGGCCAGGACGTCTTTCCTGGGTTCTCGAAACATTTGTCTGGGTAAGCTCTAACACCCGCATTCATAACCGATACTTGCTACTGAAGTGGCAACGCACAACGTTGAATAGAGCAGCAGCCACTCAAGTATTGTCTATGAATAGGTTTTTGGGACCCTGTGCGTCCATGCGCACTGTGAGATCTCATAGTAATGTTTGCGAATACTGGTGTTACGTCCTTGGCCACCGTAAACTATAAAGCCTATAGGCATAAAGCCTTCTTGCCTTCAAACTTCTGAGCGAAGTTACATAAACAGTTCGATGTAGGTAGTTAGACTCCAGTTAGTTGAGGGTAGTTGTGTCGCGCTCGTTACGGAGTTAATGGTGACTCGCCGTTTGCTTTCAATTTAGGATAGTCTTATTATAGAACTAATAGATTCTGCTCCAGAAAGCAGTTAAAAGTGCTTGCTGAAATTTATTTTAGAGTACTTTTAATTCGAAATCAACTGAATCGTTTAGGCCCGGTTTTTTGATTCGTAGTTAAAATAACCAATGGTCAAATTTGACAGATGTCAAATGACAAGTGGTTAAATATCAGAAAAAAATGTTTTTCGAACAATGGTTAGCTCGACTTTTAATACATTTTTTAACTATTACTTAACATTTTGTTAATATTTAACCATTAGTAGCAAAATTTAACAATTTGTTATTTTAACTATGAATCAAAAAACTGGGCCTTAGTAGATGATATTGACCAACAACATTAAAACTCATAAAACGCATTTATTTTTGCAAATAGGCTTTTAAAAAGCACTTTTACACGTCCCAATATTAGCCCTACCATTGCTTCGGGACAATAAATGGGCCAGTGCTGAGAAGAAGCAGCGCAAGAAACTCAGTCACTATTGTCAGCCTCCTTTTCAAGGGTTTACAGTTTACAAGGTACAAATCCTCAAAAAATATGTCCGTTTTAGCTTTGAAATGCTAGGCTGGGTTGCACCACCTGTCTTTGACCGTAACTATAACGATAACTGGTGTTTTTTGTATGGATACATATTTTTGACGTTTGTCAGTTAAAGTAAGATGGTGCAACCCAGCCTTAGTTTTCAGTTTACTGTTTTGCCTATTTGGTTCCTTTTACTAAAAACATCTGAGTTAAAATTGTGTTTTGACCTTTTGTAAACTTAAGCCAAAATTATATTTCCTCTTTTTCTTTCTTTCAAAATTTTTCTTAAGTTTCTTTCTTTCTTATTTTGTTTCTAATAAAACTATAAAATGTGTGATAATTGTACACTGGGAAAAGAATGATGTCGCAGTGAGATACTAATCCCATGCTAATGAGCTTTCTACGTGCCTAAGCTGGGTTTCAGTCTGTCTAGGTAAAACGGGTAATTTTAGGTTGCTATGCTTGGATTATGTCTTTATACTTAGTGTACAAACGGTCTCAGAGGTGTGTCAACATATTTGTACAAATGTTTTTAATGTTAGTAGTCTTTGGAGACTGACTCCCGTAGGTATTCACAAACGATGCTTGCTTGTGTGAAGAAGCAAATCGAACGCACAGCATTGAATAGAGCGCACTGTGAGACCTCATAATAATGTTTGTGAATACGGGCGTGAAACTAACTCGTTACAATTAGAACAAAACGCCCGCTCTCCAGCGCGTGTTTTGCTCTACACAATCAACAAAACCATCTCAACAAAATTGCCTACAATAAATGTTGAATGTTGACATGGTTTTGTTGATTCTGTAGAGCACAAGCACAACAAGTAATAAAATCCATTAATTTCACTACGTAATGTCAACCCCTTAAAATAATTAACTATTAAAACGATTGAATATTCCAAAACAATCGCACCATTAAATACAGGGTGGAAACGATAAGTGATCTCACTCGATTATTTCTAAACTATACAAGATATCAATAAAGTAGTTACTGATCCTGAAAGTGCTTCATGAGCTCTATCAAACAGTATTAATAATAGGTTACAGAATAAACTGGATCTATCTGAAAATTCAATGTTTCCAGCTTCCATACATTTGGTAAAGTCACATTATTTTAAAAACTACACATGGTATCGTAAAACTGATTACTGATTCTAAAAGTGCTTCACAAGCTCTATCCAATGGTATCAATAGGTTACAGAATAAACTGGATCTATCTAAAAATTCAATATTTCCTTCTTCCATAAATTTAGTACTACCACAGTCATGACACTCATCTCTTGACAATATTATAGTAAGTAAAGCCTAAAACCAATGTTTTCCATTAATAATTTTAATTATGAATACAATTTACGAGTTTATTTTAAGAGTTAATTATGAAATAAAAAAAATGCACTTCTAATATTGTGTGGCTGGCATACATTTAGTATGGAAGCTGGAAACATTGAATTTTCAGATAGATCCATTTTATTCTGTAACCTATTATTGGTACCGTTTGAAAGAGCTCATGAAGCACTTTCAGGATCAGTAACCAGTTTTTCAATATCTTCAAGTATAGTTTAGAAATAATCGATTGAGATCACTTAACGTTTCCACCCTGTATAAATTACGGTTCTTTCCATAATAACTTCAATGATATGCCTATTTTTAGAATGTATTTGACCTCTACTATTTTTGTAATAACTTGAGTAATATTTCTACATTTTTGATTGATTCTATTTTGGTTAGTATTGATTATAACTACCCTTTGTTAACCTTAACCACAACGGCTTCCAATAATTTGAGGTCGGGGAATTAGTTAATTATTCTAAGTTAGAAGTTGGGTACTTAGTTGAAGTGGAGAGCGTAATTTGATTTTTTTACAAAAAATATTCTTTTAATATGTTTGTTCCAAGTTATTTTTACTAGAATATTTTTAGCGTTAAAAACTAACGAGTTATTGCCAATTTGCCATAAAATCAACTAGTCACAAGAAAAATTATGTGTAAGTTCGTCACACGTCATAATAATATACATCGTGACAACTTGACTTAAATGAGAATTTATGTCGAATGTTTTTTATTATCCACAACGAGGAAGCTCTTGGCTTGATTTCACCTGATGGTAAGTGATGATCAGGCCGAAGGTGAAAGCGAGCTTCACCCGGAATCCTCAACCCCGGAGGAACTGGCTATCTTACCTCTAACTAAATTACTTTTAATGTAAATTCGTCACACGTCATATTACATCGTGACAAACTTACTTACGTTCTCATTTATGACGAATTTACTTTCAATGCATAAAATTTTCAAATGTGTGACAAATAAAGTGTAACTTTGTGGCAAATTGACAATAACCGATGTATAGATGACCCACGCTGAACTGTCCCACCAAACTCAATGACAGAGGGGCGCTACCATCGTTCAACTATATGGTTTCCAACATGGCAAAAATCGGAACCAGCGATCCGGTATTGACGGTGGCGCCCCACTGTCAATGTCAGGGATAGGACAGTTCAGTATTTTGGAACTATGTATAACTAAGACAGCTTTCACATTAGGGCGTCAGAAGCGCGACTGTAGCGCGGCAGCGGCGTTTTTATAATTCGAAGGCAAGCATCCGCTGTCATATCACCATCATCGTCACCATTTCAGCCATATGACGTCCACTGCTGAACATAGGCCTCCCCCAATGATTTCCACAATGGCCGGTTGGTGGCGGCCTGCATCCAGCGCCTTCCTGCTACGTTTATGAGGTCGTCGGTCCACCTTTTGGGTGGACATCCTGCGTTGCGCTGTCATATACATAGTATGGAATTATCGAGCGCGTTTGTCGCGCTGCTAAAGTCGCCTGAATGTGAAACCCAACTCATCAGTGGGACGAAATTGAAATCCCATTTTAAAGTTCATATCGGGAGGTTATATGCGGAACCCGTTCGTGGTTCACTGGAGATAATTGACAGTTTAAATTGGTTTGCAGTCGACTGAGTTATTGAAAAATCTACCTTCTGCCCGTGACTTTGCTTGCGTTGATTTAGTTAGCTAAAGTCGTATCGAAGCTTAAGACCTTTTCTGATTTTAGCTATAATATTGTAAAATTTCTATAAAATTAATTGTGTAGGTATGCGTGACGAAGTTTCTTAGGATATTGTTTATGGATTATTTTAAAGTATGTAGTATTGGAACTTGTAAAAGCGCTATTTAAAAGCTCGTTTGCAGAAAAATAGACGAATAGACGAATTAGTAGGTACTAGGTACTCGTAGATAGTAGGTAGTCTAGGTAGTAGGTAGATTAGTAGGTGCTAGCTAGGTATCGATAGATCATATCGCAATACCATTATAGCTATAACAGCTATCAAATGCTGAAGTTATAAATCGCGTGCATTGAAGCTGTTATACTTGCCGTGTCAGACGTTATCAAACACCATTGGTGACTGATAAGGCTCGGAATAGACTTCTGGAATACATAGAGTATACAATACAATATATTATATAGTTTCCGGATGGATACGACCTGCAAGCTTTCAAGAAGAGAGCGTATCTTCACCTTAAAGGCCGGCAACGCACCTGTAACGCCCCTGGGACTGCGGGTGTCTATGTGCGACGGTAATCACTTACCATCAGGTGATCCGTCTACTCGTTTGCCTCCACATAAAAAAAAAACCTATAGACAACCTACCGTGTGATCGAAATTGTATAATACCTATGTTCCTGAGTGACCTGTGTACGTCGCAATTATTTTGCCCGCGGCTTCGCCTGCGTTAATTCCGGACTGATATTTATTTCGCACAAAAACCAGGATAGAAGCCATCTGTGACATTTGCTGTGTCTGTTTCCAATCTCTCTTTATATACGAGTAAAATATATTTAATTCAAAAGATACAGAGTTACTTTTCCTTCGTTTCAGCCAAATGACGTCCACTGCTAGACAAAGGCCTCACCCAAGGTTTTCCACAGGGAACGGTCCTGCACTGCCCGCATCCAGGCTCTTCCCGCGACCTTTACCAGATCGTCGGTCCACCTAGTAGGAGTCCACTATTAGTTTAACATAATTATGTAGGTATTATCTAAAGTGGATCTTGAGCAATATGAATGATGGAATTTTCTTGTAGGTAACCAATAAAATACTGGAAAAGAGCTGAGTTTGAATGGTGATGTGAATCATGAAATAACGTTTTGTATGCAAAATAAGGTTAGGTCTACAGCACATTAAACTATGCATTTTTATTGCAAAATAACGCCTATTGCAACTGGTTAAGAGTGTATAGCTTAACCTGCCGTAGAATCTACTCCACAATAATCTTGTAAACAGATTAAGGAAAGTCGAGGGACAAAGCAAAGTCAATTCACTTGTAGGTATATAAGGCAGCAAATCCAATAACAGGAATAGGTATCATCTGGATCCAGTGCACAGATTGCGCCACAATTTTCCATTCATAACGAACCCAGTGAGGGGATGATATCGATGGAATAGTATCGATAAATATGCACGTTATACATTTATTATAAGTCGTCCTATACCCAATTTTAAGAATTAATTAATATTTTTGATTAGTTGTATTTACTGGTATTATTAATTACTGATGAAGTGAACTTAAAATTTTAGCAGTGAAATTTATTGTTACTTCAGTATCTAAACAAAAATCATGTATGTAGAACGAAGTCTCATCCGATTATTTATAATGAACAAATAAAATTGGAAGCAGTTGGTACCCAATATCAATTAAAGTAATTTAAAATGATAAAAGTGACTCTCTTGTGGCGGAGTTTTGGGCTGACACTATGTAGGTTTGTTGTCGACACGATAAGAAGCAGAAGTGATAATGATACAGAAAACAAATCCCATCGCGCTCTATTCAGAGCTAGCTAGATTGTTAGCTCCGCGCTAAGAATATATTCCTATTGTCTGCTCTCTGACTCTTGAAGTTACAATAGGAATCCATGACCTACATTTCATCGATAAGTCGACGAATACACAGACATCCCTAAACGAATCAGTCCACTTATTGCATACAATAAGACTGTAGAGATAGAAATTTTGAAAGTTGTTGTAAAATTAGGGCATGTATATATTTTAAACTCTACATTCGTATACATGATTTGAAGCGTATAATAATGTGTATAACACGTATATTTGAAGAATATTTAATGCTGTGTTCAGGATTATAGAGTTTATATTGTGTTTTAGTTGGTTTTGTATTGTGAAACTGAAATATATAAAATATATTTAAAGTATATTCAGTGCTCTATTAAGAATTCTAGTGTATATTTGTGTTTATGTTGGTTTTTATATTGTGCAAGTGAAGTCAGTGGTTCTGAATGTAATTCTCTATGTTGTTTGCCGTGGCAGTGGTGGTGATGTGGTCGGTGGACTGCCTGCAGCTCGATAGCATGGCTTCGACCAGGAGGCCCAGGGTCACGAAGTACAGCAAAACCACGCTGGCGCCTGGTGGTTCCACAGTAAGTATGATAGTGCTACCAAAATTAAAGATAGAGAAATATGAAAGATATTAATATATTTGTTTGTCATCTATCCGTTTTGCACTGGAGAACGTCCATCCTTATTATAACTTTTTCTAAATTTGTTGGTCCTGTTATCCACTTTCCACTGGAGGAAGTTTGAAGTTCGGACTCTTAATTCTTCTGAATAATTTCGTTGTGGTTCCAAATATAGTTTATCTTTCTCCTGGGACCAACTTGGCCTTCGCTAGTTTGGTTTATTGGCGATCCAGAGGTGGAATTGTGTAAAGCAATCGTAATCATTTGACAGTTCATAACGTACGATAAAGTCCGTCAACAAAGCGTTTGATAGAATAATCGTACGTTATCCCAACTAATATTATAAATGCGAAAGTAACTCTGTCTGTCTGTCTGTCTGTCTGTTACGCTTTCCCGCTTAAACCTCGCAACCGATTTTGATGAAATTTGGCATAGAGATAGTTTGAGTCCCGGGAAAGAACATAGGATAGTTTTTATCCCGGTTTTTGAAACAGGGACGCGCGCGATAAAGTTTTTCTGTGACAGACAAAATTCCACGCGGGCGAAGCCGCGGGCGGAAAGCTAGTGCTATCATATGATAACGATTGCGTTACACAATTCCACCTCTGATCTGGATCCATACATATCCTCCATTTGATTCTGGCAAATTAATTAGAGAGTGTCATGCTCTTACAGTAACTAAATGACATACTGATGATGATGTTGATGACTATACTGACCTTGAAAATATGTCGGCCGTTTGGTGTAGTGGTTCGAAACGGACTACTATTCCGGAGGTAGCGGGTTCGATTCCCGTACAGTACAAACATTTGTGTGCATGAACATATTTGTTTGTATTGGACTGGGTGTTTTCTATGTATAATAAGTATGTATTTACAAAAAAAAAAGTATTTAAGTATGTTTATATCCGTTGTCTAGTACCCATAGTACAAGCTTTGCTTAGTTTGGGACTAGAAGCGCAGTATAAAATGTCTAAGGATATTTATTTATTTATTTATAAAAAAAAAAAAAAAAATATGTTTTTTTTTCCAGGAGCCAGCAACAGAGAGGAGCCTCATGACAGCCACATACCGACTCCAGGACCAAGGGGGGGACACGTGTATCCTGCTCACTGTGGACGCACTGGTCGACATATCTTACATGACAAAACTCAACGAACGCGCTGTGAGTATAGAAAATTCTTATTTTTCTCCGAAGATATCAGTAATTCTGCTGCAGCTAAAATGCTGTATGTATCTCGTAGATTTTGATTTTTTGTGGACTGTCCACACGAGATAGGACAGGACAGGCTATGGAGCTCGCTAATTCAATCTCAACGGAGAGTCCCGTTTTGATTGCTAAAAGTAACTAGATACAGTGGGACATAGAACCACCTCCTTTTTTGAAGTCGATTAAAAAAATGATGTCAATTGACTAAAGTAGTCTTCTAGCCTATTTAGGAAGAAAGACTGAAGTATGAACTAAACGGCTCTAGTGTCAGATACTACGAGGCCGAGCTTCTATAGGAATCTGTCACACTGAATTAGACCGTATGCATTACGTATTCTGTGAGATAGCTTACTGTCTCCTTAACTTGATAAGCTTCATGGTATGCAAATTTACAAAATTATAACGCAAACATTGTTTCATCAGAAGGTTGTTTAACCTTTGCGTACTTTAATTCAAAAGCCAGAGTGCCGCCATTTCAGTTTTATGCATAATTAATTAATTTTCGTAGCTTTGGAGCGTAAAAGGTAACTCTGGTTTGATAAATACGCGTGGAATGGAAGGGAGTGTGATATTTTGTGACTGTTTTAAGAAAATAAACAGATTTAAGCTTCAATATTAATTTGGGATTGATTAAAAAATACATTTTGGATTGCCGCACTTGGGAACCAGATTCTCTATAAAGACTGAAATGGATATTCTCACTAAGTTTTATAAGCAGGTAAATCTGCTTCGCGAAGCGATCACAAAATGTAACTCATCATCATCATCAACCCTTTACAGTCCACTGCTGGACTATGAGCCTCCTCCATTTTCAACCGACTTCAAAAAAGGAGGTTCTCAATTCGACCCGTATGTTTTTTTTTTCTATGTTTGTTACGCGATAACTCCGCCAATTATGAACCGATTTGAACAAATCTTTTTTCGGCGTATAGGTAATACATCAAGGGTGGTCCCATTTAAATTTAATAATAGNTCTGTCTAGGGGGGAAAACCAATCTATGATTATACATGCTTAGCGGCATACAAACCGAATCTTCCAAGTACGTAGGACGTAGGTAGTGTTCAAGGTTTATACATCGCTCTGTACTGCCTAGGCTTTAGACTCTAGGGACTGGACGATTTTTGTGATGGTTCTTATAACCAACTAATTAAAAACCTTAATTTTACAGGATGCTAACACGTTCGTGCCTAACAACGCGAACGTGGCCGGCGCGTGCAAGGAGGCTGATGCGGAGACCCTGGTGCTTTCCTTCAAGGAGTTCGCGCTGGAGTGGGCTTTCGCGAAGGTATGTAAATACATTGGAACCTTACCAAAAGGGTTCTCTACGCCGAAACTACACGCCTTAGCAAATGGAAGTTTTGGTCTACACTCGTGAGCTGACAAGACGGGTTAATTCCTTTTCCGTGGATGTCGTAAAAGATGACTAAGGTACAAAATATGCGAACCTAGTGTAGGGAGTTTGGGAATCAGCCATTTGCCTATTACTAAATTAATTAAGAGAGTCGTTTTCCTGCATTGGAGACAAAATGATCTATGATTATTAATATGTAGTTTATATATTGCTGTTGTCTTCAGTGCCTGACTTTGTCACCTATAAAATATTAGCTTTTAGCATGTAACCAATTTTATTTAGAATATTATTGATGTAACCTTTTTGCTGCTGTAAATAAATTACAAATATTAAGCGACTGCATACCCTAATTCCAGACACCAGGCGGCGAGCGCTGGTACGTGGAAAGCATCAGGCTGACATACAACTCCAGCGCCAGGATCTTAGAGCACGCAGCGAAGCAGGGCAGGAAGGTGACCCTCAGCACCGATGTGAGATCCTTGCTGTTCCCCACTCCGGTCGGCAAGTCCTTCTACTGTCCTGAGGAGACGGTCATAGACCTGATGGAAGGAGATGCAAGGTTAGTTCTTACCAAGCTTTGGACTGCTGAAACTTAGTAACACGTACGAATTCTGGAGGCCACTGGTACTATAACATACTCCCAAAGTCTCAACTTTTTTTTAATGCAGAACTAAGCAGGTATTTCACCGCACCTGATGTTAAGTGAGATGCTGTCTAGGATATAATGATTCATATGACTTCTGGGGTCGTTAGGTTTTTAGTGGGTAGGCCCCTCCATTTTAGCAGGTAGAGCCCTAGATAACGCACTAGCCTGCACCCTTTCTAGGGAGCAATTCATTTTTCTGTCATGAAAAAACTTAATCGTGTAAATCTTCTTCTGTTTTTTGGAAGACACAAAGTTAGTCGTGCAAGCTTTAACATGGTTATGAATATCTGAATATTCTTATAGGTAAATATAATAAATTAATGAATGGATGATAATGAATTAATAAAAAAATTACCTTTTACAGTGCAACCACAGCTCACCGGGCAAAGCTGTACCTCCGCCAGATGAGACTCCAGGCATTTATGTACAAACACGACGGGGAGTTTGGCCCGCCCTGGCACTGTTCGGACTCTGCCCGGGCAAGGTCAGAAACCGCTCCAGTGGCAGTTGGAGCTGCTCTAGCGATCGCAACTGCCGGCACCCTCGTTGGATACGCGATCTGGCGCTATCTCAAGGTAAAGAAGGTTCAATATGATACAATGGAGTGAGCCGGTTAATACGCGTTCTGAACTTTGCATTTTTATATTTTGTTGTTTTTTTTATTTATCGTAATCCTGTGTTACTTTTTGAATATTTTTTTAAGCTACAAGGTCAAGTTTATTGTCGTATTTTATTGAAATAAAAGTTATTGTGGTTGTTTTAGTTTTTATTTGATGTTCAGAACGCAATTATTGTTAAAAATCTAGTGAGATCTCAAAATATCAAAGTTTATTGCCAATGTCGATAGGATCATAGTGAGGTAGACCAACTTGTTGTTACAAACCAATGCATAATTAATACAAGTGAGATTCGCGTTAAAATATTGGTTACATAAATGATACAATGTTATATTTATTTTATAACTATGAGAAAAGAGTCATTATTACAATGTTTAAACAAAAGATAGGAGAATTATGAAATGGAATAGAATACTGCAGTTATTATTTATTTCGGGTAAAGTTAGTACGCTCTGCGCGCTTCGGTAGTCAAAGCTGACTTTAGATTAACATACCAGTTTTTCCTTTTATAGGCGAAAGTAAAAAAAATCCTGCGCAGAATGAGAAAAGCGAGGAAAACAGACCTATTAATATTTTAAATGTTAAAACAGAATCACAGGGCAAGCGGTAAGTCGACACTTTAATAAACTATGAATATTCTTACTGCACTTTTCCCAAAATTCCTTACACATTTTTATTTGGAATTATATCCTAACCTACTTTTTTTGATTACATTAAAATAAGCGTACTTTACCCGGTAAAAGCCTTCAATAAATCTGAAATATAAGAAAGTTTATCTAATTATTATAATGTAAGAGAAAATGAATAAGTACATCACTGTTAGAAAGTGCTCTAAAAGAAAAAATGTGCGGGCACGGGGAAACTAATGTGTAATTGTTTAAAATAATGTTGTTGACGTTTGATTACTATGTAAAAAATGTATTTAATCCCATATAACCCCAAGTACCCCATAGGTTAGATATTTTGTATTTTCTCTTGGAATTGTATTAAGAAAATTGGCTTACAGTTACTGAAATAGATGTCATTGGGATAGGTAAAGTTTGTGGTTATGTTTCTATGTAAGTGTAGGGTATTATTGTCGGGTTATGTTGTGCTGAGGTCCCTTTAATAAGTAGCATAATAAATAAGTTTATTAAACAACAATAACACAATATGTTTTGAGTGAAATTACGCATTATAGTCGTCCCCATAGTTGGATCGGTCGTTGATTATTATAAAATAGGTAGAGTTGCAATACTTGTAATGTGTGCAATTTATCATTANGTTAAAGGTTAAGGATTTGTATAAATAAAAATTATTCAAACATTTTTTACAAACAGACAGAAGCATTTTTACATTCGATTTTAAGCAATAGTGATATTAAACTGGCCTCTTAATTTTTAATTACAGAATAGGAATTTTGACACGGAATTAATGTCTAACTCGTCACAGAGAAAATCATGTGGAGATTCGTCACACTTCATATACATCTTAATCGTGACAAAAATATTATGCGTAGGTATTCACGGTTATGACGAATTTACTTTCAATGTATAAAAATTATAATAAAGTGGGACTAATCGACTTTGTGTCTAATTCAAATTGTTCTTATGTTTCCAAATCTACAGATTTTTTATTTATAAAACTTATTAAAGCGACCGAAGCATTTCTATAATTATACATATCAGATGATAATAAATATAATTTATAGATTAATGAATATTATATTATTTGAGATCGTTTGCGGTGTAGCGGACATTATCGGAATACGTGTATAAGCAATAATACGTTCTATCGATGCAGTTGTAAGAGTTATGCCAATGTAGGTATATGAAAAGGACTCGGCGAACAAAGCAAGCATTGACCAACATACTTTTACAGTTTCCATACGCACATTTTCCCAATAAGTTTTGAACACTAATTACTTTTACAAAAGGTTTAAAATCGATTGCGGAAATTCGACATTTTGTGGTAGGTTGATGTGCTGTTGACGTTTGCTTGCTTGTTATCTCTGATGCGACATAGACTATAGTTTTTGGAAACTTTCTACAAATCTATATATATAAAAATGAAACCCGTTTCGCGTTGTCACGGCATCACGTGTGAACGGCTGAACCGATTTCGATAATTCTTTTTTTTTAATGTTTGTGGAAGTCCAAGGATGGTTCTTACGGAAAAAAATATTAAGAAAATCTCTACGCTAAGGCGGTACGAAGTTCGCCGGGTCAGCTAGTATGGGATAATTAACCCGGAATATAGGGGGAAAATACCAGGAGGTTTAGAAAATACAATACTTTTCACGCATAAAACAACACTTTACTTTTCACACATAATGGAGTATAATATAAAATGTTATTTAAAATTGGTGTAATTATAGCACTTTATCAGTGTGCGTGTGTTATACATATAATATTTTATGAAGCGTTTTCAGCATTGTTTAAGTGTCAATTCTTGCTCGGGCGTTTCGAGTCCTTTTTTATACATGTGCGCATGCTAACTTGATGTTGTATAGTGCGCAAAACTTGGTTCAACTAGTGTTGGCGTAGTTTAAGTGTATATGAATATTTTGATACATATAAGAGATGTACTTTCGCATAGCGGTCTACTTTACTGTGTCTTTCTTATTTGCTGGATTCTATTCTTTTTTAATTATATTTAAGCAATAGAGACCTTTATTGAATGAAATACTGCTACAGCGGTGATGTCAATTAGTGAACAAAAAAATTAGGCCAACTTTATTTTTGTGATATAATTACTTTTTCAAAACAACACGTACGAAATTAATACATATGTTTCAAAATAGAGCTGGCGTATTTTTATCCATCAGTGTTAAATTACACTGCTTAACTTTGTATTTTAAAATAAACAGAAAAAGTTACCTAAGGCTCAAAAAAAAAAACAATTTTATTATACCTACAACTGACATCGTGAACGCTTGTGAAATTCCATAATAATATGTTTTATGTACTTATTATAATGATATATTTAGCATTATAAATGCAAAAAAGAAGTAACCGCTGAAATTCCTTACCTTTTTCGATCTACCTCCTCTGGCTTCCAAAATGTATATGTAGCATATTTTTGTATATTTCTCATGTACGATCGCCCGCAAATTCTTGCCAATAAATGACAACTTTCCAGAATCGATATTGAATCTTAGAGATATAAAAGTAAAGTATAAAATCGATTGTAGTCATTGTCATTTTACGGTCGGTTCTTCTGCTGGTGGTTGTACGTTACTCCAACTCAATAGGTAACGAAAATGTAGCAGATAGAGAAATAAAATACAGGGTGTAAGGTACAGTTTGATAAAAACTTTAATAAAGTGTGGACTTGTATAAGTTTTTGTCAACTTGTCTCTTACGCCTTGTATGATGATAATATTTTTATTGGAATATATAAATTATCTATTTTAATGACACTAGTACCCAAGTTTTGCTAGTTAAGATGCTGTGTGTTATCGCTTCAAAAAGTCCAGTAGTGGTGGGTTTCTATGAATGAGCTATAAAGAAACATAGTATTTTTCCCATTATACAAGCAACTACATAATAATTATTATTATTATCATTTAAGAGATAGTAAAAGGGGATTGTTGTTAGATAGATGGGCTAATTTATCGCTCTGTTCAAGACAATCTCTCAAATATATATATTTATCAAATATATTTTTGAGTTTTTTTCAATGATAAAATCGATCCAGCTCATTCACATTAGAACACCACTACTTGCTCCTTTATTTATGTACTAATACTCATCAATTACTAATTAATGAACATATCGTTTAATTAAGTTATGCGTGAAATGCGTTTTGTGATCATTATTAGTGTAAGTTTGTATCTTATTTAAATGAGGTTAGAGTTGGATTTAGGTTAAGTTAGTATAGAGTCCTTTACTGGCTTTCAGCTGTAAATAGTTAGCTTTGTTTTAGCCCGTTTGTACTTACTTTCTGTGTTTTTTGACGTTTGATGATTAGGAAAAGTTTATCATTATCTTCTTTGTAATAGAAAAAAAAGTTGAGGGTACACCCATATCTCTAAGCTTATATTTTTTGTTTTAATATGGTATTTAATTTTAGCAATCAAAACTACTTACTCTCCTTCAAGTGGATTGGTTGCTGGAATTTTCTTCTTTATTTTGAAAGCCAATATTTATGTCTTTTTATAGTCGGTGAAAAAAAAAAACAAATGAAAAAAAGACACCCAATAGTATTTTTTTAAATGATGCCTACTAATAATATTGTGTATTTTTTAATCAATTAATTCAGGCAGCAATATTTACGTCAAAAAATACAGAAGACACTAGGGTTTGCTACATTTGTCCAAAATGTTTTCTTATGTAAAAGATAATTTTCCTTTGTATTAATATAGGGTGATCACTTCTAAGGTTTTTGAGAACTTACGCATATCCAGTGACTGCCAGCGACTTTTCCCGTGTTAATATTCTATTTTTAATCTTTAAAATTAATCCTCTACTTTTCAAAGGTTTAAATTAATTAAAAAATATTATTCATATCAAAATAAAATTAAGTGAAACAAGCTTGCTAAAAACGTTCAGCATTAAATGAAATATGTCTTTCTGACTTTAAACATTTGTTTTCAAAAATAAATAGTCAGGTATTTTTTTATGTATTTTCCAAAAGCTGGACAAAAAGCAACCCTACGGTTTCTCACTCTGACTCAAGCTTGTTTTATGTATTGTATATGTACTTTTCGACATATTTATCATACGATAACATAATGGCACTCTTACTGTAAATAACTAAATGTAAGCCACTTTTCAAATTTTACATATTTTTGCACTATTGTTTCCATTTCCAAATTCTATCTCTAATATAATGATAATATCGTTTTAAAGACTATGATATTTCAGATACTTTTTCTACTAGTTGAGATTATATTCTATTTTCCTATATTTTGTATGAATCTCTTGTAGTTTCTTTCCTGAATAGGTTTTTAGCAATTATGTACTCATACACTTGGTGCATACGTATTAAATAATGTACTAATATTATTATATGCCATACGATTTGTCTTCCAGATTGATCTTAATACAATAGCGTAAAGTATTGTAGCTTATTATTATACATAATTATGGATATAACTAAAGGTGGTGATGTTATGGTGTTTTGTAGGTTAACGTTTAATGTTTAGTCAGGTTTGTTAATATGTCAACTTAAAATATTCACACAATCATTTAAAAATCTATTTGTCTTACTATTGAATCTTGGGTAGAAGCAAGGTAAAAATATCGAAAAATAATTTAGGAGTGTTTCTTAATGAGAATAGAGCTACCTACAGTTAACGTTACAGCTTTGGACTTTTTAAAAGCTTGATGTGATTTTCAATTACAAACTTTATTAAAATAACAAGGAAAAAATAATAATTATGTAATAACATTATTTGATTTCCAATGGAAAAATTTGTGAGTTCATTAAGAATGAAATATTATTATGAAAATAAGTTGACGTATCAGTGAATCTGTCATAATTAGTAGATAGTTTCTCTGAAATATGTAATTGATGTTTGTGTATTTAAACTATATTATACAATAACGTCCCAGATATAGCCCTGTTACAACTATATAATTTGTAATTATACTTATACAATAACACCAATCGATGGGAAAAAACATTATAATGATCACCACCGAGTAGCATAAGAGACATATCTCAGATTATTGTAATTTAGTGCGTTCATTTATTGAATTGTCTTTATGAATAAATGACGTCAAAATCAATATTGAATTTTTATTGCCACCCTGTATACAGTTTTTTTATTTTAACACACTTATTTGTTGTGAGATAGATGTCAATCTATGAAGAAATTCGTCGTAAACAATTAGGTAAATAAAACGAGAAAAAAGAGTAATAAAAGTGTGACGAATCGACATTGTAGGAAATCGACAATAACCCCTTAAAAATTACCTGAAATCAAGGCAAATCTATCAACCAAGAGCTATAATATCACCTATTATATAAAACCAGGTATATTCCGCAGAATATGCTTGCATCTGAGCTAACTACGTCCAATTTGTAACTAGTTAATTAGCTCGTAATTTTGGCGTAGCAATTTATTCATTGTATGGGTAGGGCACAAACACAGCGTGTGACGTCCACCCATAAGGTGAAACGACGACATCATAAAGGTAGCAGGAAGGAGCTGGACGCAGGCCGCTACCAACCGGGCAACATGGAAAGCATTGGGGGAGGCCTACGTTCAGAAATGGACGTCCTATGGCTGAGATGATGATGATGATGAATTTATTCATTATTAATTTATTTAAAGATCACAGATAACTAAGTTATTAGCAATACTAGCTTCAACCAAGAGCTATAATAACCCCTATTACATAAAACAAGGAATATTCCGCGGCATATGCTTACATGAGCTAACTACGTCCAATTTGTAACCAGAGCTTCGCTCGTAATTCGGCGCAGCAATTTGAAGGGTTGGCAAATGAATTTAATTGACTCCCCTGGGTGTCCGCTGATATATTGGGATGTTAAATTGTTAGTTTGATGACTGGGTGATTACGCGAAATAATAGATCGTACAGATTGGTGTTTAGAATAAATAAATACCTAAATAAATGTGACAAGCAAATAAATAAATAAGTAAAGTTTGTTATCATCTCACCACGAAGAATGTGAAAGTATGAATTCTTGGAGTATGAATTTTTAGCATTCTCTAAAATTAAAAAGTGATAGTGAATAATCTTTATTGCATAAATAGGGTTGTCCGTTGTACTAATGACGGACTTAATGCCAATAGGCATTGTCTACAATTCAAACATTTGTTATGTAGAAAAATAAATTGATATCATTATAATCATAATATACCTATGTCCGTAGTCGTATACCTACTAGTATTACTCAAAAGAACTTCCAAAATATTTTGAGATATTTAATTAGGTATTACATTACGCCCATTGCATATTACAAGTAATTATGCATTTAAGGTTTTTAAAACTCAGTTTATTATACTTAACTTTTAAAATATCTATTACCTGTGTTACAAGTTTTAAAAAGAGACGTTACAGCAGATCAATCCGGACACCCCAAAAAACATAATTTTCCGCTTAATTTCCGATGACAGCCCTTAGTGAGCAGTAGGTACCTTTGCTTTAGTTAGGGTTGTCGATAAGTGTGTTTTATGTTTTTTTTTTTCGTTTTAATTAAAAAAATTGTTTTATATTCTAGAAGTTTTAAGGTAGGTACTGTACATTTAGCCATACATAACCATTTAAATGTTTTCTTTCCTATTACCAGGAAAGATTATCATCGTTGCGTATAATTTCTGTTTACGCAACGATGATAGCCCATTTATTAGACTATTATTTGATATTAAATAAAATATACTTTAAAGAAAACAAATACATATTAACAAATTAGACAATATTAAAGTTTGCACATATATTAATTTTTACTTTTTTAAAAATTTAGGTATAGTTTAGTTAAGTAGTATTATTAATATTATTATAATGAGGTCAATTTGAAATTTTTTGATTATTAAATAGCCAACAATATCAATGCCAACCCTGGAATCCCTAAGCAACCTGACCCCTGGATGCGCCGTGACAAATTACCCGCGCGATAATTGTAGCTCATTGTGCGAGCTCATCCCCGTAGCAGTCAGGCAAGAGTGGCATGTTGTCGTTTAATTTACCTACTTTTGATTTAAATATTGTTTTTTTTTTACCATTATAGTTACTGTCATCCCTGCTGATATTAACTATTGCAAAAGCCCAGTTCTGTGGTTTCGTAATTTTCTGTGTTGTGTTTTTTTTTAAACATTTCAATACGTAATAGTAATTGCAGCTCATTGTGTCGAGCTCATAGCAGTCAGTCAGACAGGAGCTATGACGTGTTTCATTCAGGCAGAATCCTCCTGTCACATAAAAAAAGGCAGGAGCTATGCCATGACGTGTTTCGTCGTGACTAAATTTGTTTTAATGATTTAAAACACTTTATCACTAACATTTTCCAAACCTTGACCAAAATATTACACATCTGTAAATTTTTTGCACGACTCTATTTAAAGTAAAACCCTCTTAAAATGAAATTGTTTGAAGATTGTCTTCCAGGCTTGTTTTAATTTAGAGTCATCATCATCACCATAATTATCAGGGCAAATGGAGAATTTGGCCTACACTTCCAATGCTGGCCAGTTAGGTTGGGGAGGCCTAATGTTCACATAGATGCCTTGTCCCTTTGTCGCCTCTTACACCTCTTTACGACATCCACGGTAAGAGTGTCAGTGGTCCTATTCACTCTGCCGGAACCACATGACTACAGCCATCCATGACTACAGCACGGTTTTAAGAGTAACTTTGTAAATAAGTGCTAGAACACACCTACTAATTGTCGTGTCGTTGTATCCGAGATAGGCCATATTTTCACAAGATATCTTCCTCAAAGGATGTATTATTTAACCTTGAGAATTCTTTATAATTAAAAGTGTACGTGTAACGTGTAAAAACAGCAGTTAACCTCTAATTAGTGCGGTACGTGGCGTGTGGCGTGGCGACACCTACGACAGATTTATTGCCATAAAAAGTGCCTGACACCGGGATCGCACTTTCGTGCGAGGAAATATTAGTATGGACATAATGTACCTTGTCAGAATTTTAAAATTTAAAACTCAATTAGATTGAATTGAATTCAATAAAAAAATTAGGCAGGCATTATGATGATTTTCAATCGTTCGTTTCAGCCGAATGGCATCCACTGCTGGATAAAGACTTCGGAAATATAACTTTTAGCGTTAAGAGTTGCATCTCAAAATAATTTGAAAATTATAAATAACTTTAAAAAGATGTAACTGCCTAAGGCGAGAATTGAACCCACGATTCCACGACCCAGAGTCGCCCGTCAAGCGAAAGGTTGTAAGTTCATATTTTCAGGCAGGCAGTTCGATATATACCTAGAGTATTCTCGCCGTTCACTCGATCGGACGTGTCAGCGCTATGAAAATAAATATTTAATTTAACTATTCACTAGCAAAATCGCGACCTACATTATCAAAACTCGGAAGTGTTTTATCTGTGTCATTTATTTCTAATTGAACACTGAACTTATAATGATTTGTGTATAGACTTGATAATATGGAAGGAAGTCCCTTCAACCGGAGTGCGCTCACGCAGCGCAGCCCTCCGCCCACGCCCACGCAGCACGCGCCGCCCGCCGCCCCCGTCATGGAACCACTCGAAGTGGTGGCCACTTCAGAACTCCAGAACTGGATGAAAAGCATCGAGCAGTGCCTGAATGAGGTGTGCATAATCTCATCGGAAGGAAAGCTCAACACTGACCAGAAACTGAGGATTAGTAACCTGTGCAGAAGGGTGAGCCATGGAACATCCCAAATGGCCGTACAATACCAGTCGCTAAAGCAAAAGGCCATTCAAGCTCATAGCAACATACAGGTCCTTAAAGAAAATCAAGACGTTTCACAGCAACTTCAAGACCTCAAAAAAAGCATAGAAGTGACCTCAAAACCTATCTCGGGAGCGTTTTCCTTTGCTGAAATGGTTAAAAAGAGTCCTGTCAATTTTATTCAGCCCAAAAACTTCAGTTCTGTGGCGATTTACCCGAATGATAAAATGAAGTCAAGCGAGGAAACCAAGTCCCTAGTGCAAAAAATAATTAAGCCCGAAGAAATGAAATTGCACGTGAGAGGTCTACGGAAAACTAGAGATGGCGGCGTTATCATCAGCACCAACTCCAAAGACGACATCGAGAAGATAAAGCAGTCAACGCAATTAAGAACATCAGGCCTCATCATAGACGAGACGAAGAAACGGAAGCCCAGGATTATAGTACTGGGAGTTCCTGCTTCCATGGATGAAACTGAGGTATTTAAATGCATATACCATCAAAACCTAGCCGACAAACTTCAAAATACGTCACTGGAAGCGTTCATGTCCTCTATTAAGCTAAGCCATAAATCAGGGAGGAAAGACACCGAAACCTGTAATTATGTAATTGAAGTCACAGCTCAAATACGGAAGACCTTGATAGCAAATGACAGAGTTTTTGTGAACTGGTCATCGTGCCCTGTTAGAGACTTTACCCTAGTGACAAGGTGCTACAAGTGTCAGCAGTATGGACACGCTGCTAAGACCTGTCGTGAAGCTAATATCACTTGCGGCCACTGCGGAGAAGTGGGTCACGCATTAAAGGATTGCAAGAAAAAGGATGAGCCCTCAAAATGTGCGACCTGCTTGCACTTCAAAAAGCCCAACAATCACAAGACAGGTGACGCTGAATGCCCTGCTAAGAAGCTAGCAGAAAATAGATATATTAACACCATAGATTACGAAGGCGCTTAAGAGCGCCCCCTGCGAGTTTATGTTTGTCTTGATGTCAGTTTTATCATTAGCTAATTTACTACCTAGATTGTTTAAATTAACTTTTACCATTAGTACCTACTAGTAGTTAACTCCATAATTAATCACAGAACTGTCCCACTAACCTTTTATTAAATGTACCTTAACAAACCCGAATTGCATTTATATCTAGAGTAAAAATAAATAATTTGTATGATTTCTGCAACATTGACTGTGTGTGACCCAGTATATTATTTTTGTTTACGCAGACACTGTATGTTGGATGTTTTTAATAAATTATGTAGAACAAGCAATATTATGTAGCACATTGTATTGATTTTAAATCTTAAATGTAACTTGTGTAGATTTTAATTTTTAATTTAAATATTATTATGTATACATATTAGATTATATATTTTGCTGGAAATAGTTCTATTAATAAAGTAATGTAAGCCTTTTTTTTGCCTGAGATACAGGAATTATAATTCTTAGTTCAGGCACGTATGTACTTTTACCTATTATAGTTTAATATTAGCCTATTGTTAAAACCTAGCCTAGCCGTGTGGTGACGGCAGAGTAGAATACATTTGTCACCAACCCCTACTCTTCCCGCGGGTGTCGTAAGAGGCGACTTAGGGACTACACATCAAACAGAGAATGGGCAGCAGCGCTCTCTGAAAAAACATCAATCTTTTAAACTGCGATCTGCGACCTCCAACCCGCCTGCCAAGCGTGGAGATTATGGCAAAACCCTCCACTATAGTGGAGGAGGCTCATAGTCCAGCAGTGGACTGTAAAGGGCTGTTGATGATTGTTAAAAACTGTCAATAAGTTATTCTATTCAATAAAGAATTTATTTATTTATTATTTATTTATTTTATATTGTCAAGTTATTTATAATTAAAAAAAAAGCCGTCGGTGTCACAGGCTGCATATGCCTGGAGGATGCGCTAAGATTGGCTTTATTTCTCATAAACCTTAGTGGTTTTAGATTATTCTAAAATGTTACCAATAGCCTTTACTGTATTATTGGCTACTACGAAAAATTACTCATTCAACCAATCGTATCCATAATAATCCAACATTTACCCCTGCTTAAAAAAACATAGTCAGATTCCATAATGAGGGGTCGGGTGTCCGTAAAAAATAACCGAAGATGCACACCCCTAGCTTAAACTTTTTACTGTTCATTCACAAAACATGCACCAAGGAATTTCGACATGGCCTGTATTTTTTTTGCCAATTTGTCATTTTCGCAGCAAAAAGTTTTAACGCTTCTGAATTTTTGACATCTCGGAAAGATGCAATTTTTAACACTTTTTATTTCGTTTGAAAACATGTTGTTTGTATGATTATTTTATAATGAGCAAATTTTTTGAAGTGAAGATCGCGGGAGGCCCCTGGATGCAAGCGGCGCAGGACGGGTCTTTGTGGAAATCCTTGGGGGAGGCCTTTGTCCAGCTGTGGTCGTCTTTCGACTGAAACGAACGAACGAGCAAATTTTTTGCGACTCCTTTTAGTTTAGGTAGGTGCCTGTAACCCTGTTGAGTTTAAACCAACCAATTGGAATCAAAAATCACTATCATTTTTTTTTAAGAGGAAGCTCTTGGTCTGTATTTCACCTGATAGTAATTATTCAATTTTATCTAATATTTTGGCACTTTTAAAAGTCAAAAATATAAATAAAAAAAGGTAGGCCATAAGGGGCACTTTTTCTATCTTTTATGGCAGCACTTGCCATAATATTTTTTAATTTTAAATAATTTAAAATTATTATCGATCAAAAAGCGACATGCGTTTTTAGATTACCTACTAATTTCAGTGAATATGTAGGCAACACAATAAAACTAGCTCACACACGTGAAATTAAATTTCCACTTGTCACCTAATAAAGTGGTCGAATCCATCACTGACAAAACAATACGAGAATAGCAACGTGTCGAATTCGTTTCTGTTTATTGTGACAGACAGACATTCATATTTCACGCGCCGTCTACGGCAAGCGGCGCGGAGAGCCGGTGCCCGTGACTAGTTTTGTTATGATGGATTCGGAGTCCTAAAATAATGAGATGACTCAGTATTGTATCCATTGTGAAGGCATGCATCCGCTGTCAATAGTATGAAATTTTCGGCAGCGCGTCTGTCGCGATGCTAAATCGCCTAAAGGTTCGGCCAAACCAACGCGATCACACGCGATCAACCGGCGTGCAGCGATGGCGACCAGACTTAAGGTTCGGCCAAACCAACGCGATCAGCCGGCGTGCAGCGATGGCGACCAGACTTAAATGCATTGATCGCCATCGCTGCACGCCGGCTGATCGCGTGTGATCGCGTTGGTTTGGCCAAACCTTTAAATGCATTGATCGCCATCGCTGCACGCCGGTTGATCACGTGTGATCGCGTTGGTTTGACCGAACCTTTAATGTGAAAGCGCTCTGAAGCTTCTTTATTGAATTCTCTCCAGAACAAAGCAGGTATTTGACTGCGATCACTCCTGCAGATCATCCTTAACCTGGTTCTGGTTAAATAGAGCCCACATCAATTAGAACTTTATGCTGTGTAGATACGGTTGAAAACCAATGACTTTTTTTAGGTTATATGAGATGCAGTTTCTAGGATGGCACATCTATCTTGTAAGCCACGATAGCCGAACGGTGAAGGGGTCGGACTGGCCGACTCGTGATCCGGGGAACGCGGGTTCGGTCCCGCCGCCGCTCGACTATTGTGGTGAGCTCACTCGTGGCACAAGCATATTTAGCTTAGTACGAGGGGCTAACGGGAGTATTAGTAATTGTGAATTTACAAATTATTAATATATTTCTTTCGTATTATTTATAAAAAAAAGTGCCTATTCATCGCTTGAAGAGGCCCGGTTTATAGTGTTCGGGAAAGGTAGCAACAGGCAGCGAATTCCAGTCCTTAGCTGTTCGCATTATACACGTACAATCTAATTATGTAAGCATCTTGTTTTTGGGGATGGAATAAACCAATCGACAATCATCATCATCATCAAGTTTAGTCTTCACAGCAGGAGCACGCCTTCTCTGCAAATTATTAGGTACTAGCTTTCCGCCCGCGGCTTCGCCCGCGTGGAATTTTGTCTGTCACAGAAAAACTTTATCGCGCGCGTCCCTGTTTCAAAAACCGGGATAAAAACTATCCTATGTTCTTTCCCGGGACTCAAACTATCTCTATGCCAAATTTCATCAAAATCGGTTGCGAGGTTTAAGTGGGAAAGCGTAACAGACAGACAGACAGACAGAGTTACTTTCGCATTTATAATATTAGTTGGGATTGCCTCTGGCAAATGAAGAATCTGCCCTACAGTACCGACGCTGTCCAGACGGGTTGAGGATGCCTGAAATTCCTTTAGCTGCCTTTTAAGACATCCACAGGAAAAGTCGGAGTGATCCTATTCGACTCTACAAATGCTACTTTTATCTTCTTCATCATCATCATCATTTCAGCCATAGGACGTCCACTGCTGATCATAGGCCTCCCCCAATGATTTCCATAATGACCGGTTGGAAGCGGCCTGCATCCAGCGCCTTCTTGTTACTTTACTATTAAAATTTTATCTTCGTGCTAGCGGCCGCTCGCGACTTCATACGCGTGGATTCCGTTTTACTCCCTTAGGGGTCGAATTTTGCAAAATCCCGTCTTAGTGACGACCACCTACGTTCTAAAAGGAACCTCCATGCGAATCTGAAACTTCGTGATGAGTGAGTCAGTGACCTTTCGTTTTTATTTTAATAGATTTAACTACATAGATTTTAACTGATATTTGTCCCAGTCCAAAGTCTGCCGATTACGTAAGGATGTACAGTAACGCGACACTTCACATAACAAGGCTCGGGTGTCGCCGTAACGAGTCCCGGGTAGGGCGAACCATGCAACAAGACCTATGGCATGCCATTTGTGATATAATTGACAGCCGTGCCGTTGCTTACGTCTGACTTCATTTTAATGTTTGATTGCAAAAACAAACAAAAAACATCTAATGTCCTACTTACTAAACTTACTCAAATTCAGGCTAACTACTCTATTTGACAATTGATTCTGTCAAATCTTTGTTCAAAAAAGTAGTGAAAAATGAAGAAAAACCTAAAGTGCACTAATTACACCAGTATTTTGCCAACAAAATTTAAAAGCCCCAGGCACACCCCAGGACTGACTAAAACCACGTGATTTCTTAAACTAGTGTGCCGAAACTGTGCTTTATTTAGATGTATCTAATTAAAATGATTCGTATTTAAACTCAAGTGTGTATCTTCTATTGGCTATCTTAGGTAAGAGCACACACTCGATTTGAAAACACAATAGATTAATGCACTTTTATCGAATGATCTCCACTCGACTACGTTCAAAAGCCACATTCTACGCTCCATTTCAAATAAAGACATTCTTTGGCTACTACATCACACATTTTTCGATCACTATCGAATTGTATGAATAGCGCAAATGTGCGATAATCCATCTAAATATTGTAAACAAAATTTTGACAAACCTATTTGCAGTAAAATCTGTGGAATCATTTCCAAAATAGTTCAAAAGACTGGCTGCCAAACGAGAATACTTGAAAAAGAAAAAAACAAGATCTGCAAACTTAATTTTGTAGCCGCGTAAATTTTAAAATTGGAACGTTCTTTCATTTATCCACTTTAAATTTTATCACACAAGAATAGAGCCCTATTTCGAGTGACGGGTTCCGTTTATTTATTTTTTCTGGGATTACTATAATAGGCAAAGGCGTGACACTGTTAATCCGCAGTTACGAGTATTTGAACAAAGGCCCTCAGTTTGGGGAGAGAAGTGAACAGCCTTTGTAGTTTGACACTCAACACGCAATAGTCGGTTTTTGGAATGCACTTGGGCAAATGAGTGCCCTTGAGTTGTAACTTTAATTGAAATTATTTATGAGTACTTCTTATGTGGTTGGGTCAAAAATATCAATAAGGCTACTTGTAGAGTTACTTTTAGAAGTTAAGTTTACTTCGTTAAGATTGCCTCAGCCTGCCTGCTTACTTTATTATTTAGTCAATCATAGACTAAATAATTAAGATATTTTAGAATTGTGAGGTACCAATCAGAGAAGAATTACTAATATTAATAAAACTGTACTTTATGAAGTTAGTTTTTCTGACATGGTGTTAACGAGAAACGAATTTAGCTTTTAGGTTTCATATTTAGATAAATTGGAGTTTTTTTTAATTAAAGCTTTTTAAAGATCTGAGTAGTAGTAATAGTAGTAGGTCATTGTTATCAGGAGCAATTTATCGCTAATGGTAAATAAATCGCTATTTATTGACTAAATAATTAT
The DNA here is from genome assembly GCF_004193835.3 of Ostrinia furnacalis. NCBI lineage: Eukaryota > Metazoa > Arthropoda > Insecta > Lepidoptera > Crambidae > Ostrinia > Ostrinia furnacalis. The sequence goes on along the minus strand of NW_021132634.1, from coordinate 377,414 downwards.
CTGCAATAGTAGATAGATACCCTGTCTCCAGCTGATATCATTAATAATAGAATAGAAAAAAAGTAGAGTCTATCAATGACGACAATAGTAGGTAGGTACTTAACCTTTCTTCAGCTGATAACAAATATTTTAGCGAAAAGAAAGAAAAAATAAAATGTAATCTATCAACAAATTGCACAACGAGCTGCAACCGCATTCATGTCAACCCAAAAATGGCGTCGTCTCCCGCCCAATTTGTCACAAACAACAATAAGTTGCGCATTTGCCCCCGCGGCCCGCGGGTGTTCAAGCGAGTAAACTATTATGCCCGTTGACGCGTTAGAAGAAAGGATATCAATCGGTATTATAGGATTTTTGCGGGAGACTGCAAACGGGATGTTCGTATGAATGTCGGAAAACGTAGTGTAGGCAGGCCTCCTAGGTGGACCGACGATTTGGTGAAGGTCGCGGGAGGTATCTGGATGCGGGCGGCGCAGGACCGGTCATTGTGGAAATCCTTGTGGGAGGCCTTTGTCCAGCAGTGGACGTCATTTGGCTGAAACGACGACTAGGTATTAAACGGGATCCTGCAAAAACGGGAGCGCCCTAAAAGTGTCCGTGACCTGGATTCTAGATCCGAGGAACGTGGGTTCAAACCCCGTCTGACGCTGGACTATTTGTGGTGTACCAACTCTTATTCAGTATTTTGCTTTCAAAGGCAATGCTTATTATTTTGTTCCTGTAATTCCTAACAAGAAACTACGGCACTTCAAATACTATCATCATCATTTCAGCCACAGGACATCCACTGTTGAACATAGGCTTCCCCCAATGACTTCCATATCAATTGCTCGGTTGGTAGTGGCCTGCATCCAGCGCCTTCTTGCTACCTTTATGAGGTCGTCAGTCCTCCTTGTGGGTGGACGTCTCGAATTATTTACTTAGTCGCTTCATTAATATTTGTTTATATCACACAAAACGTTATCTTCTAATCCGATCTATGAGCGAACTGCATCTGGATCTGATATAGGATTATCCTCACTCAGGCGTTCTGATAAGAAATACTTATGTGGGACCGATTTTGAAAATTTTGAGCGAATAATCGGAAATGGTTTGTGGAAATGCAAAAAATGCAGTTGTATTGAGTTCGCGTGGGAAAGTAGAAGTTAAATAATTATGTCAAATATTATAATAGTTACTCGTAGATAGGTATATGATAGAGGAAGAGTAAGTACGATTTCTGACTGTTTGTAGAGTCTAATTGTTTTATAGATTAAAGATTTATCTTTGGTAATTATCTACATTATAAATGAAATATAGAGTCAGTTTGCAACTCTAACCTTAAAAAAATTAAATAGATTTGAATAAAAAGAGTAACAAACTTAGTTAACTAGTTTGCAATATACTTTGACGGGAATTTCATGAAAGTTACACAGTGCATTATTTAAAAAAACTATATGAAAAGCGGAAAAAACTAAGAAACAATCTAATAAATCGACCGTAGAAGTATTCAATGCTTTATGCCTTTGCATCATTTCATTCATTAAAACTGGCCAAAAAATACTCTATGGTAAAAAATACTCTATAAAATAAAAAATAAACGTAACTTTTTAAGCATCCGCTGTCTGTAATACAAAACCGAAGCACACCTGACTAATGGGGCTCTCTGATTGGCCAACAAACTGGTAGGGTGAGCGGGAAGCGCTGTGATTGGTCGGCTGGAGACGGGGGTGGATCTACAACTGGTTTCGAGTTACAAGGCTTAATGGGAGATTCCAGTGATTTTCTCGATGCAGGGGAATTGCGATTTGGTTTAATTAAATTGTTTGATCTGAGGCAAATTGAGGTGTGAGTCAAATCTGTAGATGGTAACTCTGTCTGTTACCTTTTCAAGCTCAAATCATTTAACCGATTTAGATGAAATTCCGTGCGTAGTTTGAGATCAAGAGGTATGGTATAGTTTTTAAAAAGTTTTTGAAAGTGGACACTCGCGAAAATGACTTTATGTGACAAAAAATATGCACACGGGCGAAGCTGCGGGCAAAAGATTGTAGAACACTTAAGTCTTGAACTTTTCTTACTGTAATTTCTGCTTGAATCAAAGTATAGAAGGTAATAAATGATTCACCTCTTCAGTAAAAAATAAAATTACTATGCTACCTAAAATTACCTACCAGATGAGGTCGTGGAAGCAGGTAGGTATGTATTTTGTTTCACGGTTTTCAACGTGAATACAAGACCTATAGAAAATAAGCACACTTTTTGCTTTAAAAGTACACAACCAAACTGTAGAGATATAAAAAACCTTCGATTTATTCCTTCAGTTGTTTTCAGGACGACATAAATATAATTGAAAAGTAACTCAATATCTTAATCGAAACTTATCAATCTGCAAATCAACCATATTATCCTAATTATGCTAATCAATGTAAATCAATATGGCGCCTAACACTAGACCCCCCAGAGTGGTCGGTGTTCTTTTAAAGTCGCATTGTTAACAATGTTTGTGTAAACAAAATTGTATATGGGGCGGTGTCGATGTGTCAAAGAAACCAAGTGCCTTGCAATTGTTTGTTGCAAGTTTCGTGCAAGCTTGTATTATTTTAAATGCTGTAGGTATCAAAGACTTTTATACTTTTACTAGCGGTCGCCCGCGACTTCGTACGCGTGGATCCTGTTTTACCCCCTTAGGGGTGGAGTTTCGTAAAATCCTTTCTTATCGGATGCCTACGTTATAACATCTACCTGCATGCCAAATTTCAGCCCGATCCGTCCAGTGGTTTGGGCTGTGCGTTGATAGATCACTATGTCAGTCAGTCAGTCGCCTTTGAGTTTTATAAACAGATGACCCACTATAAAAAGGCTATGAATTGTGATATTGGTCTATTATTTTGTTGATAACAACAACTCATTTACGCCCGTATTCACAAACGACAGCGTTGAATGTGGTTGAATAGAGCTCTGTGATTTGTTCCTGTGTCACCCTGTGCGTCCACGCGGACTGTGAGACCTCATAGTAATGTTTGTGAATACGGGCGTTAATCAATTAGGTACGAGCAAGAGCAGCTGCCTTATAAAGTAATATTCGTGATAGATTTTTAAAGAAGTTATTGCGAATTGAAATTTCTTACGATTTTTTTTGGAAAATTAGAGGAGTTTAAAGTAAGATGAAAGAAATAAAGATTTTGACTCCTAAAAACGTCCATACAAACCGATGAGAACCTTCTACTTTTTGAAGCTGTTTAATTAAACCTATATTTTAAAATGAGATCCATAAAACATCCATAAAACCAACCCATTTGGTTCAAGTAATCTGAAGATATTTAGATAACCGTTACTAACCGAGCCGTCACTCAATTTCAAGATGTACAACTTGTGTAGTAAGAGTTAATATTAGTGGCACAGATAATACTTAAAAATACAATAGTTATACCTAATCAGAAGATTTTGGTTTCAATGGGTTCGTTAATCCCTTGTTCTATAAAAACGTGTATGGCACAATCGCATTATTAGACAGATGAACTGGCAAAATTTTTGCTTACAGTTCAATTTCTTATAATAGTCAAAACAAGACCTTCCTACACTCGCAAAATGCATAACCAATGAACTCTATTTAGGTTTTAGTTTTGTAATATTTTGGATCTTACATAACTTTTGTCAAATATGCAAATTATTAGTTTGTGCGTTTCAGCCAAATGACGTTCACTGCTGGACAAAGGCCTTCTTCTTCTTCTTATTTGTTACGCTCTTGGTAGAGCGGTCGTGGTCACGTTGAGGCGTTGTTCACATCGGTTGTAGAGGCGGATACAACTCTCCGCACGATCTCCCTCCATCTCTCTCTGTTGGCAGACTGTCTGGTGCAGTCACATACGCCGTCTCCCACTGCTGATTTCACTTGGTCGGTCCAGCGCATTGGTGACCTGCCACGCGATCGGGTTCCTTTGACTTTTCCTTGGACGACGGGACAAAGGCCTCCCTCAAGGCCTCCTTTTTTTGTCCTCGCCTTTTTGACACAAAAATATGCGTGTATAGTTTTAAGTCCCTTTGTTCTATTTTTTCTTTATTCTTTTTGTCAAATAAAGTTTTTCTTATCTTATCTTATCTTATCTTATCTTATCAAGGATTTCCACAACGGCCGCGCGCTTCCCGCATCCAGGTGCTTCCCGAAACCTTCACCAGATCGTCGGTCCAACTAGTGGGAGGCCTGATTAAAATGCCCAAATAAATATGATGAAAGTACTGTTATATTATTCAGGAAGTTACGTTATTGATTCAAATAATCTATTGAAATACTAAATGAAATGTTGATGTTTGTTATGGTTTTTAAAATGGATACCTTATTTATTGCATGTTGATCACAGTAAACTTTACACTATCGTGGGAAATTAACTGACCGGTCATTTGTGTGTTTCGTAATGTCATAAAGGAGATACTTGCAGTGGGCTCTCTAGATATTTTAAGCTATGCCCGCGACTTCGTACGAGTGCGAGTAGGAATGAAAATAGTTTGAATAATTTTTCGCAACATTTTTCATTGATACGCTGTTCCTATTGGCCGTAGCGTCATGGTAGCCTCTCGTAAATGGGCTATCCAACGCAAAAATATTTTATCAAATTATTAGACCCGTAGTAAATTATAAGACCAGTAGTCTTCTTCCTGAGATTAGCGTGTTCATCCAGACAAACAAATTACAGTCTTACCGCAATAAAAGCAAGTAGGTACAGGATTTTGTGGTACAGGGGACCTAGAAAAGGTAACATACGTGAAAGATTTCATTTCAAAATCGCTTCATAGAGCGAAGTAACTTTACATACAAAAATATATTTTACACGTCCAGCCAATAAAAAGAATAGCTTATGTTCATCAGGGATACCTAATTATGACTCTAATGCTGAACGAATTTCAAATGAACTTAGAGCATTTTTCCGAGGTGAGTAGTTTTGGAGCCTATTCAAAATCTTTATTCTTTATTTAGTGTAGAAAACCATGACAAATTAGACAACTGAACTAACTAGACTGAGCTCTCTGCATCATTTTCCACTGTGGCAATATCGAATTCGTACTAGCCAAGCGTTTTCATGAATGGATAGCACTTATTAGGCAGAATGCAGGAAGCCGGATTACGTTATCAAGGAATACTTACTCGTGTGAAACCACCTTTTGTTTTGATTACACGATGTAACACCTACTTTAAAATTGTATTAAAATTATCAAACAAAATTGCGAGCTAGCTTTTAGTATGAGAGCCTGTTTCACAATTTGCTGATTAAGATTTTGGGTCTGTTATGAACTTATCTGTCAGGTGAAGTATAAATTTGATTTCACAGGTAAAATGCTAGCGGTGACTTTATCTGCCAGATATGTGACTTTTATTTGTCAGAAAGTGTTAATATTGAAAACTTTGTTAGTAACCATTAAAACTGTCACCAAAAGAAGTATTTGTGTAGAGCTAGAGCATAGTTTGATTCTAATGTGACTAGAGCTTTCGAATAATTGGTTTGGAGTCAGGGTCAATATTTTCAAAAACCCGGCCAAGTGCGAGTCGGACTCGAGCACCGAGGGTTTCGTACATACTTGTAGATATTTTTTTCATTAATCATAAATAAAGGTAATAAAAAAATATTTTTAATCTTATACCAATGAAGCCCTTTATACGATACCCCTAGTGACACGGTTAACTCTATTCAAAATTTGGACCATCTTCCTGCATAAAGACTCACCCTGTTTTTGAGTAAACATAGAAATTTACAACTAACTAATTAATAAATACAACTAGCTTCATACCTAAGTTCATTAGAAATAATGCAAGATTCTAATTGTGAAAGAATTTTTCAACTCCGTCCAGTAGTTTTGGGGCCTATTTAACACTAATATACAATCAAATCTTTCCTCTTTAACATTAGTGAAGACAAGTAGGATTAGTGTAGTTATAAATACATGTAACAAAGATCAATTTTCCGTGCATTTTATGTAACAATAGCTACCTACATGTCAGATATGAGTAAATTTCCCCGGATCGTGTGTCTGACACCACTACTAGGAATCGCGTGGGAACAACAAAGTTCAATGGAAAGGCGCCATTTTGAATTCAGATAATATACCTGAAGGGGTAATAAAACCCTTAGGTTTTAGATTTAACATTAGATGTTTTAATACATAGAAAGTTAGACAGCAAATTGTATTAAAAACCCATCGTCATCCAAGCTACATCATTCTATACTAATCTATACTATCTATACTAATATCTTAAATGCGAAAGTAACTCTGTCTCTCTTTCACGTCTAAACCACTGAACCGATTTTGATTAAATTTGGCAGGGACGTAGTTTGAGTCCCGGGAAAGGACATAGGATAGTTTTTTATCCCGGTTTTTGAAACAGGGACGCGCGCGATAAAGTTTTTCAGTGACAGTCAAAATTCCGAGCGTGCGAAGCCGCGGGCGGAAAGCGCTCTATGATAGCGCTACAAATCACCTTCAACTTTGATTTTCTTGAAAACTGATGTTCTGAGGTTTTGCAAATCTAATTATTCCATTGTCTCGTAAATAACTATGTAAAAAATAACTATATTTAAATAATGTATATTATACATAGCATTGTTTTTCTGAAAAAAAAAAGGTCTAAAGCGAATTTATTGACTCTACATAAAGTACATCAAAATTCAAAAATATAGGCCACGTACTGGAAAACGCAGCGTGGACCGTCCACCAACAAGGTGGAGTCATTGGGGGAGGCCTATGTTCAGCAGTGTACGTCCTGTGGCTGAAATGATGATGATGGTAATTAATTATAAGAATATTTAACCATTTAATTATTATAGTTACAAAATAGGATAAGTACCGAAATTAAAACAAACTAATATACTGTGCAACCTACTTTCCTACGAGTAAAGAGCTAATTTCTAGATTATTTTGGAACTTAAACAATCAGCTATCACTATCAATTTGACAAGAAGCTCAGTTTTCAGCAATTTTTCATACACAATTTTATGAATGACTTTCTAGACCTCCTTTACTGGGAGGTCCACCAACCGGTTCCAAAAAGGCCGGGTACCTTAAAAAAGACATTAAAAATTAAAAATTCTACTTGCGTAAGCCCCGCCCATCTTGCGTCTCTCTCGTAAGCTGTCCCGCTCGCAGCTTTGTAACGAAACGCCTTGTTATTTGACGCCAAGCCTTGCCGTTGCGAGGGTGTGTGATTTTAATTTTGAATTGACAATTTTTTTCGGTACGGTTGTGAATGTGAGATGTGATTTTGTGATGGTGATTGGATTTTTGGGTGAGTAACACTTTTTTATATCCAGTTATTTTATAATTAATTCAAATATTAACTATTATACCTACTTAATTTATCGGAGTTTTTTCAAATATGAATGATATTTTTTTAAATCATATAGAGCCGCTTTTACATTTTTACGGGGATAAAAATCACGTCTAATAATTACGTAGGTATTTAAATGTTTTCCTTTTTAATATGTAACAGTTTTATCTTTCGAAACTTATTTATTTTATAGTCTGTTTGAAAAAATTTAATACATAACAATTATGTGGTTTTCCTAAATTAATTTAGTGTGTATTAAAACTTTCTAGCTCTTGCTAAGCAAGTGTTTAAAATAGATAGGTACTTATTTGAATTCTAATCTATTCGATTTGTAATAAAAAATAGGCTTTCTTGGTAGTTCTGCCGTTTGCAATTTATTAGTTCGTTACTTTATCAAATAACTACTTTACTCGTATTTGCCGATCGTAGCAAAATAATTATTAGGATCTTGGGAAAGCTTCTTGCTCTAAGTACTATAAATCCTAACTTTGACACTTATTTACCTAAGTACTATTTCTGTTACCTAGGTATACTTTTCTAAAAATTTCAGACAAGTGATAATAACTCTACTATCTAGCCGGTTTGTTGTAACATTTTCAGTAGGCTTTGTTACATAAGTTTAGTATACGTTAAAACTATCGAATATAATGAAAGATATCAGTGTGCCTACCATGAGTTTACGTTAGGTGTGCTCGCTAGCGACTGCGTAAAAAAATGACATTTAAATGTACCTAACAGTTTATTCTGAGAGATTAACTATTAGACTAACAGATCTTGGATACAGTGTGCCTACCATGAGTTTACGTTAGGTGTGCTCGCTAGCGAATACGTCAAAAAATTCTATGACGATTTTATTTCTTGAAAGTAGCCGCTAGGGTCGCTGCACAATATGTCATACATTTAAATGTCATTTTTTTACGCAGTCGCTAGCGAGCACACCTAACGTAACTCATAATCATAATCATAATCATAATCATTTATTTATTGCTTCATAAGTGTACATAGGTGGTGATCTTAAACTTAGTCTCAACTTATGACCCTGTAAGGGTGTTGCAAATCTTGTATCGTAGGTACATTACAAAATATTCTACAATGGTAGGCACACTGTATCCAAGATCTGTTAGTCTAATAGTTAATCTCTCAGAATAAACTGTTAATAGTCTATCAAAGACTATCAGCAAGTAAGTAGTGATACCTTCTGAGCCGCTAATCCGCCATAGCCGTCTGACACGGCTCAATCGAGCCGACGGCTTATATTGTGTTGTAAAAATAAACAACAATTAAAAGTTAAACTATTTAGACAAGGTTTATTCTTCACTGGCCCATTTATTGTCCCGNGGATCAAATAATATTGTCCCATATAATTATACATGTATAAATATGAATGTTTTCCTATTTAATTATAAAAAAGTATCTTGGATAATTTCGATACCCACCTACTATGTTTCCAGTGACTTTTAGAATGAAATTCATAAAAATTATGAAGGTAATATTTTTCAGTTAGCCTATTTTCCTAAATTAAGTTAAAATATATTAATTTTCTTAGCTCTTGTTTAAATACTTAATTAAATTCTAAATCTATTAAATTTGTAATAAAAAATAGGCTTTCTTGGTAGTTCTGCCGTTTGCAATTTATTAAGTCGTTACCTCATCAAATAACTAAGTACTTTACCCGTAATTTGCCGCTCGTAGCAAAATAATTGTTAGAATCTTGGAAAAGCTTCTTGCCATTTAATTCCTAACTTTGGCACCTATTTACCAAGTACTATTTCTGTTACCTAGGTATACTTTTCCAAAAAATTTCAGGCAAGTGATAATAATAACTCTACAATCTAGCCATAATATTTCGTTGAAATTTTCAGTAGGCTTTGTTACATATGTATAAGTTTAGTATAAATAAATAAATACTTAAATAAATATCCTTGGCCATTTTTACACTGCGCCGCTAGCCCCAAACTAAGCAAAGCTTGTACAATGGGTACTAGACAACGGATATAAACATACTTAAATACTTTTTTTTGTAAATACATACATATTATACATAGAAAACACCCAGACACGTCATAGTATAGGTTAAAGCTATCGAATATACCTAATGGAAAATCTTTTAAATCCAAAATCTGTAGATCCAATAGTTAATCTGTCAGATAAACTGTTAATAGTCTATCAAATACTATCAGCAAGTAAGTAGTGATACCTAATCCGCCATAGCCGTTTGACATGGCTCAATCAAGCCGACGGCTTATATTGTGTTGTAAAAATAAACAACAATTAAAAGTTAAACTACGTAATATAAGGATCATTCTCTCACAATTTTTTTATCTAATTTACTTCCAGCGAGATCCGAATCCGTAACCTCGGGATATTGAGCATGTGAACTGCGAACCTTATGCCCGTTTTCACCATCAATCCCTAATTTTTAAGTGAGCCCCTTGGTAACACGTAACAGGAATTTTGTTTTCATAGGGGTCACTTAAAAATTAGGAATTGATGGTGAAAACGGGCAATAAACTAATAGGTCACTGCTCTCTTTTAATTACCTGGCTATTTCTCAGTATTCAAGAAAGATTTATGAATAATGAAGAGGATTATTAATAAAAGTTATGAAAATATAATCGTAACAAAAATAAGGTTTTAGGCCACAAATAGCTCCATGGTGTTGGCGCCGCCGTTTCTTCTTAGCACTGTCCAATGTCCAATTATTTAGTATCCCAAAGTAGTGGTTGGGACGTGTTAAAGTTCTCTTTAAGCCTACTTACAATAAGAACCCCCTCCTTTTTTGAAGTCGGTTTAAAATAAATAAGTTTTTGGCCTCATATTATTGAGCCAGAGACCAATTTGGTGCGTTAATTTTGTTATTTTTAACTAGCCTTGTATTGCTCTTTTTATGGTACCAAATAATCATTATTTGAAAGAAAGAAAGATACATTTATTACAATGGACATCACACAAATACAGGCAATTACATAGACATGACAGTGGCACATAATAAAGGAAGAAAAAATAACGAGTCAAAAGTGGCACTGCTCAGTTTGAGCAGTGCCACTCATTCACAAACAAGATGCCCACTGCAATGGGACCCCACTCAGCGTATGCCGTGGCCCACGGTAACGAAGGCCACGGCCCTGGTTTTCAGTGTGCCCCATGCCGAGTGAGGGTCACCATATTTCTGTTTTTTCAATAGTTTTTCACTCGAAAAGGATATAAAAATGTAAATTTTCTAGGAAACATGTTTGTTTTCGCAACATGTCCGGCGCGGTGTTATTGTAATGATGTTTGTATTTTTACGGAGCGACGACGGATTTTAAAACGTTATTATCAAACTTTCTGTCGGTTCACCATTTCTGTGACATTCGAGTGCAGGTTACTTAATTATTACCTAATAATTTTCTAGAATCAATTGAATATTGTGCATATTGTTATTGTGTTAACGAAAATAATAAGTAGGTAGAAACAAATATTTTATCAAATATTCTTTGAAGACTTTTCTCGAGAGAAACTGAAAAACTGAAAAGTTTCTTAGAAATATTTCAAATTCTGACAAAAACTGAAAGTTGTTATTTCTATGGGTTTTTTTATGCATAACAAGGCCGGTATTTGACCACAATCGCACCTGATGTTAAGTGGGATGCAGTCTAGTACCTATTCACTCTTGCCTTGAAAAGGCCCGGATTTGGAGATGAACTCTTACCTTCAGCTTGATCATCATTTTCTATTAGCTGAGACTCAGGCCAATCTTCGTTGTGGTAAAAAAATCTTCATGAAATCTGAAGCGTATTATAATGACAATGAACACAAACAATTTCAAATAAGTTAAAATATAAATAAAACTTCTAGGTATGTAAAATAAAACTTTCCAGGTATTTCTATAAAGAAATATGCGACACTTAAATCTGCTTGCGTGTGCTTTAATAAGTATATTTTTTCCGTAACTCGGCATTTTTTTTATAAATAATAGATTTGACGTAAGTTAATTCGCTTTTGTAAACAATGATTTCGTAATTTGCTATTGACACTAATGCTAGGTCATTAACTCCTTTTCACTCGGTCTAGGATTTTCATGTTGGCGAAAAATATTCAGGTTATTTTTTCTATTACATAATACTATAGAGTACCATTCAACATAATAATTGTTGTGTTTGCTTTGTTTTAGGATACAGTAATTAAAATCATTTGTGATGAAATCCACCAACATGGATACCTGCTCAGACCGCTTGAGTCCATCCAGTGACTCTACTAGTGAGTCAGAAACGTCTCTACCCCCGTTCCCGTACGAGAACCAAAACAACTTCTATCAACAAGATGTACAAGAAAAACAGTTCTTCTCTTGCAAACAGAAATCACCGAGAAACGACGAACGAAAAGAACTCTACCTGCAAGAGAACAACAAATTCGAGAACTACCTAACGCCGCAGAGAAACAAAAAGTTTTTGAATTTCGAACTCAAACTGTCACAGAATGACAGTTTCTTCAATCAAATAGAAGACGATCGGAATATGCGGTCGGCTTATTTTAACGACGTTCCAAATTTGAAAAGCTGCGCGAACGAGAATTCAAATTTGACAGACGTTAAAATAATGAACCAGCAGGTGGCGTTCGAAAATGGCGTCGGGAGTGAGAGAGAGAGGGTTCCGCAGACGTTTTTTAATGAGAACGAGAACGCGAACATTCGCAGATGCTTGAATTTTAATTCGGAGCAGGTTCAATGCGTGTGTGAGGCGTTGCAGCAGAAGGGGGATATAGAGAAACTGGCTGCTTTTCTTTGGAGTTTGCCGCAGAGTGAGCTCATGAGAGGGAATGAGACTGTTTTGAGGTAATTTTGCATTTTTTAATTGAATTGAAGTGTTAAACCCTTTTTATATGCATGCTTAGTAGACAACACATAGAATAAGACTCCTAGAATTTTGTGGCAGTTTGTTATGGCAGAATTTCTGTAGTAACTTAAAATGTTGTCGATATTAACAACTTCAAAACCCAGTTCAAGCCTATTGTCTTAAAAGAGATACATGATTCTATTCTATCTACGCTGGTTTTAAAACTATGCCCATAACTTTTACTTTTGTACTTAGCTGAGGCTTTATTTTAGGGTCCGACTAGNAAATGGCGTTGGGAGTGAGAGAGAGAGGGTTCCGCAGACGTTTTTTAATGAGAACGAGAACGCGAACATTCGCAGATGCTTGAATTTTAATTCGGAGCAGGTTCAATGCGTGTGTGAGGCGTTGCAGCAGAAGGGGGATATAGAGAAATTGGCTGCTTTCCTTTGGAGTTTGCCGCAGAGTGAGCTCATGAGAGGGAACGAGACTGTTTTGAGGTAATTTTGCATTCTTTTTTCGTCTACGGATGATAATATCAATCATCCGTAAACGACACTTTAGAGTTTATATTTTTGTTATAAGATTTATTGGCTTGTTTGTTATAAGGTAGAAATTAGAATTTCTGTAACTAAAAATGTTGTCAAAATTAGCAACTTCAAAACCCAATTCTCGCATTGATCTATGTATCAAAATAAATTTATGATTCTATTCTATCTACGCTAGTTTTAAAACTATACTAACCGTAACGTTCACTTGTGTTACTTAGTTGAGGCTTAATATTTGGGCTTCTCTGTTAAAAAGAGTGTAGCAGTTTAACACTAGTTGAGATTTTACAGATCTTCATACAGTATTTTTTTTCAGAGCGCGAGCACTAGTAGCGTACCACCGAGGGGTCTTCCAAGAGCTCTACGCGATTCTGGAAGCACACACGTTCCCTCCAAGGCACCATACGGCGCTGCAGGATCTGTGGTTCAAAGCGCACTATGATGAGGCACAGAAGGTCCGGGGAAGGCCCTTGGGTGAGTCAAAATTCTACCACATTCTAGAGAAAATAATATCATATTATGACCGCGTATCCGCTCTATCTTAAAAACGCACCGCAAACCGTTTATGTGCTAGCACCCTAAGGATACCCAAATGACCGATGATTTTTATTCACCATCATTATACAGGGTGTCCCAAAAACAATGGATAACCTTGTGTAACTATCGATAAGCCTCACTATGGTCTCTCTAATATGAAAATTTGATCAGGTAAAAGTTTCGAGGTAAAATCGAGATTTTTAAGTTTTTTTTGTATTTTTAGATAATTGTCACATGTGATTGCGACACGAAATTACGAATTTTCTTTTCTTCTTTTTCATTTTTTTAAAATGCTTGTTTGTTGAATTTCATGAGAAAAACTAAACACGGGTGGCAATTTTCTAAAAATAAAAATCTTGAAATCTGTGATATTTTTACTAAGGACAAATTATGTTGATTTTATAGAGATCTTGAGGAGGCCAATCGATAGTTGTAAGGTTATCCATTGTTTTTGGGACACTGTATAAGTTTCCATTGTTTTCTTGTCTATACTTCTGCAACCGACTTGGTGTACAAGTATGACCCTACATTCGTTCTAGGCTGGGCAAGTTCTAAAAAAGTAAACGATCTTTTTTAGGTGCCGTAGACAAATATAGACTAAGGAAGAAGTATCCGCTCCCCAAGACGATATGGGATGGAGAGGAGACAGTGTACTGCTTCAAGGAGAAGAGCAGGAACGCCCTGAAAGACTGCTACTTTAGGAATAGGTGAGTTGATATGATGTGCTCTTTTAGGCTAAGAACTTATGGCGCGATTTTCACCCGCGCCCGCGGCGTGAGTTCTTATAACCAGGGTTCGAAAATATCCGATATTTATTATAAATATCAAAATATCGGATATTTATGATATATATCCGATATATATCAACTTTGATATANAGATCGCTATTATGTAAGTTAGATCAGTTTACACATTTTTTTTCTCACCACAAAATTGGTGTATATTGATATAAGTAAAATTTTTTGGACTATTTACCCTAAATGACCTGAAATAATGATTCCTCATAGTGTAATTACTTATGTTTGTTTTACAACTTTTTCTAAAATTGAAGAAACAAAAAAATATCAACAGAAATGGCGTAAAATGTTTCACTTTACACTTGTTAGCGGGTGGTCAATTCAGTGTGGTGTAAAATGATTTATGTCCCATTATATCACTTTACACGAATGCAAAGTTGTCGTGCATGGTGATATAACTAGGTTTTTATTTAATTACGAAAAAACCACATGCTATATTTCCCAAACTGGCACACTGCCTAATCATATCTAATATAGCTGACCCGGCGAACTTCGTACCGCCTTAGCGTAGAGATTTTCTCAATATTTTTTTCCGTAAGAACCATCCTTGGACTTCCACAAACATTTAAAAAAAAGAATTATCGAAATCGGTTCAGCCGTTCACACGTGATGCCGTGACAACGCGAAACGGGTTTCATTTTTATATATATAGATTACCTTTCACCTAAAAAATATTTCATCCAGTTATCTCTAATAGCGACGAAGCAGGATTTTTTTTAACTTCAAATGCGATTTCCCAAAAATCACCATTTTTGACTTAAATCCCTTTTCACTGGGGGTACAGATATATCGGATATATATACGATATATATCTTGATATATATCCCTTGATATATGTATATCCTCGAACCCTGCTTATAACCGCGCAATAACCGCTCCCGTGAGTTTTGAAATAAAACCGCAATTCCACAACCGCCGCGGGTGAAAATCGCGCCGTGAGTTCTTAGCGTTAGTCAACTGGCAATACCAGCAGTTGTTTGATCACAATTTCTGTCTTTGTATTCGGTAGGTACCTTAAAATTATGTAGCTTTATGATAAAAAACGAAAATCTGAAAACATGTCCCTTACTAGGTTCTTAAATGGTTCAGCCGAGCGGCACAGACTACATAACAGCCAGCGTCAATTTTAGTTAAATTCTTATTCCTACTGTTTGGGTCTAGAACCAAAAAAATGTCTTTCCATGGTTTCTTTTATGTACCTAGTTACTTCGCGCGCCACTCATGTAAAAAAATTAGCTTATTTCAGCAGCCTGAATACGACTGGAGTTTAGTTAAAATTATTTTTAATCCAGTAACAATTTTAAAAGCAGAAATATTATTTCTCCTTCTTTTTATCTACCAGTGAAAACCTGTATATCTATCTATTTAACTAGCTAGTTTAAACTTGAAAAAAAAAAGAGAGAAAAAGTGTCGGTAGGCATCCCAAGTCCCCCAAAAGCCTTTAGTAGAGTGTCATGCTCCTGCATTGGAGACTTTACCTTCTGATGATGACGATGATCAGCTTTTAATACAAAACAGTCATTCCTTTTAGATACCCCACCCCGGACGAAAAACGGGCTCTAGCCAAGAAGACCGGCCTGACCCTCACTCAGGTGTCCAACTGGTTCAAGAACCGACGGCAGAGGGACCGGACCCCCCAACAACCTAATCGACCGTAAGTAACCACATTTTTTAAAAGTAAAAAGTAAAAAATGTTTTATTTGACAAAAACAGCGACATCACATTTACATAAATTACAAAAAGAAAAACATTGTGCCCTTCTGTCAAATAGGGCCTTCTTAGCATTAATCAGGGCATGCCGTGTGCATGCCTCGACACCGATTTTCAGCGGGTCCCTTAACGTTGCTGCGCCCTACCGCCGAAGGAAGCACTCCGTAAAGTGCCTGTACGTCGGCGGGAACACGCAATAAGGGGGCGGCAAAATTATGTATCCATAAAAACAAACACAAAAATCAAATAAAAAGTAATAAAAACAAAACAACAAATCAACAAAACCAATTGAACTGGACTTATGGTCTAGGTCTTATTAACTATAGGTGCGCTTAACTCAGTGCCTGAGCCCCGATTACGGTAACTTTTAACGTCTACAATCCAGACGCGCTTCATCGATTCTGCGATACGATTGGTCAAAACAGCTGACGTACGCTGTTTTGATCATTACGCTGACCAATCGTATCGCAGAATCGATGAAACGCGTCTGGATTGGAAACGTTAAAAATTACCGTAATCGGGGCTCTGAGGTATGGGAGCGGCACTCACAGGAGGGGTGACATTGACATAATATGATGTGACAGAGCATAAATTTGAAAGAGATCCCAATAGAGCAATGCATGACCATTTTCAAGAACTGGCACCGGTAATATGGCGACTCGGATTCAAGAAGGCCGTAACTACTGAAGAGCAAGTTGCTGATGGATGATTCTGGCTACTAGGTGTAATGTATAGTCTCGTTGACTTTTGATGTTACAAAACACTCTCTCGTGCCGCTTCTAAGTATACCTCAGATACTGAGTTAACCGCTAGACCTATGTAGATTTTAAAGCGGCTTCGCCCGCGTGATTTTCGGTATGTCACAGAAAGATGTTTGCGCGCGTATCTTCCTTTTAAAAACACGTTTAAAAACTAGCCTATGTTTTCCCTGGGTCTCAAACTACAATTTAAAATTTTACTAAGCCTTTACGTGGACTTCTTGAAAGTATTGAAAGTGATGTTATTTAATTTGTCTACATACACTCATGCACAGTTACGAACATAGTGGTTAAATTATCTAACATTGATTCACTTTGATTTGGATGAACACATTTTTTTTTCGAAAATAAAACAGACTGCTAAACTTGACGCTTCAGTTTCCCCTCAAGAAATGCTTATGTTTTTTCTTCTTTATGGCTCTCGCGAAAATATTTAGTTTCGAACAAGATAAGATAGATGAAAAGAAAGACTTACGTACGACGTTGTTCTTGATGAGCGATGAATACTTTTCCGAAAGACTCGCGCGCCGTTTGGCTGGTCTGAAAAAAATTCTTCGTTATCAAGACTGAAATCAACACCACAAGAAGGTACTTATGGATACAAACAAAAGTTAACCTTGAGACAGGTCGCCCATAATTTTAAAACAATGCGGCTACAGACACAACTTTTTGATGTTTTGTTTTGAAGTTGAACTGTAAGAATTAATAACGCCGTAGCTGAAATTTACAAGTGGTTTAATAATAAATTGTCAATTAATAAACTACGCGCTTTTTTGCTCAGAAATTACTTAGGTTACTTAACTACGATTCTCACAAATAAAAATAATTATATTAATTAGTTATTACCTAACTAATAGTGGTTACACGAAAGCTAATAGGCTCTGAAACTTCTGGACAGATTTTAAAAATTCTTTCACCACTAATCCTGCATTATTTCTGGTGAATGTGAATAGTTTAAGAAATTAGCCAAAATGCCCGCCCATTGAACCATGTGCTACTGTTTTTTGCCAGGTTTTAATAATTGCTGAGCATAATGTCTTTTGGTAACAAAAGGCCAAAGACAATAGACGAAGCCGGGGCTCAAACATGTGCGTAACATGCTACCGGGCTTGTCAGTAAAGTAGTGATTTATGATGCTTTTAAATTACTTTTGGGTTTATGTCGTTGAAAAATCTAATGGTATTTTTTTAAATCCATAATATTCGTCCCATGCAGGATCCGACCTTACTGACACACCAGTGCACCGCTTTAAACAATAGGTAGGTACGCGAGCAACTAATCCATAAGTACAACTATCTTAATGCACTACGATTATGACCTACTTATTCCTGTTGCCTTCTAACTAAGAATTATAGCATGTAGGGTAATTAAAAAAAACACACCTAGGTGTATGTTATTGTGTTAGGGGTAGG
The DNA here is from genome assembly GCF_004193835.3 of Ostrinia furnacalis. Classification (NCBI taxonomy): domain Eukaryota; kingdom Metazoa; phylum Arthropoda; class Insecta; order Lepidoptera; family Crambidae; genus Ostrinia; species Ostrinia furnacalis. Next base: position 359,544 of record NW_021132634.1, on the reverse strand, counting down.
TGCACTACAATAGTCGTTGGACTGTTGTGGTGTCGTTCGTTCGTTCGTTTCAGCCGAAAGACGTCCACTGCTGGACATAGGCCTCTTCCAAGGATTTTCACAAAGACCAGTCCTGCACCGCTCGCATCCAGGCGCCTCCCGCGACACTTCACTAGATCGTCGGTCCACCTAGTGGGAGGCATGCCCACGCTACGTCTTCCGGCTCATTTGGTGTCGACTCGAATTAGTGACCATCCAATCGACACTCAGACTGACACCGCTGGGCTATCGTCACCAGTTATAAATCAAATCAAATATTTTTAATTAAGAAAAATTGGTTTAAACGACGATTTGCATCGCCGAATCTCGCAAAAAACCGGGACTTTTTCTTCGACATTAACGACATTCCGTTACGGCTGTAGCTCGGAACCTCGGAACGTGCCAATTTCAAATTTCGAAAACAATGGGTGCCATTTTGAGTCCACGATTTTTAATGCAACGACTTTCGGGTCCAATTTCATGAAGGACTTTAGGATTTCTTAAATTGTTTGGAATATTTTGCACTTTTTAAAATGTTCTAACAAAGCAGAGCCTTATCTAAAAGATGACATTGTCATAAGTCATAAGACTACCTGCTTCAGATCCAAATATCCCGGGTTCGATCCCCAATCGGGACAAACATTTCTGCGTGTTCATAGGTGGACGTCCATTGCTAAACATAGCCCCGAATGCTTTCTATGCTGCCCGGTTGATAGATATTAGCGGCCTGCGTCCAACGCCTTTCTGCTACCTTTACGATGTCGTCTGCCCATCACATAAAATCAGGTACTAAAGACGTAATATTTTTTCTTTCTTTACAGAGAAATGCTCGTACCTGCCCAGTATGCAGGCCCTCAAGGAAGCCTGGCCCAAGCATTGATACCAAACGCCTACTACCACCAGCTCCAGAATCCAAACCATTACCTGCACGGAAACACCCCTTAAATAAGTGTTGCCATAAAATTAATACGTAAATAGTTACAAATTTGTGATTTTATATTTTAAGGTACCTAAATATTTTATTCGAGATTCTTTTTAAAATATGAACATAAAATTTAAGCTCATGGCTTTATTTACCTCATAAAAATAGCCTCTTTTTCAGTATCTGAGCTTAATGTAGGATTTAAAAGTTTTGCCCTTCAGACATTGGATTTTAAAGTATTTTCTATAATACTTATTTCCCCCAAGATTTTTGTATTGTCGCTATAGATTGCCACACACACTATAAATATAATATTCTATCATTTTTATGACGAAACTTAGATTATTGTGATCATATAAACAATAATTATTTGTTACTTTTCCTCTTAATGATTCCTGCTAATAATTGTAATTAAAATAAGTAGTAGACAGTAAACTTTTTAGTTACTTATGTCAAGCGTTGTGTTAACTATTGTTCCTATTTGATGGTAGATTCGTTTATAATATTGTTTTAATACAGACTATTATTCTTTGAGTAGGCTAGATGCTTATAACTATTTTAAGGACTACTCAACATTAGTTATTATGACTCAGTAACTTATGAACCAGAGTTACTATAGTATTTTAAACAGAGACTGTAATAAATATAGGCTTTCAAACCATGTAAATATAAATTAAGGTGCTGTTTCAGTTTAATCATTGTATTCTAGTCTACAAATTAAATAAAATTCTTTAAGAATACATCGTTACTTTTATTTTCTTTTAAATAGATAGGATAAATAGTACAAAAAAGTGTTTTTTTCTAAAATGATACCTACTCACAAAACTTGATTCAATATCAAGCATTACGAGTACTCGCAGATAGCTATCTAGATTGAATGAATTTTAAAATCTAATCATACCCTTCAAACTACATACCNAACAATGCTTTAATGTAAGTTATTATTCGCAGCCCTGGCGGCGTGGTCGGGCAGCTCGGAAGCACCGGTGGTGGAGGTGCTGGCGGGCGCCGAGCTGCGCTGCCTGCGCGCGCCCGACCCTGCGCTCGTGCTCGCGCCCCGCCCGCCGCCCTGCCGCATGTCCGGGCCGTCCGGGGCCGCGTCCGGGCCGTCCGGCGCCGACACGGAGGCGTGCCTGCGTGCTCAGAGCGCGTCCGGCTTCGCGCAGCTGGAGCTGGGCGACCGCCACGCGCTCGCCAAGCTGCTGCTCGAGGAGCGCGCCGCCGCGCACACCTAACGTCACGTTGCATTACGAATAAAAGCATAGCTTTTGCTTTGTGATTTGTATTGAATTTAGTCAATGTTTTATACTGACGATATGATGTTAAAATGCTTTGATCCCATTTGTATTCACGGGAGATAATAAATCGTATTAAAATAACTGGGAGCAAAAATTAGTATCCTTTTAAGCCTCGGTTTCCACTGAGACGGAATGGTGAAATGTTTTAAATAACCAATCAGATTTCATTCTGTCAAGTTCATTCAATCTGATTGATTATACGATTTCTCCGCTCCGCTCCGCCTTGGTGAAACCCGGGCTTTACTACTAACTCTGTTGCCCTATTTGTTACAAAATAATAATGCGAAAGTAATTTAGATTAATTGATCGACGACGTGGTCGCTTACTATGGGCCTCATAAGAAGGCTCAAGGTCACCCAAAGAGCGATGGAGCGGGCTACGCTCGGAGTTTCCCAGCGTGATCGAATCAGAAATGAGGAGATCCGTAGGAGAACCAGAGTGACTGACATAGCCCGCAGAATCGCTAAAATCAAGTGGCAGTGGGCGGGGCACATAGCTCGAAGAGATGATGGCCGCTGGGGCAGAAAAGTTCTTGAGTGGCGACCACGAGCTGGAAGACGTAGCGTGGGCAGGCCTCCCACTAGGTGGACCGACGGTCTGGTGAAGGTCGCGGGAAGTACCTGGATGCAAGCGGCGCAGGACCGGTCTTTGTGGAAATCCTTGGGGGAGGCCTTTGTCCAGCAGTGGACGTCTTTCGGCTGAAACGAACGAACCGGATAGTAACTTACTATCCGGCCGGATACCGGATATTAAAAAACTACGACAATTTCCTACTAATAAAATGAAATGCATTAATCTTTGAGGTAAATGTCAATAAAATGGCTTATAATAATGACGGCTTTTATTTAAAGTCCAAAAAGTTACAAAAAAGCCATATTAAGCCTTTCAAAAAACTAATTTCTTTTTCTGGGCTATTCACTCTAATGACGAATACATAAATACTGCTAAATAAAATAAGCGTTCTTTTTTCCACTGATGATATGATGCAGTTCAGTCAGATTACGCAGCAAGTAAACTAATTTAATTTTCGCTATTCAATCACACAATCACGATCGCAACCGAAATCGCCCGAATTGATCTACCCCCTAGGCCCCTAGACAAGTGGCAAAATCTGACATTCTATTCGGACGGATTCGATTTTCGAAAAGTGTGACTAGTCTAGTCTACTAATAGACCCACTGATCGTTTTCGAAGCACCTGTGCGGCACTAAACTCGTCACGACATGCAACGAGACAATTGGCCAACTATCCGGCCGCCGGATATCCGGCTATCCGGCCTAGCAGCTGGCCGGATATCCGGTATCCGGTATCCGGCCTAACAACTATCCGTTACATCTCTACTACATACCTATTTTTGAGTGCACTTAGAAAACAAACAAAATGATTTTTCCTTTTTAAATCAATGTTTAAATGAACTCTAGTTTTAATTTTTTCTTTACATAATACTCTCGTATGCTTATCTCAATTTAGTATACTAAAAAGACTTGAGATATAGATTTGCCCAAACTTTTAGGCAACAAGGCAATGCAATGGTGGCGTTTATTAGTACAATTTTTGATTTACGCCTGGCAAGGCAACCCTAATTTTATGTTTGACACAACTTGACACTGACAGATCTCACAAAAAAAAAAATATTGCGTCGTCGTACTGAACTTCTGCTCTTTGTTTGTTATTTTATTTTTACTGTTATCTACGTGTTAATAATTATAATTAAATAAGTGCTTACACATCAGTATTATATTTCGAGCATTAAACTAGTGGAATATAAAATTAGTGCGAGGGATCGTGGTAAATGACGTAACTACGGAGGGTGTTTCACAATCAACATGACTGATTCGAAATCCTTCATCAGTTTTTCCTGCCAGAGGTGTCTCCAGCCTCTGAAGTTGGACGAGTCCCTCAACAACTTAGGCGAGCACACTATAGCGGACCTGACCCTCCAGATTCGGCGGAATAATGAAGCAGATTTGGATTTGCAGTCGTCGAGTTTGGAGCACTACGTGCCTCCATTCCGAATGTCAGAGTCAGGTAATGGAGCGAACGGGTTTATGGTCATCTCTGACGGATGGGAAACTACATCTTTAGGTCACCAGCTGCATGTTAAAGCCACTCTCTTCGACTTACTGTCAAATAATTCTGATGTCGACCATCCTTTGTGTGATGAGTGCACAGATACGTTATTGGAACTGATGGATAATCAGTTGCGGCAGACTGAGGCTGAATGGAAGGACTACAATGACTATTTAAAAAAGCTGGAAGATGATAAGGAGGATTTGAATTTGGAAGGCCTGGAAAAGGAGTTAGATGATTGGAAACAAGAACAAACGAGGTTGCTCCAAGAGTTGTCTTCTTTGCAAAAGGAAGAAAGAGCTATGAAGGAGGAGATAGAGGTGCAAGAAAGAGAGAAGGATAGGCTGGAGAAAGAGCAAGATATATATTGGAGAGAGTACACACGCCATCGCAAAGATTTGATGACAACGGAGGATCAAATGAAATTCTACGATTGCCAACTTGCATATACACAGTCACAGTTGGAGAAGCTGAAGAAAATGAACGTTTTCAAAGCCACTTTCCATATATCAGATTCAGGGCAGTTCGGAATCATAAACAACTTCAGACTAGGCCGATTGCCGACCGCTCCAGTTGATTGGTCTGAAATAAATGCGGCCTGGGGTCAAACCGTTCTGCTTCTGTCCTCGTTGGCACGGAAAATTAATTTTGCATTCCAGAGATATCGCTTAGTGCCGTACGGCAATCATTCATACATAGAGGTTTTAGAAGACCAGAAAGTCTTACCGTTGTATGGTTCCGGTGGTTTCCGCTTCCTCTGGGACACGAAGTTTGATGCAGCAATGGTAGCATTTTTGGATTGTCTCCAGCAGTTTAAGGAGCAAGTGGAGATGGGAAATACTGGTTTTTGCTTGCCGTACAGGATTGATAAGGGAAAAATTGAGGACACAGCGTCCCCCCCTCATGCGTATTCCATTAAAATCCAATTCAATTCCGAAGAACACTGGACTAAAGCCCTGAAGTATATGCTGACCAACCTAAAGTGGGCTCTCACTTGGATCTCATCTCAGTTTACTGAAGATAGAATTATTGATAATAATTAGCCTATTTCCTTCTGTGATATACAAATAGTTCGTTAAACTTGTACCTAATTTGTATTATTAAAGTCTTTGATTATCACTTATCTTTAATTTTAAGTCAAAATATCTTTAATACTTCATAATTGGGTTGTATTACTGTAAAAGAATATTTTTTCTTATCCTGTTTACGTACCTAATCTTCCTTTTAGACTGATGTGTTCATTTTGTGATATTAGGAATGGTTTGCTGTAAGTTGTCCTCTAAATGTAATTCCGAAGTTTTTAATGTATCTTGTGTGAGATTAATTAATAAAGCTATATTTAAAAGTAAGGGCTTTTTTTTAAACCAAATAGTTTTTTCCAAGTTGATAAATGTTACGTTTACGTTCAGTACAAGTAGCGACATCTGTTAAATCTTGCGCAAAACTACAAGATCTTGCTAATTTTAGCGTTCGTCACAAAGCAGCATGGCAAAACATTTCTGCACTGCTCACTAGATGGCAGAAATTACAAGATTACTTTCATTGCTTTTTTCCTACCAAATGAAATAAAAATTACGTATTATGCTCACAGCTTTTTTTGAATAAAAATGTTGTAGGTATAAAATATTATATTATGCAAATAAATGATAAATAAATAAAGACACACACACGAATGAAATAATTGCAATACTTATTGATCCAATTACCTAAATAAAGACAAAAGATGTAGGTTAGTCCTTGACATAAATAAGTATTTACTATTTATTTTATTATCAAACCAACTAAATAGCACAATATTTGAAGCTCGTTAAAGTTTTAAAGACGATTATGGACACAATTTTGCATGGTGTTCCTTAGTTTCCCAAGTCCTTGTTAATGCAGCTTCAAAGTTTTGGGAACATTAACTACTAATTAATACTTTAGTTACTTAGTAGTTCGCTACAGAAATTCGGGCCTGTTTAATACTCGTTANTTCGTAATGAAAATAATATTGACGGCTCAGTTTTAAAACCACTTAAGTTCTAATTTGAAACTTTACTGTAGAAGAAAACTTGTAGTTAATTTTGCATTAATAATAGTTACGTTTTGTGATTGAAATTAAAACGTGGTGTCAGTCCATGTCATGTTAGTACTTAGTTCACGAGATTTCCCAGGATCTATTCCTGGACCGGGTACTTACTTACTTATGTTTAGAACTTTTTTAGGCCATCTTATCCAGAACAGAAGGGCCAGGAAGAGACCTGACTGATGTAGTGTAGACACTGCCTATCGTTCGCTCCTTCGTTCGTTTCAGCCAAATGACGTTCACGGCTGGATAAAAGCCTCCCCCAAGAATTTCCATAACGACCGGTCCAGCGCTACCCGCATCTAGGCTCTTCCCGCGTCCTTCACCAGATCGTTGGTCCACCTAGTGGGAGGCCTGCCCACGCTATGTCTTCCGGCCCGCAGTCGCCACTAGAGAACTTTTCTGCGCCAACGGCCATCGTCTCTACGAGCTATGTGCCCAGTGCCACTTGATTTTAGCAATTCTGCGAGCTATGTCGGTCACTTTGGTTAATAGTTACTGGTATGCGAACTTAATTCACAAACTTTTGATATAACACATCTTTGATACAAAGCTACGAAAGCGAATTTTATAGCAAATTGAAAACACTGATTTTTCAGGGCTACAAAAATAAATTAAAAGCGCCCTAAAAATTTCACACTTCTTTTCCAGTTTTCCTTCCAAACGGCAGTAATTAACTTGTAGAAGAGGTACATACTACAAAGGTTTTTTGTCCAACGATGCGTCACTGTGACGTACGACGTTACCTATACAGTTGACAGCAAACCGTGATAACAATTTTGTTGCAATATAGCTTTTATCACAACTGCTTAACAATGTAGTGTGTAGTTTGATGTGCAGTTGTACATGAACCACCGTTTCGCCTTTGTAGCCCTTCCTGTGTTTTACCTTGCCGCGAGTGGTCGGGCATAGTGGTGTAGGTATTGTATCCGATGTGAATATGTCCGATGGGAAGGATGTTATCCGAAAAAAATGCCTGCCAGTACGTACTTGAGCCTTAGAGCTGTTAAATTAAAAAAATAGATTAAGAAATAAATATTGTAATGTCATATTCAATTTGTGATTGCTTACAGATTACCCAAAATCGACGATGATGACTGATCGATCAGACTCTACTGTCGAAAACTTTCTGTCGGACCATAATTGAAACGGGTGAAACTTGTTTTCATAAATCCAAATATCATACGTTTTTCTTTCGGATACTTTCGTACCTCTGGGGTTACAACCCCACCCTAATTACAGCAAACACAAAGGCAAAAGCTCGCGTCACGCACAGCTGCCCACCTGAAGTCACAACTGCATCGCTGTTTCAAAACCTTCATAATTTCGTGTTAAAGGTTAAGTAAGTCGTATGAATTTCACTTTGTCCTATGTCCTCACTACACTCCACACTAAGACTATTGTCCTCCTAACACAAAGTTAAATCTGCCTTACACAGATGTAGGTAGTTAAGTAGGTAGATTTTTCCTAAACTTATCTTTTTAATTTTTGTGATGGATACTTAAGTTAAGACCAGTTTAAGAGATTTCTCGTCCACGCTTAGATATTTAAGCTTTAGAAAATAATAGAGATAGGTATCAATAGGTATTTCCATCAGATACTATAGTTACTTGGGGAAGGTCTTCGTTCAGCTGTGGACGTCATTTGCCTGAAACCAACGAACTATAGGTATGTACCAAAGCTTACATAAGTAGGCACTAACAATTTTTTTCAGGTTATCCATAATAATTATCTATGCTACTTTTCACAAATTAGTGTCTTCGAAAGTCTTTGTTATTTAAGCTCAAGAATTACTCTACCAAATCAATAAGCTACATACATTATAATAGGCTACATTATTGGACACTGGTCAGGNAGGTCCGCAGAATAATTAATAAAAAAAAAAGTTCAAACTATATAACTATAAATTATGTATTAACTTACTGTCAAAAGACCAAAGTTTGGCATACAAAAGCTTTCATACTGACATCATGCTTGGTTATTTTTAAATAAAATGTTAAAGTCGTAAGAGCCTTAATATACCGAAGTAGGGGGCACTTACCTTAGGCACTAACAATTTTTTTCAGGTTATCCATAATATCTATGCTACTTTTCACAATTAGTGTCTTCTAAAGTCTTTGTTATTTAAGCTCAAGAATTACTCTACCAAATCAAGAAGCTATTATAATAGGCTACATTATTGGACACTGGTCAGGCATAGCCTGATTTCCCCAAGAATTTACGTCTTTGTTTTAAATAGCAATGTTCTTGGCGTTTCGCATGCCGCCGCTTCTATTGGTACAATATTGGCAATAAAAATTCCAGAGAGACACGGCTATAATTCCAGGGATGCCAGTATTCACCTACCTATAGTTGTATGTTGAGACATTCTTTGTGTAGGGCCAGTGGTTCTCAAACTACAGAAAAGCCCAATTTTATAGAGCTGTAGGCAGTTTTGCCCCCAAAATTTTATCCAGCTAGTGATATTGACATTTGTAATATTAGTTTTGCTTCCAATAGCATCTTCATCATAATTTTAGTCACAGGACGTCCACTGCTGAACATAGGCCTCGCCCAATGATTTCCACATCGCACGGTTGGTAGCGGCCTGCATCCAGCGCCTTCCAATATGTACATTTTTAACTTACTGCGGTACTGTGATGTGGTCAGGCCTAGTTCCCACTCGGTGGTCAGACGATCGCGGGATCACCTGGACCGTTCGTTGGGAAATCCTTGGGGAAGGCCTTTGCCCAGCTGTGGACGTGTTTTGGATACAAAGCTTTGGATATCAATAACATTTGAAGACTTCACCTTCATCTATCTACACGAGTGTATCAGATGTAAACTCACAAAAAATATTAATTCAACTAATACATTTCGGTTGGGGGTAGATTAAAATCCTATTTGAGAACTATTTGCTTAGATAAATAACGGATAGCACCGCGTCATTTTAATGAAGCAGGGAAAAATCCAGCCTCTGATGTATTTTAAGAGTAAGAAATTTCTAACATAATTATGGTTTCATAATTTTAAAGAAAGAAGCTAGATAAATATAAAAAATATAATAAATTATAGCTCTACATTTAACATAACTCGACTTAACGACTCCTTAAAACGTTCAATTTGGTTGACTTTTTTATTTAGGTAGGTCCTACTTTGTTTTCTATTCACTCTATGTTGTCTATCCATTTAACTTTCAACTCTTTAACGTGGAAAAATTGCCCAGTCTCGTATTATAGAATAGGTGGTTGACATTAATTTTAAAGAGCGAAAGACACAGGTAAAATTAATAAAGCCAATAACTATCATATATAATATCATATATCATATATATATAATAATAATCGCCTAGTATTAAAAACAACAAAGTTTTGGTCAAAGCTGTGCGGATAACGAAGTGAGCAATATTTAAGTTCAGTAAGTTGGTACTGCCTAGTTACCTAGGTATTTCTAGTAGTACACAGAAGTCTGGATTTGAGTCTAGACTTTAGAAACAACGATAACAGGTGTAGTTCCCAACTTAACAACTTTATGCAAGCACACTGTCGTGTGTAGGTAATTTCAGCGGCCATTTGCATTTCTCGGAATAGGCAAAAGTAACTGTAATAACTACCAATAAGGACTATTTTGATGTGCTAGTTTCAAGACAGTCTGCGGTTTTAAAGTAGAAGTTTTATAGTAAGTATTACTCGAGATAAAATATGGAGTTACCTATGTGATACATTTTGTTTATAAGTTATTGTTTCTTATTTACTAGTTGTAATAAAAAGTCAAAGAACTATAAGTTTAGAAGTTGTGTGCATACCTATTAACTAGCTAATTAATACATACTAGAGAGTGTAGAATTAAGTAACTACATAGTTGGTTGTTCACCAATTGATTGATATATTCAAATCAGGTCAGTCAATCATAGATTGTCATCTGACTGGTCCATATTGATCCTCTCCTCATACGTAGTGATGCCCCTTTGCTCGATGGACTGACGACTCCAATATGACTGGCAGTAGGTATTAATCATTCTACTGGATGAAAGTGCTCCTTTGAGAAACGGGACTATTCCCAGCTCTCGTTCCCTCCGCTGCAACTCCTGTGTAGCCAGGATCTACAGCTTGATCGCCAATAAAAACCCAACCAGTGAAGGTCAACTTTGTCCCGGGGGAAAGTTAAACTGTCATTGGACCCGCAACGAAATTAATCAAGAACATAACTAGGACTTCGAAGTTAAAACTCCTATGAGCATGAACAAGAGAAAGGTATACATTCTGTGGTTGACTCCTTTACATAATTGGATTCTACTTTCCACCCTGAACTGCTGCATGTAGTCCTTTACTCCATCAAGTTATGCATGCAGTCGACTTACCTCGCTCTGAAGATACGACACTTTTAACACGTTATCGCAAAACTCCTAAGTGCAAGGAAATCCCGCGCATGATCCCGGCACTATGCACGGGATTAGCACACCTCGCGGAACTTCCCGGGATTACCGGCACATGGATGGCTTTGTGGTTGGCAGTTCGATTGGAAGGGGTTTCTTGGAGTTTTATAAAACTGGTGTTTTGTTATTAATATTATAAAGAGGACAGATTTGTTTGTTTGGAGGGAATAGGCTTCGAAACTACAGTAGTGCGATTCTAGTTATAAAACCTTCATCTAGACATCGCAACTAAATTCGCAGTGAGTTTTTAGATTAGCATTCTTTAAATTCTATCGTCGGCACGAATTTACTCTAGCGCTACGCTTGTCGGCGCAGCAGCGGTTTTGAAAAAATATTTTACCATTAGAATCCAAAAAACAATTTTGCTGAAAACCTAGGCTTAAAAAGTTGTTCAAAAAACTTAGAAATGGGAAATGCCCGGAGCCCTTAGCTACGAATAAACAGCGAGTTTAACCACTTCTGTGGTCTAGGGGTAAGACTGTTTGCTTAAGAAGTAGAGGTTCCGGGATAGTTCCCATAGTGCAAAATACTTACTTAGCTCATTAAATACCACAAAGTTGATGTGCTGTCTGCAATATTCTGTACTATAAGTATACCTACATAAAACCTCTATTTTTCATTACCATAGCAATTTGGAATGTGCGTGTCTATTGATAGAAGTGATAAAAACTGAAGGATTTTTTTTACATTTAATTCACTATCACATGCTATGATAGAGAGCTTTGATAGCTATATTTGAAATGAATTTGTGTAATGAGCGGAAATGAAATGAATTGCTGATTTTACCACTCCACTGCGTTTATAAGTAAACCTTTCGATTTATCCACTTTAAGCACAACCCCGTCGAAGTCGAAAACCTAGGAGAGTCTTAATGGGCAACCAATGAAGCCATTAAAGGTATTATGCTTTGGGCATCGTTTCAGGATTTATTATGCATCATTTGAGAATATTTCAGGCTTGTTGAGATATTCCTCTCACTAATTTATTCTTAAAACACAGTTTACAGGCGATGATCTCTAGAATGAGCTGCTAAAAAAGATATTAAACAAGTTGTAAAGATGGAGACGGAAAATTCTAAGGCTTAAGCACGTCGCACACTTATCAACCCGGAAAGGGATGTAACCGTATCAACTCGAGGCGGTCAGTATTTTTTGTATGAAACTCCATACTGCAACGCACACTTATCCGCACCGTAATGTAAACGCCTCGCCTCGCGGTTGACAGCTCGCGAAAGGCGATACGGTGTTGATTCCTTTCCGAGTTGATAAGTCTGCTATATAGGTAAAGCCTGGTCCGTGAGCACATTGGACGGGATTCTACGTGCTCACGGACCAGGCTTTAGTAAGTAAGTGTGGTTTTGTTCCCCAGTCGACGAAGCAAATGATGTCGACTGTCGTGCCCTGCGTGCCCAAAAAAACTGCACGCAGGAAGATTGAATGAAGGCTACTGACACAACGCCATTCTTGTAGCGGAGTTTTGGGCTGACGCTGTGTAGGTTTGTTATCGACACGACAAGCAAAAGAAATCTGCTATGACCTTTACCCAGTTCTACCTCGTTTCAAAAACATAAACCCACTCTTTCGCGAAACACAAACTAGGTTTTACAGAAGCATAACGTTTACGGCTTTTGTAACGACCCTCCTTTAATGACTACAAAATGGCCGACGGATGTGACGTCACGCAAGTCACTTCAAAGCTTTTATTGCTTCTTTTAGGTTGGAGTGAAAAATAAAGATAATGTTTCGAACAATAATGGTCGTTCGTTTCAGCCAAATGACGTTCAATTCTGGACAAAGGCCTCCTCCCAAGGATTTCCACAAAGACCGGTCATGCGCTGCCTTTATCCAAATACTTCCCGCGATCTTCACCAGATCGTCAGTCCACCTAGAGGGAGGCCTGCCCTCACTATGTCTTCAGCCCCATGGTCGCTATTCGAGAACTTTTCTTTTAAACAAACTGTAGAAACCTACATTACGGAATGAACTTCATTCTCTTTTATTAAAAAAATAAATGCGCACGGGTGTGACGTCACATCGATAGCGCCGACCTTAGCGGGTGCGACCGGATATTGTTTTTTCAATTGAACATTGGAAATATGTGGGACAAATCAATACATTTTGTATCAGCCCGTCTGGCTGACGTGGAGAGTTTAGACTAAAATCTTCATTCCTTTTCTTCTTTTCGTGTCGACAACAAACCTATACAGTATCTGCCCAAAACTCCGCCACAAGCACAAGCACTCATCAAATCCTCCAATCAAATCTGCATTTATAATACTTCTGGTCAAGTAACAGATAATTTAATTAGGTAGGTACTAAATTTTACACTACGCTTCTAGTCCCAAACTAAGCAAAGCTTGTACTATGGGTACTAGACAACGGATATAAACATGCTTAAATACTTTTTTTTTGTAAATACATACTTATTATACATAGAATACAAACCCAGTCCAATACAAACAAATATGTTTATGCACACAAAATTAAATGTTTGTACTGTGCGGGAATCGAACCCGCTACTCCCGGAATAGTAGTCCGTTTCGAACCACTACACCAAACGACACCTTCTCTTGAGTTCAATGACTTCATACCTACTTTCTCGTATAAAACACATTCAGCCTAACTTTATGACTTCACATTACATCTTGGAACGCAGGTAATTCTGGAAATGTCTGCCTGAATTCTCGACTGGAATACAAAGATTCACTTTATAGCCTTATAAATTCTTCTTTTATCATCATTTAATTCAAATTCCAATTGGGCGGGGCACATAGCTCGTAGAGACGATGGCCGTTGGGGCAGAAAAGTTCTCGAGTGGCGACCACGGGCTGGAAGACGTAGCGTGGGCAGGCCTCCTACTAGGTGGACCGACGATCTCGTAAAGGTCGCGGGAAGAGCCTGGATGCGGGCAGCGCAGGACCATGCATTGTGGAAAACCTTGGAGAAGGCCTTTGTCCAGCAGTGGACGTCATTTGGCTGAAACGAACGAATTCAAATTCAATAATTTAGATGCTAGAAATATTTGCTAGAAAACATAATTATAATCACATGCTCGTTTTACAAAACAGATCTTTCAGCTATTAAATTATTCCCATGTATTTAGCCTGCAAGCAGACGTACAAATATTTTATCAGTCAGATTATTACTAAACATACAATGTCATAAATTAAATCAATGTATTAAATTATTTCGGCTTATAAATTTACAATGTCAAAAGGTAAATGTAGATGTCACAATAAAATTCAAACATATTCGTCAATGCTATAAAAACCATGGCTCAGTAACCAATTTATTAATTTCTTCTTAAATGCATTTCTTCATAAATTTTTTTAAGTTCCATTTTGTGGGTGTACAATATCCTTCGCTGCGTTTTTCGGTACATGGCCTCCACTCCAGAACCTTGTTGCCCCATCGGCCGTCAGTTCTGCGTCCTATGTGACCTGCCCATTGCCACTTCAGCTTGCTAATCCGCCGGGCTATGTGAGAGACTATCAGGAAGGCGCTGGATGCAGGCTACCAATGGATCGATATGGAAATTATTGGGGAGGCCTATGTTCAGCAGTGGACATCCTGTGGCTGAAATTATTGATGATGCTGATGATGATGGTTTATTAGAGTCAATTGTCCAATAAATAGTTTGTTCAAATACTACGTTTTCAGTCACACAATAACTGAAAACAAGAAGTCCGTAACAAATACGTCGTTAATTTAAATTTCACCATACTATTGTCTTCGAAATTGGCATATCTTCGACTCGATAAAACATTAGTTACGGTAGTGTGACAAACTCAGTAGTTAGTTTCTTTATTCTTTAGTTATGTTTGTGAATTTTGTGATAATTTTAATGACAGTAAGTCTGACTATAGGAGGTCGATATCCAAAGGTAAATTGTAAATTAATACTTCAAAACATCCTGTAATTACTATGTCTTGGTTAAGAATTGATGCTGGAATACAGGAACCATTTAAAAAAATACCGTTGGAGTGGACAAGTTCTCGTGTGGCTCGATAAAAAAGGCAAGGTGGACAGGTTTTTCACTCGTGAGAGGATCTGGAAAAGAACGCAGGAAACGCCTGGATAGAGGCAGCGGAAAACTTTGGCAGAAACGATGTTTATGATGATTGTATTTAGATTCAAGAGTCCACTAGAATGATAATATTCAAAGTCAAAGTCAAAATTTCTTTATTTGTTTAGACTAATAAATAGTTCTTACAAATCGTCATTTTGCTCTTAAGGAGCAAAATGTCTCATAATTTTTTTACCCTACCAGCGTTTCGAGACCAACATTTGGCAAGTGCTGAGAAGAAGCGCCGCAACAAACTCAGTCACCACTGTCTGCCGGTTAATATAAATAAACAGAAAAAGCAGTAGTAGGTATATTTGATTCAGGAGCAGTTCACTGAATTTACCACGCATTCTTGTATGGTGTATGTTATAAGAATGGGTATACGAAATTGCGTGGCATATTAAACAAGGTAGTAACGTGCTAATATCTAGACTTACAGAATAAATACTTAAATACTAGTAGAAATGACTCGCATTAATAAATTTGAATAACTTGGATTGACCAGTCCCCGAAAGCAGCGCCTGTTCACAGACATGACGAGTGAACCAGCCATCACTTCACTCGACCATATTAGAGGGAATGTAATGTATTCATCTCGAGTATCGTCCATGTATAGCCATTTTCCTGGAGTTTTTTAGGGGCATTGCAGCTACTCTTTATTCAATGGTATTAGCTGACTTCGAGTTATCATTATAACTTTCCAATGGTTAAGTTTAAGAGGCATTGTTCTTCGTTACTTTTCTGTATAACCCCACCACCGTAGCTCCACCCAATCCCAATGTGTGCTGCAAACCTATCTTTGCATTGGGGACCTGAAAAAAAGTATAAAAACACGTTAAAAAATTATGTCATTTTTGAATTACAAAAACTTCGTGACTTTGGTGACTTTATGTAGGTAACCAACAAAAACAAAAAACTATTAACGAAACGCAAAAGAAAAATGGAAGGAAATTGCTTTCTCATAGTTACAAACGCGATGTTTGTCTGGGCGAGCAAATATTTCTGCTATTTGCCCTTTTTGCTTTTAGGTTAATGTTTTTTAGTTTTGTGAGTACTTAGATATACTTAGTAATTTATAAAGTTATAGGAAAATAAAAATTATGCGTTGCTTAACTTACATTATGTAAATAATATGCGCACGTAATATCTTTTTTTAGTTTTCGTACGTATAGGTTTTTTCAGTCCCTATAACAATACGTGTGTTTTTGTCAGCTACGACCTTTTACCTTTTTTTTATCCACAACGAGGAAGCTCTTGGCCTGTATCTCACCTGATGGTAAGTGATGATCAGGCCGAAGGTGGAAGCGAGCTTCACCCGGAATCCTCAACCACGGAGGAACTGGCTATCTTACCTCTAACTGCCGGAACACAATAATGCTGTTAACATTGTTGTTATGGCGACAGACTTTGGTAAGATGGTGGTAGCTAGCCAGGCGGACTTAGAACAAGCCCTACCACCAACCAAACCGAACAGAAAAATCTGCCCCCACTGGGAATCGAACCCGGGACCTCTGCGTCTGAAGCAGGTGGTCTTACCACTAGACCACAGAGGCGGTTACCTAACGTATTCATGGTGAAACTGTTTCTCTTGCCTCTTTTGAAGCATAAGTCACAATCAAACTAGTAGGGAAGCCTCCTGCCACTCGGTGGACCGATGATCTGGTGACGGTCGCGAGAAGCGCCTGGATGCGAGCAACGCAGGACCGGTCCTTGTGGAAATCCATGGGGTGGGGACGGCCTTTGTCCAGCAGTGGACGGCATTAGATTGTAGGAAAGAACAAAGGAAAGTATGTCAATAGATTATTAAAATTTCATTCTTTCTATTAAGAAAGAAAGTCTTCGATTTTCCTGGAACAATATTCAAAGAAAACAAAAATATTTCCTGGAATTTGCTTTCATCCAGAAAAAGCGGCGACCTTAGTATAAATATAGCATCGCATAAACAAGAAAAATATGTGCCATGTCGTTAGAAGCGTTTTTCCCTACAAATGAAAAGGACAAATGCGTGTTTTTTCGTCGTAACATGTAAAGGTGCAACTAGATTTGAGCATACAAGCGAACAATATTCGCAAGGCGGTAAGCATTCTAGTTTTATTTGGCTTACGCTGCTTTGCCAGGTTTGATTGAACTAGAATAACTTTAGCCAATGCCCGGTATTGTGTTAAAATTCTGTCACTCTTTTTTATTTGCTACTTTGCTAATTTCCTGAAAGTAGCTATTATCATATCAATCGGAAAAGGCTGTGGTTAACTTTATATACAAAGTCTAATGATAAATTCGCGCTTGGACAGCCCATAAAAGTAAGCAAAGGTTACTTACCTTATCAGATTTATCAGAAACCTTTTGTGCAGTAACGAATCCATATAAGTGCTCATTACTAGCACGAGAGCATGCCACTATTGAGAAATTGCTACTTAGTAGTGTTGGTAGCCAAATTCAATGCTACTACTTATTTGTCGAAACATATTGCTAATTAGCATGCTCATTTCGAGTGCTTTGAGCATGCTGTTTTAAGCATGACATTTTATGAGAATGTGTTGCAGCACCTTGTTATTACTTAAACTTTGCATGTTCGCTATCTCTAGTCAGTTGCACCTTTACATATGAGGGAATGTTGCTGGAAGCCACCAAAATAATTAGGTACTTTTCTTGGCTTTTCCTGGATTTGAACATGTTAAGTATAGCCACATGTTATGACCAGTTGTGTTGTCTTAAACATGTTAAGAAATATAAAGGGAAACCACAGATTTCCATAAAAATGGTTTGGAAAAAATCATGATCATAAGATGTAACAAACATAAGAAAATAATTAAGGCGATTTGAAAATGTAATCATGCTGGAGTTTTACCTGATTTTGTTTGACATAAAAATATTTTCTTTTTATTAACATAACATTTTCGTTACTTTTAACATAACGTTTATGGTATTTTATTATTGTGTTATGAGTTTTCAGTTGCAAGATGACGTTATGACCAAACTAAGGTAGCATAATGCAATGTTAATAAATAATAAATAAAAATTCTATAATCTTTATTTTAGATAAACAACTTGAAAAAATCGAACTGCCTAAAGCGGGAATCGAACCCACAACCTTACACTTGCCGGGATTGATTTCTTCAAGTTTATTTAAAATTTAGTTTGAGAAGCAACTCTAAACGCTAAGGTTTAATAAATCTTCTACAATACTAACCTGTCTTGCTCCAGCATCTCCTCTCAATTGCCACACCAGCTCAGCACACTGGGCCACACCAGACGCTGCAATTGGGTGCCCCTTCCCAATCAGTCCACCGCTGGGATTCACCACCACTTTCCCCCCATAAGTATTATCCCCAGCATCAATAAACTTCCCAGCTTCCCCCTCCTTACACAGCTGAAGACCTTCATAAGTTATCAGCTCGTTTGGAGAAAAGCAATCGTGGAGTTCCACTACATCAATGTCATTTGGAGATACTCCTGTCTTCTGATACAAGCGTTGAGCAGCTAGACAAGTCATTCCATACCCAGCTACCTTCATCAGGCTGTTATCAGTGAAGACATCAGCCGTATCAGTAGCAAGCTCCATACCAACAATTTCCACTGCCTTATCCCAAAGATTATATTTATTGACAGCGTTTTCTGACATGATAACCACCGCGCCCGCTCCGTCACTATTCCTGCAGCATTGCAGTAATGTCACTGGGCCGTGTATTTTCTTGGATTCCAGTATTTCTTGAACAGTATACTCCTTGTCACTGATAGCTCTAGGGTTTCTTGATGCATGCTTATAATTTTTCGCTGCGATTTTCGCCAGATGTACTTCAGTAGTGCCGTACTTTTGCATATGCTCGATACCTGCATTTGCGAAGAATTGGACAGGCACTGGAGCGTCGGATAGTTCAGTGAGCTCCATCATTTTTTGGGCTTGCAATATTCCTGGCAGACTTCTATCAGTGTATTTAGACTTGAGGGCTCCAGGCGTCATCATCTCAAATCCTAGCGCCAATGCTACATCTATAATCCCTCCTTGTATTAGTTGGGAAGCTAAGAATATAGCCGTTGCTCCTGTAGCACCATTATTATTTACGTTGTGGATGGGAATGGCTGTCATACCGATTTCATAGCATATCCTCTGGCCATAACAGGAATCGGCACTGCATGGGCTTGAGGTATACCCAACGAATACTTGCTCTAGGTCTTCGTAAGTGATCCTCGCATCTGCAAGAGCGTCCACAATAGTTTCCTTTGAATACACCAAGTACGAAGTACTGCTAGGTTTAGTGAATTTACTAACACCAACGCCGACAATGTACACTTTGTTTTTCATGTTCACACGTTTGCTATCTTGAAGCAACCGATACGAAGTGGCAAATAAGGTGTTTACGATAACAATAATAATAATAATGGACGACGTATAATTTTATTTCGTTCGTGGCTCGATAACAATGTAACAGTAAACATTAATCTTATTAATTATACCATAAATGCGCTTAGCAGCCAAGGCAAATTTGATTACACTCGTAAGAAATGCTAAAAGTGAAGATATTTGAGTAGCTTATACCAAGAACAAATAAGATAAAAAACTATGTATTTACTTGCATATTTTTTTCTGGTCAATATTTTTTACCTACAACTTCAAAGCGTTTTTTGTCTACAAAACAATGGCAAAATGGCCGACGACGCGATGAAAGAAATTAATAAATATTTATAATTTGCACTAAAATAATGTCAGCTATGTTTTCGTGTGTAAATAATTATGTACTAGGTTAATTTTAACCTTAACCTTAGTTGACGACTCCAAAAATTTTATGCTGAATTAATTGGGTGTTTAACTGATATCTGCCATTACGTTTTATAGAAATTGTTGTAATTTATTATGTTTTCGAGTAATTTGATGTCCTGATAAATTAATATAGCCACCACTCGGTGGACCGACGAACTAACGAGGATAGCGGGAAGCACCTAGATGTGGGCAGTTCAGGACCGGTCATTGTGGAAATCCAAAGGGGAGGTTTTTGTCCAGCAGTGGATGTCTTTTGACGAATGACCCATGTTTTTCTTATTAATTTCGTTGCGGGTCCAATGACAGTTTAACATTCCCCGGGACAAACTTGACCTTCACTGGTTGGGTTTTTATTGGCGGTCAAGCTGTAGATCCTGGATACACAGGAGTTGCAGCGGTGGTAACGCGAGGTGGGAATAGTCTTCATAAGAGTTTTATGAAGTCAGTTATATGTATTTTGTTACACGTTTGTTTGAGATGTGTCACAACGGAGGGTAACATTAAAATGGCCTTTTTATGTAGGAATTTATTTATTAAACAGTCTTAATCAAATACTCTTTGTACAGAAATTTCCGATTATTAAAACGTAGGAAACTTTTTTAACCTAATTTTATATGTTGTTTACAATTGAGTAGCTTATAATTACATTTAAGTTTTGGTTGAATTTAAATCGTATTAAATCCAAGTACCTATTGTTATCCCAACTAATATTATAAATGCGAAAGTAACTCTGTCTGTCTGTCTGTCTGTTACGCTTTCCCGCTTAAACCTCGCAACCGATTTTGATTAAATTTGGCATAGAGATAGTTTGAGTCCCGGGAAAGAACATAGGATAGTTTTTATCCCGGTTTTTGAAACAGGGACGCGCGCGATAAAGTTTTTCTGTGACAGACAAAATTCCA
The DNA here is from genome assembly GCF_004193835.3 of Ostrinia furnacalis. Classification (NCBI taxonomy): domain Eukaryota; kingdom Metazoa; phylum Arthropoda; class Insecta; order Lepidoptera; family Crambidae; genus Ostrinia; species Ostrinia furnacalis. The sequence continues at coordinate 339,031 of NW_021132634.1, read as the reverse complement.
CGCGGGCGAAGCCGCGGGCGGAAAGCTAGTGTTATTATAAGGTCGAGTTTTAAGGTAGTAAAAGTAGTTGACACTTTTACAATTTCGATTTTTCCGTAACTTTTCTGGGTTGAATGTTTGAAAATCCTTTCTTGTACATGGTGATGACTACAGCGCCACCTAGACCAAGGTTGTGTTGGAGAGCGATGCGGGCATCTTTCACCTGAAACAAACAATCATCATCATCACTATTATCATCATCAACATCATCAGGTAATTTAGTATCCACTGCAGGAGTACTCTCTTGATTTACCACAGGCTGATCGCCAATGACAGGTCGCGCGACCCATGACAGTCCGCGCGACCTGTCACTGGTCTATGATCGCGCCGTGATCGCACCGGTGATGGCGATCTGCCCCCCTAGACAAAACGCACTTTTTGATCGAATCGAAAATCGAATCCGTCAAAACTCCATACAAAAAAGGGGCTTTTCGACCACTTTGCGACTGGTTTGCGATTATAATTTGCACTTTGTCTAGACCCACTGCACGCGTTTGTATGGTTGAAGCTTTTGCTTTCAAAACTTATACTTTGCGCATGTATCCAGTCTGATAGAATTTTTTTTTAGTTCCAGGACTTTAGGGATCAGAGTTTTAACAATATTAGTTTCTAAGTGATTTAGTATCAGGAGCTGAAATTGGAATCTATGTGCTTATTCATAGTGGTAACCAATACGTACTATCGGCAACAGTGTTAACTACCCATTGCCGGTCATGTCGTCTCGTTCTATCGCAAAGAATCACCATTTTTGATGAGAGCGAGAGCAAAAACGGAAATGTATATTTAACATTGTGACCAATGGTACAGTCAACAGCACATCAAGCTATACATTTTCGTTGCATAGTCGCCCCTATCGCAACTACGTAAGATACCACAGTGTTTACGTTGATGTGCTGTTGACCGTACATGTAGAAACGTGTTATCTACATTTTTGGCAGAATGATGACTATACAATTATACCACCCGCTGTGTATCAACAAAATAGATAAGTATCCATCACTCACGCTGAAAACTAGCTTCGTGACTTGACGACTTGTGTCATGTCACGATTTTCGCTGAGCGGGCGCCTTTTCAGCATGGCTGAATAAAGGTATACTATTCTATTCTATTCATCATACAATGATAAAAATAATCAAACAAAATAATGTTGATCATCAAAATTTTTATCTCTTGCCACCTACCTACTTATAAAGATAACTTATCTCATAAGTTACGTTATAAAAAACTTCATGATATCTAAATATTTTATCAAACAAATATAATACGCCATTTAAATGCCTTGAGAAAAGAAAATTGCAGAACCTAAGTATATTAAAAGAAAGAGCTTCCTCATTGTGGATAAAAAAAAATAGGAATATTGCAAATCAACAACACGAGTAAATACTCATAATAAATTATTATCAGGCCATTTAGTCCAAATATACACAGTATTCACATTAATTTTATCAGTTTGTCTTTGTTGTTAATAAAATAAAAATATAAAAACACACGAAGAAATATAACTTGAGCAGTTTCAAACTTTTTTGTAATTGCGATGTGAATAACCGATAAAAATTCTTTACTATAGATACCAATTATGGGCATTTCTACTGTACGGTGTATTTTTTCTCAATTCGGTGCTAAAATTTATATTTAGTTTTTTAAGTAGTTTCAATACAAAAAAATAAATGTTACTCCATTCTGAATGTAAAAATAGCATTGTCACTAAATATTGTGAAGTGGTTTATGAGAAATGTTAAGCATCGAATTGAGAGAGCACCGAATTGAGAAAATGAATCACGGAATTGAGAAATGAATCTCCAAATATAAAAATCGCTCCGCAAACTTAGAATTGATGACATTATGAAGAAATACCTAATATATTTCAATAATTAATATAATAAATACTTAAAACGTTTTGATATCTGATTGCTGGTCTATTAGTTAGATGGTTCATTTTAGGTTTATGTGTCTGAAATACCAATGGAATAAAACAAAAATCCTAATCAATATGTTAAATTTTAATAAGGAACTATAATAAATTTTTAATTTATATATATTATTTTAATTTTATTTAAATAAAACAAATAAATACATAACACAGGGTCTCTTTCTTTATTTATTCTTAACCTTAAACATAAAACAAATATTGCAAAACCCAAAAGCTAGATTGACCTTACACTATACCGAAGATATTATATCGGACGTCAGTTTGTACACGATTAAAATGGCACTCAAATAGCTAAAATACAACAAGGCACCAGGTGTTACGGCATTATAGCTGATCTTCGCCGGTACTAAAGGCTCTACACAAGCAGTTCAATTCCGTCATTCTCGAAGAAAATGACGGAATTGAACCTCCAGCATGGCACAGAAGTGTGGTGATAGCATTATAGACTCATCTCACTTATGTGGCGTGTTTACAAGCTGTTTTTGAGAGTCCTTACGAATCATCTCGCTCGCAGACTCGACGATTTCCAGCCTTCCGAACAAGCTTGTTTCCGAAAAGGCTTTAGTATTATGGTACACACACAGGTACGCTACGGCAGATTATACAGAAGACCAAGGAGTCGCGATATCGGGGATGATATCGGAGTCATGGCCTCCGTAGAGCCTTTCAACAAGTGGGTCTCAAAATGAACATGGACAAGACAAAAATCATATTGTCAAATGTCCGTGTTGCACCCACTCCTCTGAAGGTTGGAGACTACACTTGAAGTTGTTGACAATTGTGTATACCTGGGACAAGAGTCCAGATAGTTAGGTCCAACTTTGAGAAAGAGGTCTATCGCTGAATTCAACTCAGCTAAGCATCGATCGGGAAGCTTCGCTATTACGTCTGAAATACCGCAGCGTCTTAAGACAAAAGTCTTCTACCAGTGTGTGTTGCCAGTGATGGTGTATGGATGTGAAACTTGGTCGCTTACTATGAGCCTAATTCTTTAGGGATGTTGCGGATCCACTTTTTTCCACATCCGCGGATGCGGATGCGGATGCGGATTTTAAGAGGCTCACATCCGCGGATGCGGATGCGGATGCGGATGCGGATCTGTACAAAAAACTTAAGTGTTGGCTTAGTAGAGAAAGAAACACAGCCTTATTTATCATTTTTTATTTAATAATAAAGTAGAGAATGAATTACTTTTAGTAATTATTATATAACTTAATAATTAAATTTGAAAAACTGTCTTAAACTACACTTTTAGCTAGATTTTAGTTCATATGACAATTAATCTAAGATTTTGGATTCAAATTCAGTTTTACGCAACTCGTAGGAACGGCCCTTATTAAAGAAATTACAAGTTTTTAAATAGCTACCTATATAATTACTTAAAACTACTATAATATCATAAGGATAAATCAGCGATGTCAGACAATAATAAACGCCCGACAGTGCAACTGCTAGTTTATGGGAATCAGGCGTGGGTGTTCGTATTGTGCGTTGTTAGTGATATAGGAGCACAAAAGTAAAAATCACGGAATTGAGGCACACACGTCGGACAAAATTTAAATGTGTTACTGTATTAAAACCCAAGGACTTGCAATAAAGAAACTAATTTATATAGCTTTATTAACTATCCCTTGTTCTGTGAATGTGGGTTTCATAATGGGGAAGTTATTATTTCAAAAGTTATGAAACAAAAACGAGTAAATTCTGGAAACCGGACACTCCATTTTAGGCCAAATTTCGCCCGTTTTTGAACTTTCGGATTTTTTCAAGGCGAGATGTAAAACCTGACGGTCTTCTAAATATGCTCTCCATCAAGTCAAGAGTCCTATAAATACGTGAGATTTTTTTCAAGTCCGTACTTCAATTTTAAAGGTACTTTTTTCGCCCCAGTAGGTCGATCGGTCGTCTCCGTAGAAATGCCCTTATAATCTTTTAAGTCCTATCCTATAATCTAATTAATCTACAATTCAAGATCCACCAGATTAGACGGTCATAAAATAATAAAAAGAATAGAAATAATTTAACTAACCTGTCTATCACCAGCTTCACCCCGAAGTTGCCACACCAGCTCAGCACATTGAGCAAGACCGGTAGCCCCCAAAGGATGCCCCTTAGCTATCAACCCCCCACTGGGATTGACCACCACTTGACCCCCATACGTGTTGTCACCAGCATCAATGAACTTCCCAGCTTCACCGACCCCACACAGCTGCAAACCTTCGTAAGTGATCATTTCGTTTGCAGCAAAACAGTCATGTAATTCCACCACATCCACCTGCTTCGGAGAAATACCAGTCTTCTCATAAATACGCTTCGCAGCCAAAGCAGTCATGTCTGTCCCCGCAACTTTCATCAGACTCTTTTCAGCGAATAAAGCAGCAGTATCAGTGGCCATTTCTTGGCCTATGATTTCCACAGCTTTGTCCTGTAAACCGTACTTGATGACTGCTTCTTCAGACATCAGGACAGCTGCTCCGGCACCGTCACTAGTAGGACAGCACTCTAGTTTGGTCAACGGACCGTAAATCCTCCTTGAATTCAGAACCTCTTCAACAGTATACTCCCTCTTACTTTGAGCTCTAGGATTCTTCACTCCATGACGGTGGTTTTTCGCTGCAATCTTAGCCAAATGAACTTCAGTTGTTCCGTACTTCTGCATATGTTCAAGACCGGCGTTACCGAAATACTGCGGAGTTAATGGTCCGNAAGGTCCAGGTAGGACTTTGGTCATTTCTCCCATCTTTTCGACGTGTTTTCCCAAAGGATTGGTTCTGTCTGTGAACGCTCCGTTTCCTAAAGCACCGGGGCTCATTTTTTCGAAGCCGAGGGCTAAGGCGACGTCGATGATGCCTCCTTCTATGAGCTGCTTGGCGAGGAACAAAGCGTTGGATCCGGTGGAGCAGTTGTTGTTGACGTTGTAGATTGGGATCCCGGTCATGCCGATTTGGTATAAGACACGTTGTCCACATGTGGAGTCCCCGAAGACGTATCCACAGACGGCTTGCTGGATATCATCGTATTTGATCTTGGCATCAGCTAGGGCGTCTACAACGGCTATTTTCGCGTAGTCAGGGTAGTCTCCAGCTGTGCCAGGCTTGACGAACTTCGTCATGCCCACTCCGACAACGTAGACTTTTCTCGGCATTTTGACGTGCGTTCCTCTCTGTGCCTCGACGCAAACTGGACGGCTCTCTACAGTGTCAACATTTTAACGCTTGATAACGTTATCTGTGATAAATTAACCGGTTAAAGTACAGTGTCGGTATTTGTTTTTATAAAACATTTAGCGTGAAGAAAGTTGTTATCTATTAGGTATTTTATTGCTAGTACGCGTGTAAATAATCTTATTAATATTTATACGAAATTATTGCATAGATACTCGTATAAGAGGTTTAAGCTTCATTGAGTATTGAGATCTACAACTAATTCGTTCGAATAAAAATAACATGTAGTACACTACANGTACATTATTGTAAGTTACGTAATTTTGTCATAAAAAATTACCATGGAAAACCCTCACTCTGTAAAAATACAATAGATTTTCTTTGTTTTTCGACTACTTCAACTATTATAAACGTCAAAAATTTAACAAATTCGACACAAAAAGACCGGTTAAAGTTAAAGTGATGCAAGAACTTGCACAATCATTGTTATTAAGGGTAAATATCTAATGTAAATTAATTATGTAATTTATACATAGTCACCGTGTGGGTTGACGTATTTTATGATAGTATTAGTTTTATCAAAAATGATAACTTTATGTCCTGCTTTTGACTTGCCTCTTGACACGAGTACCGTTTGTGATTGTAATATCAGATTACAACGGCATTTCGGGTTCGAATCTTGATAGGGACAAATTTTAGAGTTATGAGCATTGATTTAGCATTATTTATACCAGGAATGTAGAGAATAATCATTTAAGTAACAACGCATACAAATAGTTTTCCTGTAATTTTTTCTAAAGATTATTAGCAATTTATATTGCACAAATTACTAATAGTCCTGTTAGCCCTGTCATGTTAAGCTATTAGCTTGTGTTACGAGTGGGCTCACCACAATAGTCGAGCGGCGGTGGGATTCGAACCCGCGTTCCTCGGATCTCGAGTCGGCCAGTCCGACCCATTCACCGTTCGGCTATCGTAGTCCAAAAAATATTTACTGTTCATGCATTCAGCGCCTTCCTGCTACCTTTATGAGGTCCACCTTGTGGGTGGACGTCCCACGCTGCGTTTTCTGGTACGTGGCTTCCACTCCAGAACTACACTACCAACCAGGCGATGTGATAATCATTGGGGGAGGCCTATGTTCAGCAGTGGACGTCCTGTTGCTGAAATGATGATAATGATGATAATGATGATAAATGTTCACATAAATCTTTGTATTGTGCTGGGATCAAACGTGCGACCTTTGGTATAGTACCAGAATCCAATAACCTGCAATCACCTATTGAGTTGTATTTATTTATTTTCAGGGCATGGGACCTTTAAATACTTTTGGTGAAGATGACGATGATGATTACCCCACTGGACTGAAACAGTACGGCTTACAGGTAATTAACTATACAAAATTATTAATTGGGAAGTACCTGGATGCAGGCAGCGCAGCGGTCGCTATGGAAATCCTTGGGTGAGGCCTTTGTCCAGCAGTGGACGTCATTTTGGCTGAAACGAATGAACGAATACACATAAACAAATAGGTAAATATTAATTATTTAATGTCGGTACATACGTCGGTACATCAATCTAAATAATGTGGCATTTTGTGTTAATGTGATAAGATAATTTAGTATCTGATGTACTGTCAACTGCAATGATGACTATGCTACAAAATATGAAGCTACGTAATGTGATAACAAAGAAAGAAGGAACGCATGTTATACCATAAAACGACGTATTCATTAGGCAACATTTGTTGATAAACACTGTTCATAAACTGTTCATAAACAATGTTTCATAATGTTTCATCATCTCTGTAAACAGTTTATAAACAGTCCATAAACATAGATGATGAAACATTGTTTATGATACATGTTGCCGTGCTACCCCGCTATGAGTGGAGAGTAAGTGTGAACGGCCATGTTTCAGAAACCTGTGTTTATGGTAACCTTGTTTCACACTAGTCCTAAACAGTTTATCAACAAATGTTGCCTAATGAATACATGGCTTTAGGTATCCAACTTAGTTTACCATGGAAAGCACTGAGAAATAAACAGCTTTATTCTTATACTAGAAGCCGCCTTCGACTTCCTGTGTGTATTATCGTGTTCGTTCGTTCGTTTCAGCTATAGACGTCCACTGCTGGGCAAAGGCCTCCTCAATAATTTCCACAACGACCGGTCCGGAACGACCGCCCGCATCCATGTCCTTGCCGCGGAAAAGTGGAAATATTTTTGTTTGTAGTATGTCCCAGACTTACCCCCTTACTAATAAAAAGTTACACAGTTGTTGATCATTGTTTTAAAATGACATTTCCATACTAAACGTCACTTTAAAACACTGATCAACGAGCGTGTAAGTTTTATTAGTAAGGGCTTTAGTCTTTTATTTATTTGTTTCTTTCAAGGCACCAAAGTACTACCACCCGGTCTTCAGAGGAGCTGGAGCGCCTTCTGGTGGGGTAAGAGCATGATAGTTAATACTCGTATTATACCTGCATTATATATATTTTTTAAACTTTCTGTGGAAATGTCCAAAATTAATAACAATTTTAATAATTAGGGGATGTCTGCCGGTCTGGGAGGAATGCCACCAAGATCTGGACCATATTTCAAGGTAATACTTAATAATGATTAGTATAGTATTGTACAATGTTTTAAAGAAATAAAGTAAAATAATTATTCAGTATCAACATTACATAAATTACAACTACACATGATGTGACATGATGCTTTAGTTTTATAACATGACGTCATAGGTATTTAGATCTAATTTTATTTTGCAAACAAGTGTGTAGGTATTTCAATGTGCTGTCAACTATAGATACTTGCATCAAGGGTGGTCCCAAAAAACTAGTTCACAGACAATTTTGTGGATCGCAAAGAAATGGGTCAGATTGCTAACTTCGAACAAATCATTGTTCTTCCGAAACTCCAATTTCTGTACTATCTTTTATACACTCACCCAGTTTGCTAAATATTTGGAGTGTTGGTAAATTCGCACCCCCCCTGGAAGAANCAATCCGGTGAAATCCAGCCGGATTGAAAATGATACCGGATTGCAATCCCTAGTCCTATGGTCGCAATGATGATGATGATGATTACATAAATCTTTGTATTGTGCAAGGATCAAACTCGCGACCTCTAGTAAAGCAGCTGAATGTAATAAACTGCAATCTACTATTGTGTTGTATTTGTTTATTTTCAGGGCATGGGACCTTTAAATACTTTTGGTGAAGATGACGATTATGATTACCCCACTGGACTGAAACAGTACGGCTTACAGGTAATTAACTATACAAAATTATCAATTGGGAAGTACCTGGATGCAGCGAACCGGTCGTTATGGAAATCCTTGGGGGAGGCCTTTGTCCAGCAGTGGACGTCATTTGGCTGAAACGAATGAACGAATACACAAAAACAATTAAATATAAATAAATATTGTAGGTAACATTATGTCGGTACTAGCTTTTGTCCGCGGATTCACCCGCGTGAAATTTAATTTGTCACTTATTTAGGGCCGCGCATGGGCGCAGTGCACGTCGACCCATTGGGATCTTTTGTGCACAGATCGTCATAAATTATAGCCTATATGTTATTCTGGGTTATAAACAATAATACTGTACAGTTTTATCAAAATCCGTTCAGTAGTTTTTGCGTGAAAGAGTAACAAACATCCACACAAACTTTCGCGTTTATAATATTAGTAGGATATCAATCTAAATAATGTGGCATTTTGTGTTATTGTGATAAGATAATTTAGTATCTGATGTACTGTCAACTGCAATGATGACTATGCTACAAAATATGAAGCTACGTAATGTGATAACAAAGAAAGAAGGAACGCATGTTATACCATTAGGTATCCACCTTAGTTTAGGTACCATGGAAAGCACTGAGAAATAAACAGCTTTATTCTTATACTAGCGGCCGCCTGCGACTTCCTGTGTGTATTATCGTGTTCGTTCGTTCGTTTCAGCTAAAGACGTCCACTGCTGGGCAAAAGCCTCCTCAAATTTTTCCACAACGACTGGTTCTGTCCTGCTCGCATCCATGTCCTTCCCGTGGCCTTTACCAGATCGTCGGTCTACAAAAGTGGAAATATTTTTGTTTGTAGTATGTCCCAGACTTAGTCTTTTTTATTTATTTGTTTCTTTCAAGGCACCAAAGTACTACCACCCGGTCTTCAGAGGAGCTGGAGCGCCTTCTGGTGGGGTAAGAGCATGATAGTTAATACTCGTATTATACCTACATTATATACAGGGTGGAATTTTGTAATGCCACCTGGAGGGAAAGTCCTCTTAATATTGTAGATAGAAAATTTGTCTCAAAGAAAACATTCCTTTATTTTTGATAAGAAATAGAACTGCATTCAAAGATTTCCAAAAATTTCTTTGCCACACCCGGGAATCGAACGTACTAAAATCTGTTAAAAATTACACCCTGTATTTTTATTACATCGATCGTTAGGGTTAAGTATAAGGATGAAATCTCTCTAACAAACTTGATAAATCAAATGAAAAGAAAACCATGAAATCATAAATTNTGTCATGTTAAGCTATTAGCTTGTGTTACGAGTGGGCTCACCACAATAGTCGAGCGGCGGTGGGATTCGAACCCGCGTTCCTCGGATCTCGAGTCGGCCAGTCCGACCCATTCACCGTTCGGCTATCGTAGTCCAAAAAATATTATGCTGTTCATACATTCAGCGCCTTCCTGCTACCTTTATGTCCACCTTCTGGGTAGACGTCTCACGCTACGTTTTCTGGTACGTGGCTTCCACTCCAGAACCTTGCTGCCCTACCGACCGGTCAGTTCTACACTACCAACTAAGCGTCGTGGAAATCATTGGGGGAGGCCTATGTTCAGCAGTGAATGTCCTATGTAGGGATTGCAATCCGGTCCGGCGGATCCGGTAATCCGGCGGATCCGGTGTGTTTTTGGACCTACCGGATCCGGTGAGTCGGCGCCGGATCCGGTGGCGGATCCGGTAAAGCAAAAAATACGCGAACGTGAACTAGGAAAGTCGAGCGCGCGCGCATTTGCCAGATCGCTAGACGTGCCGCGACACTACATTGCATTTTCCTTTGCAAAAAATGAATGCTTCTTGTTTTATTGTTTCTTAGGAGTCAGATTGTTTCTTAAAAAGAACTGAAGTTGAATTTATAAGTACTTTAAAAGACTGTTTTGTTGATTTAAGTCTGTGTAAATTATTAATAAGAGTTTAATAGTATTATTACTTAAGTACTTTCAGATACTTACATACAGCAATAAGTCAGAGTCAGACTGATTACTAACTTTATTATTTAGAATTTTCATAATTTTATTAGTACAAAATTAGTACGTACTTAACAAAAATTACAATGAATACCGAAAAATATAAATAAAAGTGACTTTATTTTCCATAAATACGTATTTTATTTTTCTTTTTATGTACTATTATCTATACTTATAATAAATCTGTAGAGAGGTAAATTCTGTACATGAAATATATTTTCAAAATAACTATCAGGGGGTGATTAGTGATCGATACTGATGCCAAAAATGCAATCAGTAAAATTTTTGTCTGTCTCTCTGTCTGTATGTTCCTTATAGAAACAAAAACTACTCGACAGATTTTAACGAAACTTGGTACAATTATTCTTCATACTCCTGGGCAGGTTATAGTATAGTTAGGAATTCCCACGGGAACAGGAATTAGCGGGAAAATCCTTTTGTATGAAAAATCTAAACCGCTTAAGTTAGACGCTTGAAATTTGGCATGCAAGTACCTTAGTAAACTTAAAGCTTATTTACAACAGGATATTGCAAAATTCCCACGGGAACGGGAGTTAGCGGGAAAAAACATTTGTACGAAAAAATCTAAACCGCGTAAGATAGATGAAGGGGGTAAAACGGGATCCACGCGTACGAAGTCGCGCGCGGCTGCTTCAAAACTAAAAATCACTAAATACTAGACCAAGTAACTTTGCAATCCGGCCGGATCCGTCCGGATCCGGCCGGATTAGCGTCAATCCGGTGAAATCCAGCCGGATTGAAAATGATACCGGATTGCAATCCCTAGTCCTATGGTCGCAATGATGATGATGATGATTACATAAATCTTTGTATTGTGCAAGGATCAAACTCGCGACCTCTAGTAAAGCAGCTGAATGTAATAAACTGCAATCTACTATTGTGTTGTATTTGTTTATTTTCAGGGCATGGGACCTTTAAATACTTTTGGTGAAGATGACGATTATGATTACCCCACTGGACTGAAACAGTACGGCTTACAGGTAATTAACTATACAAAATTATCAATTGGGAAGTACCTGGATGCAGCGAACCGGTCGTTATGGAAATCCTTGGGGGAGGCCTTTGTCCAGCAGTGGACGTCATTTGGCTGAAACGAATGAACGAATACACAAAAACAATTAAATATAAATAAATATTGTAGGTAACATTATGTCGGTACTAGCTTTTGTCCGCGGATTCACCCGCGTGAAATTTAATTTGTCACTTATTTAGGGCCGCGCATGGGCGCAGTGCACGTCGACCCATTGGGATCTTTTGTGCACAGATCGTCATAAATTATAGCCTATATGTTATTCTGGGTTATAAACAATAATACTGTACAGTTTTATCAAAATCCGTTCAGTAGTTTTTGCGTGAAAGAGTAACAAACATCCACACAAACTTTCGCGTTTATAATATTAGTAGGATATCAATCTAAATAATGTGGCATTTTGTGTTATTGTGATAAGATAATTTAGTATCTGATGTACTGTCAACTGCAATGATGACTATGCTACAAAATATGAAGCTACGTAATGTGATAACAAAGAAAGAAGGAACGCATGTTATACCATTAGGTATCCACCTTAGTTTAGGTACCATGGAAAGCACTGAGAAATAAACAGCTTTATTCTTATACTAGCGGCCGCCTGCGACTTCCTGTGTGTATTATCGTGTTCGTTCGTTCGTTTCAGCTAAAGACGTCCACTGCTGGGCAAAAGCCTCCTCAAATTTTTCCACAACGACTGGTTCTGTCCTGCTCGCATCCATGTCCTTCCCGTGGCCTTTACCAGATCGTCGGTCTACAAAAGTGGAAATATTTTTGTTTGTAGTATGTCCCAGACTTAGTCTTTTTTATTTATTTGTTTCTTTCAAGGCACCAAAGTACTACCACCCGGTCTTCAGAGGAGCTGGAGCGCCTTCTGGTGGGGTAAGAGCATGATAGTTAATACTCGTATTATACCTACATTATATACAGGGTGGAATTTTGTAATGCCACCTGGAGGGAAAGTCCTCTTAATATTGTAGATAGAAAATTTGTCTCAAAGAAAACATTCCTTTATTTTTGATAAGAAATAGAACTGCATTCAAAGATTTCCAAAAATTTCTTTGCCACACCCGGGAATCGAACGTACTAAAATCTGTTAAAAATTACACCCTGTATTTTTATTACATCGATCGTTAGGGTTAAGTATAAGGATGAAATCTCTCTAACAAACTTGATAAATCAAATGAAAAGAAAACCATGAAATCATAAATCATACAATTTTCTGTAAATAATTAAAATAATTTAAGATTTCATGGTTTTCCTTTCATTTGATTTATCAAGTTTATTAGAGAGATTTCATCCTTATACTTAACCCTAACGATCGATGCAATAAAAATACAGGGTATAATTTTTAACAAATGGTTCGATTCTCGAGTGTGGCAAGCAAATTTTTAGAAATCTTTGAATGCAGTTCTCTTTCATTTCAAAAATAAAGGAATGTTTTCTTTGAGTAAAATTTTCTATCTACAGTATTAAGAGTACTTTCCCTCCAGGTGGCATTACAAAATTCCATCCTGTGTAACTCTAAGGTTGAGTTGCACCATTTTACTTTAACAATCAATTTACTTTAAAAACATCGTCAAAAATCTGTCAAACTCCATACAAAAAACATCGGTTATCGTTATAGTTACCGTTAAAGTTAAGTGGTGCTACTCAGCCTAACCATTTTGTTAATATCATAAGGTTTTGGTCAAAATGAAATACAATCATGAAAAAGAATCTCAAAGTCATTTTTGATTACAAATTAGGCTTTTAAAATCGCTTTCATATTTAACTAGCTGACCCGGCGAACTTTGTTCCGCCTTAATGGCAATAAATAAGCAGACTTTTTTTTTTAATTTCGAACGGGATAAAAAGTTTCCTATGTCCTTCTCCTGGCTCTAAACTACCTCCCTGACAATTTTCAGCTAAATCGGTTCAGCCGTTCTTGAGTTATAAGTGGTGTAACTAACACGACTTTCTTTTATATTTAACCCATATATGCCCAGAGGCACGAAAACGACCCAATGGTACATGTTCTCTTGCGATGCCCATTACAAAAAAACTGTAGGTTTGTTTTCTGTTTTAACGCTATAAATATAATGTTGAAAGAACTTCCTAATCAAATATAACAGTTACTAAGTTCGTACGCCGCCACTTTTTTTAGAATTTGAAATTGAATTTCACTGATTTTTTTGTTGTTAAAATTAGTGCACCCAGTCTTACAAAAATGTAAATATTCTTTTATGTATTCTGTTTTAAAAGATTATTGCGATTGAAATATTGAAATGAATATATTTCCAAGGTAAATAACTAAGAAGGGTTATGAAAATTTAAATATGTGCTTTGTTATTTTTTGCAAAAGTTCTGTTGGTCGAAAACGACCGCATGGGCATATATGAGACCAGAATGTAGATTTTCATAGTATAAAATATTTCAAATAAAAGTCGTGTTTATTATATAATTAGTTTATAATTTCATCAAATTATAGCAAATAGTGTAAAATAATGTTATTTGGTTAATTTAGGACCTTGAATAATTACACAGTTAGTACAATTTAGGCACGAAATTCTGCAAAACACTTGTTTGTTTTTGCATACTGGACAATTCCTGAGATTCTGACTGGTGAGGATCAAATGCTCAACACCATACAGCCTTCTAGAGGTATATTAGAGGGCACTGGGCGTGTTGAAGGTCCAGGCTGAGTTCGAGGAGATCCATTTGTAAGAAGCGAATTTCTAGTAATTAACCTTCGAAACTTCAAAGTGTCTACAGATGCTCCAAGGGATCTCGCTATTATGGCAAAGTTATTGATGGGAAGGAAAGAAATGGTTCTAATGTTTTTGACATGGTTGATTGATGTCACCGTCAATAATAACTCTGGAGTTTCGAAGCAATTGACGCTAGAAATTTGCTTCCAAAATATAGATCTCCTTGAACTCAGTCTACCTTCAACACGCCCAGTGCCGTCTAATATACCACTAAATGTAAGGCGATATGGTGCTGAGCATTTGATTGATCCTCAGCGGTCAGATTCGTAGAAATTGTGCAGTATGCAAACACATAACTGTGAAGAAATGCAGCAAGTGTAGTGTAAATCTCCATGACAAATGTTTTGCGGCCTAAATTGTATACTAACTTTATTATTATTCAAGTTCCTAAATAAACCAAATATGATTATTATACACTATCTGCTATATTCTGTTCAAATTTGTAAACTAATTATATAATAAATACGACTATTATTTGAAAATACTTTATACTATGAACTACTACATTCTAGTCTCATATATGCCCAGGCGGTCGTTTTCGACCGACTGAAAAAAAAATAGTTCCGAATCCTGAAATCCAAAAACTCATCTTGGTTTATGATTATGGGCCTATATAGAGTAAATATGCCAATATACATAAAAATCTGGGACCTAAATAGTTCTGGGCATATATGGGATATAGATACTTTTGCTTTTTAGGTTGAATTTAACAAATTTAACATATTGTTTATAGTCTTGAATTTTATGCTAGCCTGTCTCCTCTATGTACAGTCAGCGTCAAATAGATGGTGACATCCAAAGTCACCAAAAAGTTGATAACACAACCTAAGACGTGTTGCGAACTTTTTGGCTACTTTGGGTGTCACAAACAATGAGGGCTATCGTTTTAGCGCTCACCATTTAGCGCCACTGTAGAGTAAGGTCCTGTCACTTGCTAGCAGCGAAGACAGTGGCACCAACTTGTGAGCGCTAAAGTGGTAGGAGGACTATCGCATTTGCACTTATCAAGATGGCGCCACTGTAGAGTAAGGTCCTGTCAATTGCCAGGGGTGCCAACTGTTAAGTATAAAAACGATAGCCCTCATTGGTCAAAATAGCATCTTTTAGACCTAAATTACATAAGATAGCACAGTACATTACCTTGATGTCCCGTCAGACATATTGGCATAAAAAATAGTACCCACATTTTTGGATTAAATCCCAGCTTCATTAAAAGCGCCTGAAAAAGGCCTGTACACGATTTTTGCGGTGAGCGAAATATAATAAATTTACCTCAACTGTAATGTAAGTTGAAGTCATTAATTTCCGCCGCCATATTTTATTTTTTAATCCTCGCCCGAAAAGTAATAAACACTGACCTGCCTTTGGCCAGAGCCACGTTTATCAGATTACACAAAGTTGTGTTGCCAGCTTTTTAACGCAGAATTTTTATTAAAATATAAAAGGCAAGAGTTTTCGTTCCTTCGTTTCAACCAAAGGATGCTGGATAAAGGCACTAAATAGAGAGGAGCAGAAAAAAATCTACACACAAAGTGCGCTCGGGCAACACACACATAGACAATGGTCACGGACACCATATCGCCAATAATCGCAAACCGGTCCAAACCAGTGCGAGCGCGAATGCCGCCCGTTTGAGACGCGTCTGTGTGCGTATGCAAAATCAAGTACATCATCGTCATTTTTTCATCATTTCAGCCATAGGACGTTCGTCCACTGCTGAACAAAGGCCTCCCCCAATGCTTTCAATGTTGATCGATTGGTAGCGGCCAGCGTCCAGGGCTTCCCTGCTACCTTTACGATGTCGTCGGTCCACCTTGTGGGTGGACGTCCCACGCTGCGTTTCCCGGTACCTACGCGGCCTCCATTTCAGAACCTTACTGCCCCAAAAATGAAGTACATTCTTCTGTTACTAATCTATTTTGTGACAAATACCTCTTTCAAGGATTTCCACATCGACTAATCCCGTGCTACTCGCATCCAGGCGTTTCCCGCGCCCTTTACCGTGACCTTATCGTCGGTTCATTTAGTGGGAGGTATGCCTACACTAGTCTTCTGGTCCATGGTCGCCACTTGAGAACTTTTCTATCGCAATGGCCGTAGCTCGTAGTTCTACGAGCTATCTTGCCCAATGTGACTTAAGTTTAGCGATTAAAAATTATTTAGTTACTTTTATTATTATTTTTACTGAATTATAATGTGGGTTTAATTTTATACATAGTTCTATTCGTCCATGCCTCATTTTCATCTTCTAGTTTCGCAATAAAAGAATAACATCTGTATTCACAAACGATGCTTGCCCACCGTTGAATAGAGCTCTGTGATTGGTTTGTGTGTCACCCTGTGCGTTCACGCGCACTGTTAGACCTCATAATAACGTTTGTGAATACGGGCATAAGAACTTAGGTTCACATCATAAAATACGCAAAAGAAGAGAGCGTAATAAGTTGGCAACACTGAAAAAATGTCATCAACGCACACGAATTTTAATTCCAGGGCGGCGGCCCACCACGATTCGATTATGACGTCGTCGGTGAAGTTGTAAGTATTTATATATATTTATTTATATAATTTCCAATTAATTCACCGACTGCAGAAAACGGGGTGGTGTTTAAGAAAGTATAATTTTAGCGCCCACCACGTATCGGTAAAAAATAGTCTTGAAGAAAAAAAAAACTTATAATTTTTTTTCGGTTTTTTGTCAATCCTGTGTAAAAAAACATGTTTATAAATGACCAGTAGTTAATAATTTTGTGTTTTTGTTGCCTTTATGAATGTTTCTGTTTCAGTCAAAAAAGTATAAAGATAAACCATTTACCGAAGGATCTGGTAATACCGATGTTAATATCTTGTTCGTTTTTTATTTTTACACTATTAAATACCTACATCATCATGGTATTCTATGGGTTAAGTGATTGAGTTGTATTATTGATCTCGAATGACAAATATTTTATTTATAAAAACTTATAATATTATAATTTTCAATATTTTTTAACACTATGTGAAAAAGTGACTGTAAAACACACAAAACTGATTATCATGGGAAACACAAGAATTTGGAACTGTACAATTCAGGCGATCTCTTCCAGGCAATACTTACAGAGACAGGACAATTGTTTCAAAAAAGCAGAAAATAGGAAGGGTGACAAAATTACATCGTCATCATCATAATTTCAGCCACAGATCCACTGCCGAACGTACCCAATGATTTTCATACCTATTGACCGGTTGGTAGCGGTCTGCATCCAGCGCTTCCCTGCTACCTTTATGAGGTCGTCGGTCAACCCACAAGGTGATTACTATTTTGAATTTGATGGAAAATATGTTTATTTTCAAACTGAAGCTGGTCAAAAGCGTAAGAATCGTACTAATTTGAACCTACCATGCCTTTACTGGTTTTTTACTTCTAAATACTTTCTCACGTCCAAGATGACACGAACGCTTAAACAAGTTTAAAAAAATATTGTCCAGCATCACAACTATTAATTTTCTTGCCATTATTGTAAAATAAACAAAAATTTGTAAAATAAACTTCTAGATAAAAACCATTCAAGATCTTGGACCATAGATCTAGATCTAGGTAAACCTAGGTTTAGGTTGAAGTAAATTAGTTTTTAATTGAAGTAGTAAAAGTATGTAAGAATAATAATAAATGTGCTCAGAAATCCCTCTGGTAACATTTATTCTGGAATATCTACAATCTAAAAAATGAGGTTGTATGTTTCATTTTTTATTTACATTTATTTGATACAAAAATGACCACGACATCAACTTGATTTGTTTTTCGACCTTTCTTACCATTTCGTCTAAGAATTCATCCACTTAGTTGTGAAAAATTACACTTCATTTACCTTTTTTCTTGCGTTTTTTGTTACGACAAAGGAAAGACTAAACGAGTAATATTTTTCCTCATATTTGATATTTCTGCACTAGTTTGTGGACATGGCCTTGCCCGCGTGTAGTTAGTTAGGGAGGAATTAAAAAAAAAACAAAATAAAGAATTGAATTTAAAAAAACTAAAACTCATTTTAACTAAAAAAGCCCGAGAAAGAGTAAGTCCTACACGTGCAATTTTTGCATGTTTTTTATTTGTTTAAAAATTGTATATTAAACAACACAGGTTTGTTATAAGATTTTACACCGGTATCATCATATCCTTCGGTATAAAATATAGAAAAATAAGATTATACAATTGTTAATATTGAAGAAAAGTCAATTTCCTAATTAAATAACTTACATTATTATTGTTTCAGTCAAAAAACATTGATAAAAACAAACCGTACGGGGCAGCTGTTGATACCGGTGTAAACGAACTATATGACTTTGTAAGTTTATTTATTGTTATAATTTTCATTTTAACTTAGGCATTACTAAGGCTGTGTTGCACCACCTTACTTTAGCCATGACCGGTGTTTTGTGAATGGAGTTTGACAGACGTTTAACGTAGCCTTATGGTGGATTTCACCAATCGCATAAACTAGTTTAATTAAACTAAGTTTAAGAGCTGTCATTGTGATGACAGTTAAGCATTGTTTGTTGTCCCCTATCAGAATAGACAATAGTTTTGTTATTGGGTATTTCTCATCGCCACGGTTCTCATCGTCACCTTCGTGGCGAATTTTATTTCTAACTTATTTCAACTTATTGTAAACAAAAATTGTAACGCTTGATGTGAAGATTGTATTCTCAGTAAATCAGTCAAATAGTGAGTCTCGTTCGGAAGATTTAACGTTTTGAATTTTTTGATGCCACGAAAGTGATTCTGTACTTCACAGCAATAATTTTTTCAAACTTTACTACTGTAAATGACTCTTAAGTGTTTATAAAACATACATTTTGTCTTATTTTCATAGATAAATAGCAATAACAAAATATAAATAGGTAGCTACTTAAATACAAGATAAAATTTTACCGATTAGGTCACATACTAAGTTACAAGATTCTACGCAATTGCTTTTAAGGGTGACACTGGTGGCATTCTGAAATGCAAAAGAAGCAAAAAACGGATTATCAGTACCTCAATAAAAAAGAACTCTGATTTATCAGTCCCTCAACAAAAATATATTTTTTATTTAGGCCAGACAGGGCCTCGTATTTTTGTTGTGCAACTTTTAACTCAAACTTCAAATTAAATTTATCTTACAAACAGATACACAGTCACATATACAGACATACATNTACAGGGTGTAATTTTTAACAAATTGTTCGATTCTCGAGTGTGGCAAGCAAATTTTTAGAATTCTTTGAATGCAGTTCTCTTTCTTTTCAAAAATAAAGGAATGTTTTCTTTGAGTAAAATTTTCTATCTACAGTATTAAGAGTACTTTCCCTCCAGGTGGCATTACAAAATTCCATCCTGTGTAACTCTAAGGTTGAGTTGCACCATTTTACTTTAACAAACGTCAAAAATCTGTCAAACCCCATACAAAAAACATCGGTTATCGATTATACCGTTAAAGTTAAGTGGTGCAACTCAGCATAACTTTTTGTTAATATCATATAAGTTTTGGTCATAACGAAATACAATCATGAATGAAAAAGAATCTTAAAGTCATAGAGTATTTTTTATTGCAAATAGGCTTTTAAAATCGCTTTTATACTTACTGCTTTTGCTTTTTAGGTTGATATAGTCTCCTCTATGTACAGTCAGCGTCAAATAGATGGTGACACCCAAAGTGACCAAAAACTTGATAACACAACCTAAGACGTGTTGCGAACTTTTTGGCTACTTTGGGTGTCACAAACAATTGGTCAAAATAGCATCTTTTAGACCTAAATTACATAAGATAGCACAGTACATTACCTTGATGTCCCGTCAGACATATTGGCATAAAAAATAGTACCCACATTTTTGGATTAAATCCCAGCTTCATTAAAAGCGCCTGAAAAAGGCCTGCATACGATTTTTGCGGTGAGCGAAATATAATAAATTTACCTCAACTGTAATGTAAGTTGAAGTCATTAATTTCCGCCGCCATATTTTATTTTTTAATCCTCGCCCGAAAAGTAATAAACACTGACCTGCCTTTGGCCAGAGCCACGTTTATCAGATTACACAAAGTTGTGTTGCCAGCCTTTTAACGCAGAATTTTTATTAAAATAAAAAAGGCAAGAGTTTTCGTTCCTTCGTTTCAACCAAAGGACGCTGGACAAAGGCACTAAATAGATAGGAGCAGAAGACAATCTACATACAAAGTGCGCTCGGGCAACACACACATAGACAATGGTCACGGACACCATATCGCTAATTCGCAAACCGGTCCAAACCTACCTATTTGTACATCCCTCACTTTCATTAGCTATTTTTGAAAAATAAGATTATGTAGCTTCACACTATAAATTACGCAAATTGAAGAGAGCGTAATAAGTTGGCAACACTGAAAAAATTTCATCAACGCACACGAATTTTAATTCCAGGGCGGCGGCCCACCACGATTCGATTATGACGTCGTCGGTGAAGTTGTAAGTATTTATTTATTATATTTATTTATATAATTTCCAATTAATTCACCGACTGCAGAAAACGGGGTGGTGTTTAAGAAAGTATAATTTTAGCGCCCACCACGTATCGGTAAAAAATAGTCTTGAAGAAAAAAAAACTTGTAATTTTTTTTCGGTTTTTTGTCAATCCTGTGTAAAAAAACATGTTTATAAATGACCAGTAGTTAATAATTTTGTGTTTTTGTTGTCTTTATGAATGTTTCTGTTTCAGTCAAAAAAGTATAAAGATAAACCATTTACCGAAGGATCTGGTAATACCGATGTAATATGTAGTTCTTTTTTTATTTTTACACTATTAAATACCTACATCATCACTACAATGGTATTCTATGGGTTAAGTGATTGACTTATGTTATTAATTTCGAATTATAAATATTATTATTTTTCAACACTATAAGTACATAAAAGTGTCTGTAAAATACACAAAACTGATTATCAAAGGAAACACAATTATAGAACGGTATGAGGGTTGGTGACCTCTTCCAGACAATACAGAGACAGGACTGTTGTTTCAAAAAAGCAGTAAATAGGAAGGGTGACAAAATTTCATCGTCATCATCATCATTTCAGCCATAGGGCTTCTTCCACTCCTGAACATGCATAGGTCTCTCCCAATGATTTCCATATTTGACCGGTTGGTAGCGGTCTGCATCCAGCGCCTCCCTGCTACCTAGCTGAGGCTACAAAATACTATGTACTATAAATGTAAACTCTAGCATAATAAGTTCTGATAATGCTCTTATTTTGATGAGTAAAAAAATATTTAATTTTTTTATTCCTATTTATTTATGAGGTCGTCTGTCGGTATTTTATTTCTACGTTCTCATGTCCAAGATGGTGCGAACGCTTTAACAAGTTAAAAAATTGTCCAGCATCCCAATTATTAATCTTCTTGCCCTTATAGTAAAATAAACAACATAATGAGAAAAACTTTTTTTCTAGTACTAGATCAAACTTCTAGAAAAAACATCCAAGATTATGATTTTGGACCAAAGATTTAGGTTTACGTTGAAGTAAATTAGTTTTAAAGAAGTAAAGTAGTAAAAGTATGTAAGAATAACAATATGTGCTGAGAAATCCCAGTGGCAACATCCATATTCTGGAATCTCTACAATCTAAAAAATGAGGTTGTATGTTTCATTTTTTATTTACATTTATTTGATACAAAAATGACCACGACATCAACTTGATTTGTTTTTCGACCTTTCTTACAATTTCGTCTAAGAATTCATCCACTTAGTTGTGAAAAATTACACTTCATTTACCTTTTTTCTTGCTTTTTTGTTACGACACAAAAGAAAGACTAAACGAGTAAAATTTTTCGTCATATTTGATATTTCTGCACTAGTTTGTGGACATGGCCTTGCCCGCGTGTAGTTAGTTAGGGAGGAAGTAAAAAAAAACAAAATAAAGAATTGAATTAAAAAAAACTAAAATTCATTTTAACTAAAAAAGCCCGAGAAAGAGTAAGTCCTACACGTGCAATTTTTGCATGTTTTTTATTTGTTTAAAAATTGTATATTAAACAACACAGGTTTGTTATAAGATTTTACACCGGTATCATCATATCCTTCGGCATAAAATATAGAGAAATAAGATTATACAATTGTTAATATTGAAGAAAAGTCAATTTCCTAATTAAATAACTTACATTATTATTGTTTCAGTCAAAAAACATTGATAAAAACAAACCGTACGGGGCAGCTGTTGATACCGGTGTAAACGAACTATATGACTTTGTAAGTTTATTTATTGTTATAATTTTCATTTTAACTTAGGCATTACTAAGGCTGAGTTGCACCACCTTACTTTAACCATGACCGGTGTTTTGTGTATGGAGTTTGACAGACGTTTGACGTTTGTTGTAGTTAAATTTGAATGGTGCAACCGAGCCTTAGGGTGGATTTCACCAATCGCCTAAACTAGTTTAATTAAACCAAGTTTAAGAGCTGTCATTGTGATGACAGTTAAGCATTCTTCTTCTTTTTTGATGATGTTGATGTTGGCAATACACATCGAGGTCGAGTTGATTTGTGCCATTTTCAAGTATTTATGTGATACAAGTTACAAAATGAGATCAAGTAATGATATTATAATGAAGGATGATAGATGATATACATGATGTATGTTTTCCAAACAAAATAAAATAAAATAAAATAAAAATAAAATAATACCCCTTCCCACCCTTTGAGTCTCAGTAAAGTTGTGGTGCTTTACTGAGACCTCCTATGGACAACTTGAGAGAACCAGAAGAATCACGATGCACTGTTTTGCTTCACTTGCACACACCCATGCACGTTCACGAACACTCAATGTTTAATAATCCACCATTATTACACATTAACCTTTAAAGTCCCAGACGGCATACATTAATGCCATAACAATTGATTATCTATTGTGTCTAGATTCGCGGGCCTTGAAGGATTAATAGTCGCCCACACACGAATTTAAGGAAATAAAACAAAACCGCTAACATGACGCTTGAGATTCCCGCCAAGAAGTCCAGTTAAGCATTGTTTGTTGTCCCCTATCAGAATAGATAATAGTTTTGTTATTTTAAGGTATAGCGCTTAAATGAGTCAGTGCTAGTGGGAGCACGGGAGAGTTGTCATTGACATATAATGGTGACGGACGTGACAGAGTATACAAATCTGAAGTCTCACTGACGTTTGGCTGTCAAAAACACCCTCCCGTGCCGCTCTCATACCTCAGGCACTGAGTCAGTTTGGCCTCAGCCTCGAGTTTAGCGGGCAGCGGGGCGGGAGCGGCGGCGCCGCGGGAGCGGGGCGGGCAATGCAGACCCGTTCTCGAAACAAGCGGGCAGCTCGCGCGGCGCTTTAGCGGCGAAATGTTGTGTTCGGGGTTGTGTTGTCGATATTTGTTTTTATTCGCAAACGAAATGTTTGAACAACGGCGACAATTTTATTTCGATTCAAATTTATTCCTAACGCTCGATTTATTGTGGGCAAAAGAAGGAGTGCGCTGCCCGCTCGTTGCCCGCTCAAGCGCCGCTGCCCGCTCGTTGCCCGCTCCCGCCCCGCTGCCGCGCCGCTGTTTTCGAGAACCGGTCTATTTGATTTTACGCATAAGATCCTGCCGCTCCCGCGCCGCCGCCGCCGCCGCTCCCGCCCCGCTGCCCGCTAAACTCGAGGCTGAGGCCTTAAGCTCTAGCTCATTGGTACCCAAACTTATTAGAGACGCGCCCCCTTTCGACCATACAAAAAATTCCGCGCCCCCCTCCTCCAGTCAAGATTATTTGTTAGTCGTATCGAGCAGTCTGGAACGCATTCTCTGAGCGGTCGCAGCAGAGTAAATACAAATGAGTAGGTCATCTTCATAGAAACGCCCGAGCGTGGTTTGTATGTGAGCGCGCCAATACGTATGCGGCGCGCACGCACACACTGACAAAATTTAGCGTTGATTAGCGGTGAGGTGCGCTGAATTTTGTCAGTGTCAGGTCGCAGATCGCGGGTCATCTGTGTACCTACTTAAGTACGCAGATGACCCGCGCCCCCCTTTAAACGTCTTTTCGCCTCACCTGGGGGGCGCGCCCCCCACTTTGGGAACCAATGCTCTCGAGTCTCGCTAGACCTATAATTTTGTGTAAATAATAAAGAAGCGATAAACCTCATCGCGATAATATAATTTTGTGAATATTTTGCGAGGAGAGTTTTAAAATATAATTGTTTCATTTTGCCTTTGTAATCAATTTAATTACTTTTTTATTCGAGCTTTAATCAAAAAGTAAACGGATCCCCATTCCGGTAAAAGAAACGGAGCAAAGTAAATTACCAATTTATCGTATTCTTGAACACGTGTGGTTAGATCGTTGTATTGGGGTGATGAGCTAATTGGAACCAGGTTTAATTGGCTCCAGGGTTACATAATTGGGTGTAACTCCAGTTCCAGGAAAGCATAATATCTGAAGCTCGTGCTACGATTTCCTGCGAAAGCTAAATTCAGTTTACACATGAATGAGAAAAGTTTACAAGCGTTAACTACTAATAACAGAAAGCCAAATCAAAATTGTCCAAAATAACTCTTAGGCTGGGTTGCACCATCTTACTTTAACTTTAACAAACGTCAAAAAACTGTCAAACTCCATACAAAAAACGCTCGTTATGGTCATAGTTCGTTCGTTCGTGTCAGCTGAATGACGGTCCACTGCTGGACAAAGGATTTCCACAAAGACCGGTCCTGCGCCGCTCGTTTCCAGGCACCTCCCGCGACCTTCACCAGATCGTCGGTCCACCTAGTGGGAGGCCTGCCCACACTACGTCTTCCGGCTCGTTTTAATGGTTATAGTTACCGTTAAAGTAAGTTGGTGCAACTCAGCCTTAATATTCAATCTTTGGGTTATTTTTAGTTACGATACGACAAACATGTGTTATCGAATAATAAAATGAAAGATACATGACACAAAAGCAAGAAAATAGCACTGAATAGATCTTATTATTTTCCCTCATCCCTTCTTTGCCAAAAATAAGATTTTTCATCTAAAATTAAATGGGTTTTAGGAAGAAAAACTTACACAGTCTGGAAAAGTAAGTGAAATCAAATTTAAATGGTGATCTTGAAAAATGATTTAGCACAAGTTTAAATTTAAATTACAAGTTTCAAACTAAGCCTGACTGGTTTTTAAATAATTTATCTTTAGAGTTTGTAACAGGCTGGAAGTTTTGATAAAGATTTGGAAGTTTTGCAATTTATCATTTTAGTGGGATGAATTTTTAGAAGAAATGAAGTACAGAAAGGTAAAAAAAATTAAAATAACTTTTCAATCATTTTCTTATTTGATATTTTTAGGATAAGGTTTAAAACCTTGTCCTCGAAAATAAAGGCCAATTAATTAATCAGTCTATTCAAATCACACACCTGTATTCATTAAGATTACTATCAGGTCTCACAGTGCGCGTGGATGCACAGGGTCTCAAAAACCTATTCATAAACAATAAATTAAATGGCGGAGTAGCGCACATGAACCAATCACAGAGCTCTATTCATCGCTGTGCGTTCGACTTCGCATAGCGTTGTTTGTGAATACGGGTGATAATCGGGTCACACATTTCTGAATTTAATTACACAAAATATAAATCGTTATTAAAATTTCTTAGCGAATAGAGTCGCTTCTCAAACTAAATTTTAAATAAACAACTTGAATAAATCGAACTGAAAATGTATAGATATTTTTAAGTTAAACTTTATAGGAATCCGGTGATTACCCTAAGGACGTGAGTAATGAACATATTCTATGTAATTTGTGTTCTTTATGCCGTTTTCTCCATCAATCCCTAATTTTTAAGTGACCCCATTCCTGTTATGTGTTACTATAGGGGTCACTTAAAAATTAGGGAGTGATGGTGAAAACGGGCATTAGTCCGTTTAATAGATAAATGATATGTTATTTTACAATTTAGTGGCAACAAGATGTGCAATACTGGGGTGTAAGTAGGAAATCGTGATTTGATTTTATATTTTCTTTGTTCGTCGTTACGGGTGATTTAAAAGAAATTTCATAATGTAATTTTGAATTTACTTTCTTTATTAAAAAATCCAAATTAATATAATGTCGACTATACAAAGATTAAGTCAGATTTTGTAAAACTAAAGTATTTTCTAGCAATGGATCAAAAATGCCGTTAGTGAAAAGGTGATATTTCATTTTTAACAGATTTTAAAAAAATTAAATAAGCAAAACATATAAAATCTGATATTTTAACTCTATTTAGAAAGACGAGGACCGTATGAAGGTAAAAAAATACCATTTTAAAGAATTTCACATTTTAACTGCTACTTAATGCATTTTTTGTAGAGAAGATTTAAGAGAAGGTATTGGCAATTAATGTATTTTTATTACAGTTTCCGTATCTCAATTACTTATAAAAAAGAATGAGTTATTTTATTGTGTTTCTTGTATTTATCAGTTTTGTGTGTTACTTGATTGGAGCAGTTTGTATATTAATAGTCCTTGTAAGTTTAAAGTAAAAATCTGAATTTATTTACTAACCTGATTATAGGTAGCTGAAAATATAGCCCATTTTCAGCTACCCATTTCCGGTCATGTCGTCTCGTTCTACCGCAAAGAATCGCCTTTTGATGAGGGCGAGAGAAAAAACGCAAATGGGCAGCTGGGACTGTGGCCAACTGTACTGTACCTATATTTAAACCTTTATCACAAATATTTACAAGTAGGACACAATTCAAAATAATTGAATACTTAATTATACCTAAGTACCTACTTGGAAACGAAGAGTTTTTAAAAACTGTGTAATATTAATTTAGTAATAGATTGCTTTGGGTTTAGATAGAGAATAGTTTACGTCAACGGCGACCAACCGCAGAAGCTGCATCGGCCGGTGTAAGTACATTATACATATTTAATTAATTTTAATAAGTACCTACATAAAACTCATAAAAAACTTATGAGTTTTATGAAACACATTTTATTTTTGCAAGTAGGTTCTTTAAAAGCACTTTTACACGTCTCAGTAGTTCAGTACTAACCCTACCACTGTTTCGGGACAATAAATGGGCCAGTGCTCAAAAGAAGCTGCGTTAGAGACTCAGTCACTATTGTTAGCCATACAGTAAAAATTATCTTTGATTTCTTTTTATCAGTTATCGCGATTAGCTTTGCAGAACAGACTGCAAGTTTTTAGCCCGAATATTGCTCTAAATTGAGATTACTATTCTCTTGTAAAAACTGTAAGAAAATCCGTTCAGGTTTAAAGAAAAATTAAATGTTCTCTGTTACTATTAGCACACTATTAGGATTTTTGATTTTATTCAAAGTATGTAACTACTCACATCCATAAAATATTATATAAAGTCGCGGCTTACTTTGATTTATTTGTATAAAATATTTTTTAAAGATGAGCGTTTTTTTTCAAGAAGTCACAACCCTGGAAATCCAATAATACAACCCCAAAAAAGCACAGAATCTACTAATAAAACTTTATAACATTTTTTTATACATATAAAATCTCGTATATTACGTTTTTGTGCTAAGTGTCGTAACATTTGATAAATAGAGCATTAAAGGATTCCAAGGCTCAAGGTGGAGTAGTCTGTCAAATACTGCCTCCGAAACTTGATAGATTACTGCAATTACCCCCAACATAGCTCCGTATGATGTCGATTTAATATAGGTGTTAAAATTGTGGTTTAGAATAATTGACATTATTCGTTATAATTTATTAGGTACTAGCTATGTAGATTAAGCTAGCTTGATCAAAATAATAAAGTTTTTTAACTTGTGAAAGAATTTTCATATTCCCTTTAGTTAATTTTTGTGTTGAGCTACTACACAAATTATGGTGGTTTATACAATGTCCGGTACGCTTCCACATCCAGGTGCTTCCCGCGACCTTATTCTGATCGTCGGTGTACTGGTAGACCTGCCCACATTACGTCTTCCGGCCCATGGTCGCACCTCGAGAACTTTTCTGTCCCAACCGCCATCAGTGTGCTTAGTGCGAGTTTGCATTGAAATTCGTCGCTAGCGAGTACGTCAAAAAATCTATGAAGATTTTAGTTCTTGAAAGTATCCGCTAGAGACGCTATACAATGTCTTTTTTTACTCAGTCGCTAGCGAAGACGTTTGATCTAAACTCGCACTAAGCCACGTTCTACGATTTTTAAAGCTGACATTCTAGAAAAAACAAACTATTTTTTTCAGATGTCGCCATATTGGAGTCCTACTGTGGAGGTCAGTCAGTGCATTTCAGAGTTGTCACTAGTTTTTGTATAATTTAACAAAATGTAGGTAAGTGAGGAGTTTAATATGTAAGCATACTGTGTTACTTTATATCACTTCAATCAATCACTTAATCCATAGATACCCAGTCAGTATACGATGTACCTTTTAAGTTAATTTAAAAGTAATAGACGTTTAATAGCACATGAAGTAAACCTAGATGCATTTCTAATACAAGTAATTTTGCAACAAAGACATTTATAGCTTGATTTACAATTGATTTATGTATATTTTACAGGACACTAAGAAAGCAGTAATAACAAGTCCTATTAAGAAGGACGGGATGGTAAGACTTATTATACAGGGTGTCGCTTTAAGATGGATCAAATGAAAAGGATTGATTCTATGCATTAGCTTTACTCAGAGGAAGTTCAAATCTTAAAAAAAAAACATTCCATACAAATTGTCACCAGTATACGGCCATTTTTTTTGAGAATTTTGATATTATTTCTTGTTCTTGCATTAGAGTAGAGCAATCTTTCTTGTTTTATCTATATTTTAAGTGACACGTCCTGTATAGGGTTACTGTTAAATCCTCCACTTCCATGGAAAGAATTCGAACCTCTTAACAGTCTTGAGTTTCTTTTCACAGTGGGTCAAATTACTATAATAATATTGAGTTTAAAATTTCATACAATATTTTAAACTACATCTATTTTGTAGGTTTCGGGAAAAGCACTGTTGAACAGAGCCATCGCTAGAATTAAGGTAAGTGGTTTAAGAATTATAAAACAGTCCATGTAAAGTCCGGTCGACGAGCACGTAGAATTTCGTCCAATGATCCCAAGCTACTCATCCTTATCACTCGCGCGTAATTATATTTCTGTCGCGTTGGATGGGTAGCTTGGGGTCATTGGACGAAATTCTACGTGCTCGGGACCGGACTTTAGTAGGCGACAATAGTTGTACTTTGTTCGATCTCTAAACTTTTCAATTGAATTTTTATTTCCACCTTCTTTCTTGAATAATCTTAGATTTTCATAATTTTCTAGAGCTTAGCCGAGTCTGGGAGTGGCGGCATTCCTCCACAAATGCCAGAGGATGGCAGTTTTCTGGATGACACGGCTATATCAGGACCCCCGGACTTTACGGTACTAACATAAAACAAACACTGTCACTCAAAGGGAAGAAAAAATGTGGCATTGAGTAACAGTGTTACACAAAATGGTGTGACTCAACGGGAACAAACGAGTACTATCAGTATTCCATTTAATTTTAGGGTTCTTATCTTATCAGTTACTGCTTATTAATTAGATTTTTAGTAAATTTTTATTCTTGATAAACTTTCAATTTCAACTAAGTACTTACCTATAAAGAGTTACCTTGATTTACATAATACTTTTCTGATTAAAGGGGGGAATGAAAGATCAAGAAGATGGGGATCCATCAGAATATTCAGAGGGGCCAGGAAACCCATATCAGGTGGGTAATTACGTGGTCAGTTAAAGGTAGGTTAACTAAAATAATCAATCAACTAAGTAGGCATAGGCTGGGTTGCACCATCTTACTTTAACTTTGACAAACGTCAAAAATCTCTCAAACTCCACACAATAACACCGGTTATTGTTATCATCATCATCATCATTTCAGCCATAGGACGTCCACTGCTGAACATAGGCCTCCCCCACATATTGATCGATTAGTAGCGACATGCATCCAGCGCTTCCCTGCTACCTTTATGATGTCATCGGTCCACCTTGTGAGTGGACGTCCCACGTTGCGTTTTCCGGTAGGTACGCGGCCTCCATTCCAGAACCTTGCTGCCCCATCGGCCGTCAGTTCTGCGTATAGATGACCCACGCTGAACTGTCCCACCAAACTCAATGACAGGGGGGCGCTACCATCGTTCAACTATTATGGTTTCCAACATGGCAAAAATCTGAACCAGCGATCCGGTATTGACGGTGGCGCCCCACTGTCAATGTCATCGACAGGACAATCCAGTATTTTGGAACTATACTATGTGCCCTGCCCATTGCCACTTCAGCTTGATAATCCGTCGGGCTATGTAAGCGACTTTAATTTGTTTATGGATTGTTATAGTTACGGTCAAAGTTAGGTGGTGCAACTCAGCCTTAGTCTCGATTAAGTTTAAAACTTACTTATCAGTTTAAAAATTTGTTTCCCAGATGGCCGGTATGCAAGGACCGAATGGACCCGTTCCCGGGAACATGCCTTGGCAAGGAAATAATCAACAGGTTAAATCATCTCGATATTTATTTAAGGAAACATTTACTGCCCAGTCTAGGTCTAAACCAGCGGTTCCCAAACTTGTTTTGTCTACTGCCCACTTTGAGAATAAATTCTTTTTAGCGCCCTCATTTGTAGTCGAGAGTCGAGTGCTCAGTCGGTGTCTAAGAAACCTCCTAGAAAATAACGCCTCCCAAGCCTCTACACAACGTCCCGATTTTTTTTCTGGGTCTCTTACCGCCCCCCTTTAAGCCTGCAGCGCCCACAAGGGGGCGTTATCGCCCACTTTGGGAAAGACTGGTCTAAACAATGTCTAGATTTAAAGATTAAATACTGGAGGTTTTTCAGCCCTAAGACTTTTTAGACTTTAACTATTATCATATAAGTTTTCAGGGGTCAGGGGTACAATTTTCTATTAAATTGTAATTCGCTGCATGCTGCTGTCTTTCTCGAACACTTTAATCCGGGCCTTTTTAAGGCGAGAGTGAAAAGGCACTTACAGGGCAGATATGTACCATCCTAGACTGCATCTCATTTTAACTTGCCTTGTTACGCATAAAAAAAAAATCTACTTTTAGGCACTACAAATTGCCCCCGGTTTGAGGCGTCCACCACCAAACACACAATGGCCACGTCAGGTAAAATGCATTATTTTAAATTTTTTTAAAGGATATTAGCAATTTGTAAATACAAAAATTACTAATAATAATCCCGTTAACTCCTCGTGGTAACCTAAATATGCTTGTGTTACGAGTGGGCTCACCACAATAGTCGAGCGGTGGGAATCGAACCCGCGTTCCTCGGATCACGAGTAAGCCAGTCCGACACCTTCACCGTTCGGCTATCATCGCTTTTTTGATGGCACTGTTCATAGTAAATGTAAATTGAACTAATACCCTTTGTTTTAAGCCAGAACTACCAGGTTTTGGTGGAGGCAATGTGCCACAACCAGGAGGTTCAGGAGCGCCTGATAACTCATATCAGGTGAGTTGTTTGTTGGACATAGATATGTTGAAAAACTCATAAAAATCATTTAGGCTTTTAAAATGTCCCAGTATTAACCCTACCACTGTTTCGGGACAATAAATGGGCAGTGCTGAGAAGAAGCAGCGCAAGAAATTCAGTCACTGTTGTCAGCCTTTTATTCAAGGCTTTAAAAAGTATTTTAAATATAAAAGCCTGAATAACGTAGTGATAACACATAGTAAACATTATGATAGAAAAATAGTTCGATCAAATTAAAGGTCGTCGCACATTTATCAACCCGGAAAGGGATTCTTTGTATGAAATTCCATACTGCAGCGCACACTTATCCGCACCATAACGTAAACGCCTCGCCTCGCGTTTGACAGCACGCGAAAGGTGATGACAGCTCGCGAAAGGATGCGGTGTTGATCCCTTTCAGAGTTTATAAGTCTGCTATGAACTTAAATCTGCGTAAGTACATTTCTTAAAAGGAATAAAATTATAATACTTAAGTACCTATTACAAATTTTGCAGCAAGGGCCGGGATTTCCTGGGTCGTCTGGACTGGTATCCGGAAATGCGCCGCCATGGCTTCCTTCTCAGGTACTTACAAGTACTGTTATTACTGGGTTTTTATTAAATTAAATGCAATGACAGTTTAACTTTCCCCCGGGACAAACTTGACCTTCACTGGTTGGGTTTATATTGGCGGTCAAGCTGTAGATCCTGGCTACACAGAAGTTGCAGTGGTGGGAAAGAGAGGTGGGAATAGTCCCGTCATGAGATACAGTCGTAGATATTTTCTTAATGCTTCTAAAACACAAATATCACTATTGTACCCACGAAGGTAACGTTTGTAAGAGCATAAGTAAATATTTGCACTAAGATTTTATCTAGTCTAAAGATTTAGTGCCTTTTACAGATGTCCAGTATGAGAGGACCAGATTATGGTCAGTTCGACCAGGATATGCCAACTCTACCAGGGGCTGAGTCCGGGTTCGGGAGTATGCCGTCCTTGAAGTATGATTNTGCAGGTACTTTAGTAAACTTAAAGCTTAGTTATAACAGGATATTGCAAAATTCTCACGGGAACGGGAGTTAGCGGGAAAAAACATTTGTATGAAAAAATCTGAACCGCGTAAGATAGATGAAGGGGGGGTAAAACGAGATCCACGCGCACGAAGTCGCGGGCGGCCGCTAGTTATGCATCATTTTCTGCAAAAGAAACCAAGGAAAATAAACTTAAATTCCTTTTCCCTCAGATAGACATTTTGCGTGACAAAAACACGTGGCAACTAGGTTTTGGTCGAAACGGAACCCAATTTCCATACAGGGTGATCCGTGAAAATTGCTCCAACTCGCGCCTCTTGTTGCAGTGGTCGAAGCATTAATCTTGTTACAGAGTTCAGTGCCAGAGTCACAGAATAATGGCGGTTGCGTTTGGGCTATATCCTATTTTATAGGAATTCAGTTCACACATTTTAAGCTTTAATCTAATCTTCTAAATATATAAAAGGAGAAACTGACTGACTGACTGACAGATCAACGCACAGCCTAAACGGCTAAACGTAGGCACTTGAAATTTGGAAGGGACGTAGCTTAGGTACCGTAGAGGTGCACTAAGAAAGGAATTCCCGGAATTCCCACGTGAACGAGAATTAGCAGGAAAAACGGGATTCACGCGTACGAAGTCGCGGGCGGCCGCTAGTACGGAATAAAATTATAATACTTACTTAAGTACCTATTACAAATTTTGCAGCAAGGGCCGGGATTTCCAGGGTCGTCCGGACCGATATCCGGGAATGCACCGCCATGGCATCCTTCACAGGTACTTCACAAGTGCTATTATTACTGCTTTTATTATTAAATTAAATTGAATACTTAAAGACATTTTAGAGCTCTAAAATTCTATTATAGATGAACTACACTGAACTGTCCCACCAAATGCATTGACAAGGGGGCGCCACCATCGTTCAACTATAAGTTTCCAACATGGCAAAAATCGGAACCAGCGATCCGGTATTGACAGTGGCGCCCCCCTGTCATTGTCACGGGTGGGACAATTCGTTGTAGTTCATCTATAATTTTCCCGGGGACAAACTTGACCTTCACTAGTTGGGTTAGTTCGTTCAAGCTGTAGATCCTGGCTACACATTAGTTGCAGTAGTGGGAATAGTCCCGTTATAGATACAGTCACTATTGTACCCACTAAGATAAGAGTATAAGTAAATATTTGCACTAACTTTTTATCTAGTCTAAAGATTTAGTGCCTTTTACAGATGTCCAGTATGAGAGGATCAGATTATGGACAATTCGACCAGGATAATATGCCAACTCTACCAGGGGCTGAATCCGGGTTTGGGAGTATGCCGTCCTTGAAGTATGATTGGCGAGGCAATGCTGTACAGGTTTGTCAATTTTTTTGTGATTTTCCAGTGAAGTCAAAGTCAAAGCTTTTATTTAGTACTAGCAGGCCTGTTCATCTCCGCGAGTTTACATCGAAAACAAAACACGCACGATGGCCCACCTACAGGATACTATTCGACAAGGCCTCACATACGAGCGAACATTGACTCACGCACGCGTATTCTTGTGTATGATGGAAGAAAATAAAAAAAATGGTGTACTAAATACTGTGCAGTATTTAACTGCCTAAATAATAATAAAAACACAAATGTACTTTTTTAAGTTGCCTCAAGACACTGAGAGGTAAATAAGTAGTTAATATTATTCATAAATCATGTATTTCCTCCGCCATTTTCCGCAGTTTGGCACCTCACGTCACATCATTTTACCGAAGTCAGCCCTATAGCTTCGGCGCAGTGCCGATTACTGACGTTTGTCAACAAAATGGTGCTTGACTCTTGAGACAGGCTAAATTACACCATATTGTTAATGACATTGAGCATAAATTTTTTTAAATACCTTCGCGAAGTAAAACTTCTGTACGTAGTACTTATTATTATTCTGTGGTACTAGGCCCTTTCCAGGGTGTTTATACACGTCCCAAATATAGCTTGCCCTACCACGACTTGGAGACAACTTAATGGCTGGTGCTGAGTAGAAACGGCGGAAGAAACTCAGTCAACTTTGTCAGTCTCTTACGCCCGTATTCACAACCATTACTATGAGATCACACACGAACCAATCACAGAGCTCTATTCAACGCTGTGCATTCGATTTGCTGCTTCACTTAACACAATACAGCAGGCGTTATTCAATCAGATACACCAAATGTATTAAACAATATAAATGTAATAAGTGTGTTGCTACAAAAATGACATTTTTTGTCATATTTTACTTGAAAATTCATTAATGTTGATTGGTTCAGTCTCCATTGCATGAGAACGACCGTCTCTCATTTACCAGAGGCAAATAGAGAATTTGGCCAGCAATTCCCTCACACGCTGAGCCATTTCTTATTTGTTCATTTATTTACTTACAGAATCCCAGCATGCGTGGCCCAGCACCACCAGGATTTGATGCTGGAAACGGAAATGGATATTATTCTCCCAATTTACAGCAGAACCCTTCACAGGTTAATCATTAACGAAAGAGTAAAATATTATGTCAATAGACGGTAAATGTTAGTGATAAATTAATATTGTAGTTTTCTTGAGCCGTTACCAACTTTATTATCATCATTGATGAATGAAATGATGACTTCAGACATCTGCTGCTGAACAAATGCTGCATTCCCAATGATTTTTATAGTGCACGTTTGGTAGCGGTCTGCATCCAGCGCCTTCCTGAGGTCGGACCTTTATGAGGTCGTCGGTCAACCTTGCGAGTAAGTAGTCGTCCTATGCTGCCAATACTATTAAGAATTATGTTATGCTGTTATGCAGGTAAGTGGATGTAGGCCGCTATAGTCTGGTCTGTGAGCACGTAGAATTTTGTCCAATGACAAGCTATCCCATCCTTATCCGTACCGTAATTATATTGCTGTCGCGACTGTGCGACGGGCGCCAGCAGTGAGTGTGCGAGCGCAACAGCAACATAATTACGCGCGAGCGATAAGGATGGGTATCTTGGGCTCATTGGACAAAATTCTACGTGCTCGCAGACCGGGCTTTACCAACCGGCAAGTCTGGAAATCATTTTAAAAGGTCTATGTTCAACTGTGAACGTACTGTGGCTGAAATGATGCTGAAGTGAAGTTATTTTATATTTTTACAGATGCCTGGTATACAAGGATCGCTAGGACCAAATCCATATGGATATGGACCATCTGCTTCTATGGGGGCTATGCCCATGGGCCAAAACTATCCCTCACAGGTTGACCCAAATTATTAAACACTGTCAACTTTAAATATACTTTTATTTATTAAACATTATTTTAGTGATATGTTTTTTGAAGGTAGTGAATTCATTTTAGATTCTGTAGTATTTATTTTGTATTCATAGGTAAGTGTAAAATGATCGTTAAAGCAAATCATTTATATTGTTGTTATGGGGTTTAATTAATAAAGCGCCATGATTATCTTCAACTTAATTGTTTATTGCAATCTTACACATGCAAAATATAATTATTACAACGGAGCACATCAAAACAAAACTTTTCAGTCGGCCATTTTTCCACAAAGAGTCCTTAGACATAGAGCTAGCTTTTTTAAACTCTAAACCATAAATAAATGTTTAGTGTTGTCATTACTCAACATATTATTTAAATAATTTCCTTTTTTGCAGCATTTTAGACAATTTTGGAGCAATTACATAATTATGGGATTTTTTTACTAGACAGTTGTTTTTATTATTACAGTTACCTAACTGTGGAACCGGTGCCATGGCTTCGGCTCCAGAAGAGGAAAATCACCCTGATGTTATTATTTTATTACAATAAAATAGAAAAAATATGTTATGTTACATGCATCCACAAATTATACATATTTTATGCATTTCTTTTCAGTTTTCTACTATCAATGACGGTAATGTCCGAGATGTGATGGCGTATTTAGAGGTAAGTAGCTAAAATTAGCTTATTTTCAACGAGTCACACCTAAACTAGTAACACTGTTACTCTTTGGGATAAATATTCCCATTCAGTCACACCGTTACTCAATGGGACATCTCTTTAAAATGTTTTATCATCGGCTGCACTGTTCGTGAGCTACCAAACTGGCGGATTACAAGTGGTTTCAAAGCGGACCGAAATTAGCTTGTTCCCGAGGAGTCACTAGTTAGTAGTAGAACGAGTCACTAGTACTGATCACACACAATAATTAAGTACTTATTAGGATGTAAGAGATTTAGTTAATTATAAAGAAACAAGGTACAAAATACATAAAAATCAAAATAATTAAGTAATCTAAAGCTTACAGTAACAAAATACAGGTTAACGAGTAAGGGTGTGACCGGATGGGTTTTTTTCCCAACGAGTAACAGTGTTACTCGGTTAGGTGTGACACGTTGGGAACAAGCTCTCTAAAATTATAAACAAGTGGTTTTGCTTGGTGGTGGTGGTGCTTCCTAATAAATGCTATAAAAAATAAGGTTTTTGGAAATAAATACCTAGTGACAAAAGTAAATGTTTATTCTACATTTTTACAGAAGAATATCTTAAGCAGGCAACAAAAGAAATTGAAAATAGAATCAAACTATCATAATACAATTTTCAAGGTAAATACCCATTTTTTATCATCATCATCATCACCAAGTCGTTCAGTCTCTCTGCAGGAGCATGACCCTCTCTCTTTATCTACCAAATTAAGGATTTAGCCTACATTTCCCACGCTTTGGCCAAACGGGTTGGGGAGGCCTGTACCTCTAGTAGGAAAAACTTTCGAGTTCGTTTCGTTGCGTATTCAAAGTGTCATCGAAAAATTTTGTATGAAAAATTAAACAGCGCCCCCTATATTATAGCCGCCCTAGGGGGCGCTGTTTAATTTTTCATACAAAATTTTTCGATGACACTTTGAATACGCAACGAAACGAACTCGAAAGTTTTTCCTACTAGAGGTACTGATGTTCACGTATTTGTAGCTAACGCCCGTATTCAGAAACGATACTTGCTTAAGTGAAGCAGCAAATCGAATGCACAGCGTTGAATAGAGCTCTGTGATTGGTCCGTGTGTGACCCTATGCGTCCACACGCACTGTGTGACATCATAATATTTGTGAATACGGGCGTTGGTCGCCTGTTACATTTTTGGGAAAAGTTGTTTCTATTTTGCTCTGATAAGTTTTTTCAATATTTCTTTCCTTTTTGTTTGTTTGTTCTATCTATCTTTTTATTAAATCCTACCTTTTTAATAACATAAATCCTTTATAATTACCACCCTATTT
This sequence comes from Ostrinia furnacalis, assembly GCF_004193835.3. NCBI lineage: Eukaryota > Metazoa > Arthropoda > Insecta > Lepidoptera > Crambidae > Ostrinia > Ostrinia furnacalis. Next base: position 301,138 of record NW_021132634.1, on the reverse strand, counting down.
TGATCCGTAATGTCCAAAACGAATGAACAAGTTAGATCCATCAGGTGAGATACAGGACAAGAGCTTCCTCGTTGTGGTTAAAAAAAATCATTTTTTAGGTGCCGTATACGACAAAAGCTGATGAAACAAAGCAACAACAAGTACAACAACAACCTCAACAAATACAACAAAAACCTCACGCAATATTGCCTCGTAGCCAAGTTGTAAGTAAAATAAAGAATCTTGTTAAATAAATAATGGTTTCTGAGAAGAATATTTAATTAACCAAGTTAAGATAAACAAAAACTTGGTTTTCAGAATACCAACGGAGCAAACACAGAAGTATCAATTTCTAACTGGCCTAAAGCTATAGAATTTCGCGTAAGTAATCAATTTTAATTTAGGAAAAATATTATTATCCAGCCGCCAAAAGGAGCTAGAATATTTATGTGTAACTTAACAACGCTATGAAATGTTCTAGTGTCAGTGTGACCTTTTAACGAACCATTAAACATTCGTACATTTTACATGGAAACCTCTAGTCCATTGGTTCCCAAACTTATTTGAGACGCGCCCCCTTTCGACCATACAAAAAAATCCGCATATTCCGAGCAGTCTGGAATGCATTCTCTCAGCGGTCGCAGGGTTTTTATACTTAAGGACACAGATGGCCCGCGCTCCCCTTTACAGGTCTTTGCGCCTCCCCTGGGGGGCGCGCCCCCCACTTTGGGAACCAATGCTCTAGTCTATACTCACCTTAATGATATACTTAATCTTAAGTACACTCAGCGTCAAATAGTTCGTGACACCAAAAGTGCCAAGAAGTAACAAAAATGTTGCGAATTTTTGGCTAATAGTATTTGACGCTGACTGTACTTAATTATTTATTTTTCTTTATAAAGGTACCTCCGCCACCCTCAAATAACTCTAAAAACAATACAAAGAAAGAAAAGGTAATTCATTATAAATTCTAAGAATAATTAAAATCTATGCATAAAATTCTCGTGTCACAGTGTTTGCAACAAAACTCCCCGAAACGGCTTGACCGATTCTTATAACCTGAGTATATTCATCAGTAGGACATAAACTATTTTTCATCCCCTATATGCAAAACAAAGATTTCCAGGTCAGCTAGTTTACATTACAATTACAATGCGACGTTTTTCAGTAACATTTCATGCAATATTTAAAGTGTTAAATATTTATGAACAGTATTCAATTTAAAATACAAAAATCAACATGAGGATTGTGAGAAAAATCAACATGCATAAAAATCGGACAATAAAATGACATGCTGTATAAAATATTCGTTGATGAAAAATGAAAAAGAAAATGCAATTTTTTTTATGCATAACAAGGCAGGTATTTGACCACAATCGCACCTGGTGTTAAGTGGGATGCAGTCTAGGATATCTGCCCTGAAAGTGCCTATTCACTCTCGCCTTGAAAAGGCCCGGATCTTCGGGAAACCCAGTCCCACTAAGCTGTTTATTTCATTATTTAAATTTAGGTTTTACAATGAACGTTCTTTAAGAAAGCAATTAGCCTATATTATTTTTGTAGACTATACCTACTAGAACTTGTTATTTCAGATAAAAACTAAGGAAGAAATTCTAAGTGCTCTGCCTAAAGTGGTACGTATATTAAATTGTTATCTTAGGGAATATGAAGTTTTTTAAATTGGTAATTAGTTTTATCCCAAGATAATGAGACCAAAATTATATGGCATGTATAATTTTGGTCCTGGACAGTGTTATTTCAGTGTTAATTCTATTTTAGATTAAACATAATACCTACCTAGTTATTTAATAAATTCGTTAGTGTAGGTCTAAAATTTTCTTTAATAGCTTTATTTAAAAAAAAATTGTATTAAGGAAAATTTTGATGTAACTTGACCATTTGCATTTATCTGTCTTTTTTATTTTTCAGGATGATTTTCGCTCACCAATTCGATGGGTTAACTTTAACTCGGTAAGTTTTAAGTTAGCCTAAAACTAAACCTAAAAGTAATGTTAGGCATGTGGTTCTAGCAGAGTATAATAGAACCAGTATACTTTTTCTCGTGGATGTAGTAAGAGGCGAATATGGGACATATTGTACGTGTGAACATTATAGACTAAGAGCTAGTGAACGCCAGACCTACGTCATTTTATAAAAGCTGGAAGTTTGTCAGCGTATGCTCCCAATATAGGTTAGAATGTTGGTGCATCATGTAGTTTGGGTCATCGTGCCTTTAGCAGCTACCCTCAAAAGATTGTCTGGTAAGGAGTTTGAACTGTCAAAATGCCTGACTGATGAGGAAACTACTTCTAATCATTGCCCAAATACAATATTTGGGCAATAATTAGAAGTAGTTTGATAGCATACGCTGACAAACTTTCAGCTTTTATAAAATGACGTAGCTCTGGCGTTCACCAGCTCTTAGTCTATTTATGCCTCGCCAACCCGTATGTCCAGCGTTGGGAGTGTAGGCCAAATGTTTGATTTGCTTTGTAAATTAGAGAGGGTTATGCTCGATAATAACGATGACTCTAGCTAAACGGAATAATTATAATGCTTAAAACATTTGTGTTTGAAAAACTAGGCTCTTAGCAACCTTAAATAATGTGCACTGTGCAGATGCAGGCGCATTCAACATTGAAGAAATTATTTTTCCTCAAAAATGCCTTCTATTTATTCCCTTCTTTCATGTGATTTACTTAGTCAGCCTTATACCCTAGCAAGTTCACTTAAACGACATACAATTTATGCCATTATTAGAGCATTCAAAAGCCCTTTACGAGAAGCGGAGAGGTCCATCAATTCCGAAGCCTGATGAAATGTTTACGCAAATTAGTTTTCAATATCCCCGCCAGATGGCGCTGGAATCAAAGTGCAGGAATTTAATAGAGCTCCTGCATTGTTGGCACGATCAGAGCTGGATTTGTAGTTTATTTTCTGATTATTAAATTGCACATACAATGGAAAGATATTGAAAGAAATAAGTAAAAGAAATACGAAAATCACATAAAAACATAAGATGCATGAGGAATGAGAAAGTAAAAAGTATTATTTTAAAAATAAGTAAAGAAAATGAAGTCTGTTTTACTTAATTAAATATTTACTTCATCCAGGACATTCATGAAAAACATAATGCTATAATTAAATCACAGAAATGAAAATAATACCTATTCCTACTGTAAAATGTTAGAAATTATTTTGATATTTTCTAATTTAATGTTTTTGGTTCAAGCGTGATACACGAGATGGTTTAGCCAGCGTGATGGTAAGAACTATACATTGATGTAGGTATCTATTCTAGAGATGAACAAGCCTAGTTTTAGTTGGCATTTAAAATATTTTTTTTTCCACACTGAAGGATCCCAAAACGGGCAAAAATCGTGAGGTGACCATAAATGTGAGCTTCTTTTTATTTTAGTTAAAAACATTTACTATCCATCTTTTATGATACGATTGCTCTATCAAACGATAGGTAACGTCTTATGGATATTGGACTAAATATTTTTTTCTTTCTTTCTTTCGAACTGCTACAATTTTCTTAATTTTGACCCCACTGGAAATTGAGTACGGGTCCTTTGGGTTTGCTACTATGTAGATCACAAAGGCGCTTTAAATTCAAATAACTACAATTGTTTTTATAGGGATCGGTGTATGTCCCTGTGATTGACTACACCAATAAACAACGCCTATTAGGTGTAGTGTTAACAGTAAGTTTTTGACAAATAACATCTGTATCTCTTTTTTCATACATAATGTAAGTACTAACTTTAAATGAGCATGCATGGACGGACCTTTAAGTGGTCCCATATATATTTCGAACGCCCCACTTACGCCCCGTACACGTTTTGTCCTGTATTTACGTATGTCCCAAGAGTCAGTGTGTGTGTGTGGGTGTCCATTATCTTTCAGTTGTAAGCAAAAATCGAATGCCCCGCGTACGCCCCATTTGAAAATAACTTAATTGTCTATGGTTTTTACAAGACAAAACCACCACCGACAACAACGCTTATCCCTGCGCGTGAGCAAGCCATCTTGAAGACTCTGAAGTCAAACGTGGACATAGACAAGATAGACCAGCGGGACTGGCTGGCCGTCGAGTCGTCTTTGGGAGGGAGATACGACCCGGATGAGGTGAACTTTTAATTAATTAATTTTACTAACTAGCAGCCGCCTGCGACTTCGTCGTACGCGTGACCCTGTTTTATCCCCGGGTGGAGTTTCGTAAAATCCGTTCTTACAGGATGTCTACACCCTTTCCTACCTGTCTTACAAGTTGGTAGTGATGTTATGGATATTTAAAAAAAAAATGAAAGCTTTATTAAGTTTGCGTATTCCCAACGAGTCACACCTAAACGCGAAACCAAAAACTCCCATTCAGTCACACTGTTACTCGTTAGGAAATTTTTCATTATCCATCTTCCCAACGGGTCACATATTTAATAGGTACCTCGCATTCATCTTTTTATTAATTTCAAGTAATTTCAACTATAATGCCACATTAAAAGAATTTTATTCCATAGAAAAGGCAGTTAATTTTTGGGCTAAGCCGCGAAGATTAGTTTGCAGTGCTTTTTAATGCAAAAAAATTGTATTATTACATTTTGTCCCAATGTAACTGTCTTTTTAGTTGTTAAATAAATAAAAAAAAAAATACTTTATATTTTACAGTGTGACGGCGAAACCTGTCAATCAAGAGTAAGTCTCAATTTTGAATTATATTGGGTAGTTATTCTCAAATTATATGTATTTTACCGTAACTTACGTAGAACCTAATTATCGGGATTATACAAGTTTTATATGTATACAAGTTTGTTGCAAAAAAAATCTACAATAAAGTTACAATAATTGCAATAGTGTTTGTTTACTTAGATTTTGTTTCCTGTATTTTATTAGTAATCAAAACGTAATCGTGTAATCTATTTGCAGTGCCACACCTTAGGGTGCCAGACAAAGGTATGTTTTAATTACAATTTAAAGTAGATTTCAATTTGCATCTACAAAATAATTACGTTACTTCGTTAACTTGTGAGATAACTGTCATTAAAAAGTTATGGCTTTCAATTATAATAAAATTTCCATTCTATAACAAGAAAGTTGTGCAGATTTGCAGCACTAGTTACCTTACTGATAAGCCTTCGTTATCAAAACAATGGTTTCTATTACCTATTAGAACCATTGTTAAACTTCAGAAAACCTAATCTTCTAAGTTTCTGTAACATTGTTTTAAACTTTTGGTGATAAGGGGTTTAGTGTTTTAAAGTTGTAATTACGTTATGTAATTTAATATTGTAAAAGAAAAGGGTCAAAAGTTCGTGTAATATTACACACGGGGCTGCTCGCAAGTTCTGTTACTTGAACTTGGCTGGACACGCTACCCCGTGTCTAGATAATCTATATATATAAAAGAAAGTCGTGTTAGTTACTTCGCTTATAACTCAAGAACGGCTGAACCGATTTAGCTGAAAATTGACAGGGAGGTAGTTTAGAGCCAGGAGAAGGACATAGGATACTTTTTATCCCGTTCGAAATTAAAAAAAAAAGTCTGCTTATTTATTGCCATTAAGGCGGAACAAAGTTCGCCGGGTCAGCTAGTTTCAAATAAAAAATAAGATAATTTCAAATAAATCTTGTTCGTGAAAATCCATCAATTAAGCTAAAGAACAACGATGAAAAAGAAAATAGCGGGCTCATTTTTATCAAAAATAAATTACATGTAGGTATGAAGGACTCAATTTATCAACATTTGTTGTTTAGTTCTTTACTATAAATGAATTATCTTTTTGGACGTTGCCTTTGTCAAATGCAGGACCGATTAATGGATTGTCCATTTAATTAGTATTGATTACTATTTGTCGAACTTCGTCGAACTCAGGACGAGTTCACGAAGTACACGCGAAATTTTTTTAAAGTTAGTTTTTAGTAAAAAAGTTGTTTAGTTCAATATTTAGTTAGTTACCCATATTAGACGGGTGAATGAGTTCGTTTCAGCCAAATGACGTCCACTGCTGGACAAAGGCCTCCCCCAAGGTTTTCCACAATGAACGGTCCTGCGCTGCCCGCATCCAGGCTCTTCCCGCGACCTTTACCAGATCGTCGGTCCACCTAGTAGGAGGCCTGCCCTGCCTGAGGGTGAATGAGTACAATATTTTATTTACTTAATTAATTTAGCTATATTATTTTAGAAATTTAATGATTTTGTTTCAGTGTTCAGGCGATTCGTGTGCCTCGGGGGTGAGTGATTTATATCAAATTAAGTTACAGTTAATTTATACTTTTAATGAACAAAAACAGAAAGACGACTCAGTGGTAATTATCATTTGTCTTAATCAATTACTATTATTAATTATTTTTGTGTGCTAGAAAATTCACAAGTTTTAGATGAAAATTAAATGAAAAGCATAAAACTTTGTTTCACAAATTATTTTCAGTGTGTGGCAGATTCTTGTACTGCTTACGTAAGTAATTATTATAAATGATGATTTTTGTAACTTCTTCATAATTAATTGGCCCAAGTATTCTGCTACAATTAATGGCAGTAAATATACATAGGTTAATAAACACATTACTTTCCATTTTGCTGTGTTGTCGGGTAAAATAGAAACGTTTGTGTATTTATAATCTTGTAATATTAATGTATAAAATAATTTGTATTTATGATTACAGTGCAAGGGACCGGGTTGCTTCGCTATGGTAAGTGAATAATTTGTTTAAAAATAATTTCAATAGTTTCAATCAAAGTAATAACATAGAACATGTCCAATACCTATCTGGTTTTTTGGTCAATCGCATAATAAAATTATTTTAAGTAATATAATANCTTTAAGTAGTCCCATATATATTTCGAACGCCCCACTTACGCCCCGTACACGTTTTGTCCTGTATTTACGTATGTCCCAAGAGTCAGTGTGTGTGTGTGGGTGTCCATTATCTTTCAGTTGTAAGCAAAAATCGAATGCCCCGCGTACGCCCCATTTGAAAATAACTTAATTATCTATGGTTTTTACAAGACAAAACCACCACCGACAACAACGCCCATCCCTGCGCGTGAGCAGGCCATCTTGAAGACTCTGAAGTCAAACGTGGACATAGACAAGATAGACCAGCGGGACTGGCTGGCCGTCGAGTCGTCTTTGGGAGGCAGATATGACCCGGATGAGGTAAGTTTCTAATTTACTTTTATTTATTTAACTAATGAAAGCTTTATAATAGCTAATGAAGTTTGGACGTCACTCGTTGGGATTGTTCCCAACGAGTCACACCCAAACGCGTAACACTGTTACTAAAAGCTTCCATAAAGTCACACTATTACTCTTTAGGATAATATAATTCATTATAGTAATAAATGTGTGACCCGTTGGGAAGGTATTTCCAACGGGTCACACATTTATCCATAGAAAATGCAGTTATCCATAGAAAAGGCAGTTAATTTTTAGGCTAAGCCGCGAAGATTAGTTCGCGGTGCTTTTTAATGCAAAGAAAATATTTCTACTTATTATCTTTTTAATTTACAGTGTGATGGCGAAACCTGTCAGTCAAGAGTAAGTTTCAATTTTAAATTATGTTGGGTAGTTATTCTCAAATTATATTTTACCGTAACTTACGTAGAACCTAATTATCGCGATTATACAACTTTTATATGTATACAAGTTTGTTGCAAAAAAATCTACAATAAAGTTAAAATAATTGCAATAGTGTTTGTTTACTTAGATTTTGTTTTCTGTATTGAGTAATCAAAAAGTAATCGTGTAATCTATTTATTTACAGTGCCACACCTTAGGGTGCCAGACAAAGGTATGTTTTAATTACAATTTAAAGTAGATTTCAATTTGCATCTACAAAATAATTACGTTACTTCGTTAACTTGTGAGATAATCTGTCGTTAAAAAGTTATGGCTTTCAATTATAATAAAATTTCCATTCTATAACAAGAAAGTTGTGCCGATTTTCAGCACTGGTTACCTTACTGATAAGCCTTCGTTATCAAAACAATGGTTTCTATTACCTATTAGAACCATTGTTAAACTTCAACCCACTTATATTTGAAAACCTAACCTTCTAAGTTTCTGTAACATTGTTTTAAACTTTTGGTGATAAGGGGGTTAGTGTTTTAAAGTTGTAATTACGTTATGTAATTTAATATTGTAAAAGAAAAGGGTCAAAAGTTCGTGTATTACACACGGGGCTGCTCGCAACTTCTATTACTTGAACTTGGCTGGACACGCTGCCGCGTGTCTAGATAATTTCAAATCTTGTTCGTGAAAATCCATCAATCAAGCTAAAGAACAACGATGAAAAAGAAAATAGCGGGGCTCATTTTTATCAAAAATAAATGCATGTATGAAGGACTCAATTTATCAACATTATTGTGGTTTAGTTTTTTTACCTTTATCTTTTTGGACGTTGCCTTTGTCAAATGCAGGACCGATTAATGGATTGTCTCATTTAATTAGTATTGATTACTATTTGTCGAACTTCGAACTCGTCCTATGTTCTTCTGATTAATTTCGTTGCGGGTCCAATGACAGTATAACTTTCCCCCGGGACAAACTTGACCTTCACTGGTTGGGTTTTTATTGGCGGTCAAGCTGTAGATCCTGGCTACACAGAAGTTGCAACGGTGGGAACGAGAGGTGGGAATAGTCCGTTACCTATTGGCAACCAAATCTTCAATTAGCAAGCCACGATAGCCGAATGGTGAAGGGGTCGGACTGGCTGACTCGTAATCCGGGGAACGCGGGTTCGGTCCCCGCCGCCGCTCGACTATTGTGGTGAGCTCACTCGTGACATAAGTATATTTAGCTTAGTACGAGGGGCTAACGGGAGAGTATTAGTAATTTGTGTAATAAAAAAATACTAATATTCTTTTAAAAAAATACTCACTTGCCTCTGGTTTAATAGGAGAGGGTCATCCTGCAGTGGAGGCTAAATAAACTGAAGATTATGATGATGATCTATAACGTAATACTTACACGCGAAATTTTTTTAATGTTAGTTTTTAGTAAAAAAAGTTTTTTAGTTAAATAGCATTTAATAGTTTAATATTATTCTTAATTAATTTAGCTATTTTAGAAATGATTTTGTTTCAGTGTTCAGGCGATTCTTGTGCCTCGGGGGTGAGTTTTCCATCAAATTAAGTTATAGTTTTATACTTCTTATTGAACAAAAAACAGAAAGACTACTAAGTGGTAATTATCATTTGTCTTGATCAATTAAGTACTTTTATTAATTACTTTGTTTTCTAAGAACTAGAAAATCCACGAAAGTTTTAAATGAAATGAAAAGCTTAAAACTTCGTTTCACAAATTATTTTCAGTGTGTGGCAGATTCTTGTACTGCTTACGTAAGTAATTATAAATGATGATTTTTGTAACTTCTTCATAATTCAATTGCCCAAGTTTTCTGCTACAAATGGCAGTAAATATATATAGGTCAATAAACACATTACTCTCCACTTTGCTGTGTTGTCGGGTAAAATAGAAACGTTTGTGTATTTATAATCTTGTAATATTAATGTATAAAATAATTTATATTTATGATTACAGTGCAAGGGACCGGGTTGCTTCGCTATGGTAAGTGAACAATTTGTTTAAAAATAATTTCAATAGTTTCAATCAAAATAATAACATAGAACATGTTCTGGTTTTTTGGTCAATCGCATAATAAAATTATTTTAAGTAATATAATATATTTTTACGAATTTAATAGTGTATTGGAAAGGACTGCAACGCTCGGGTATGTTATATGATTATAATTAATGATATAGTTTAGTGAATGAATGTACACTCTACCACAAACTCTACTCTACACAAATATTATAAAGAGGAAAGATTTTTTATTAGAATAGATTATTTCAAAAATTAAGATAGATTTCAAAAATTCTTTCACCATTAAAATTCTACATTACTGACGAACATACGCGGTACGAAGTTCGCCGGGTCAGCTAGTGGTAAATAATTTCGACTATTACTATCTGAAGTGACCTAACCTGTAAAAATGTTATATTTCTCAAAACCTCTAGAAAAATCACATTTCTCTTTACATTTCTTTCTGGCATAGTATAGAAAGGTTCCGTAGCTCTAAACGAGAAAATTTAACGTCCTACAGCTTAAGTTTTGACATATTTTTTTTGTACTTGCCTAGCCTGCGAATGTCGAGCCTCCCCAACCCATCTAGCCAGGTGTTGGGAGTATAGGAAAAATTCTTCGTTTGCCTTTGGTGAATTAGAGCATAGAAAAACAAAATTAGATGGTCGTGCAGTGGAGACTTAGGCTGGGTTGCACCATCTTATTTTGACTTTAACAAACGTCAAAAATCTGTCAAACTCCATACAAAATACACCGGTTATTGTTATAGGTAGTTACGGTTAAAGTTGGGTGGTGCAACTCAGCCTTATTATCTCAAATGCAGGAACATTTTTGAGACAAATGGAGGATTTGGCTTACACTCATCACGTTGGCCAGCCAGTCAAGTTGAGGAAGCTTGCTAGCCCAGTAGGCCTAAGATGCGCGCCGTGATAACTTTTATCGACGTCAAAATGTATGGGCAAAATCGATAAAATGGCGTGATAACCGCTTATCGCGGCGCACATCTTAGGCCTACTGGATGCACGCCATTATAACGTTTTATCGATTTTAGACGATAAGCCGATACATTTTGTCGTCTTGAATCGACGGTAAGATTATATTTTATCGTGGCGCGCATCCGACTGGCTGATATGCGCACAATTTGTCCCTTAGTCGCCTCTTAAGACATCCATGGGAAGAGTGGTCATCCCATTCTACTCTGTGAGAACCACATGACGTGTATACTGTACCCTATTTACACTGTGCCACTAGTTTATTTTGCAAAGTGGAACGTACATATCACTTGAGAAGATCTCTGAATTTGAATTTTAATGCAATTTTGCAGTGCGACGGGCAATCCTGCGATAGCCGGGTATGTTTTGATTTATTCTATTTTTATTCTTGTTTATTTGAGTGTCTTTTGTAAATAAACGTGAATGTTTGAGTTGTAAATATAACATTTGGAAGATATACAGTGTGTTTGGGATAGGGTTAGCGATAATTTAAGGCGATGCAGTACCTCTAGTAGGAAAAACTTTCGAGTTCGTTTCGTTGCGTATTCAAAGTGTCATCGAAAAATTTTGTATGAAAAATTAAACAGCGCCCCCTACCCCCCCCCCCTAATTTAGAATGACGTAATATATGGACGGCCCCTTAGATAAAAACTGTACCACAAAGTTACTTGTTATAAAACAGTCATCGTTAATTCAACCTATGGCTAAACGAGTCTAGTTTTTTTTCATTTGCGAGTTTAATTATTCATAACCTTACTTTCAAATGTCGGCTTTTACCCGTGGTCCCCCCAACATGTCCCCCTGGTGGGTCCACGAAAATTTTTTTTACCCGTTGTCCCACCGTTCTGAACAGTGTTTACCAGTGGGTCCACGGGTAATTTATTTTAACCATGGTCCCACCGCACTAAGTGGCAAACATTGCATGTCACCTAGGTATCTATAATATTATAAACAAATCTATAATTAATTAATTATAGAAAATAATTATAGGTAGGTACGGCACCATAGATTTATAAGACTTAATTACTACTAACTTAATTACCTTTAATTATTTTCTATAATTAATTATAGATTTTTATAATATTATAGATACCTAGGTGAAATGCAATGTTTGCCACTTAGTGCGGTGGGACCATGGTTAAAATAAATTACCCTTAGACCCACTGGCAAACACTGTTCAGAACGGTGGGACAACGGGTAAAAAAAATTACCCGTGGACCCACCAGGGGGACATGTTGGGGGGACCACGGGTAAAAGCCGTCAAAATTCCTTGGGGATTTTGACTGTACAAAAAATTGCTAAATAAAGGTAAATTTGAAATTCTTGTTCTTGCAGTGTCGCGGTAAAGAATGTGAAGCAAAAGTAAGTTTAAATCTTAGTTTTAAGCTTAAGTCCTCCCCATGGATACACGTCCCAAATATAGCTTGCCCTACCACCACTTCGGGACATGGGCTGGTGCTGAGAAGAAGTGGCGGAAGAAACTCAGTCATAGATGATGATAATGATGATGATGGAAATAGAGAAACCCTTATTTTAAGGGTAATGGAACGTGATAGTTTAAAATCTTAGATGACGATTGATGTTGAAGTTGATGATGATGATGATGATGATGATTTATCTTTCAGTGCCGCAGGTTCTCTTGTCATCACACTACAAACGGGGAGTTAGGCATCGGAGGCGGTACATGGGAGCAGAACTACCCTCAGTACGACGTAAAGCACCTACCTATGATTGGAGATTAAATGATTTAATAATAAATGGTATTTTATTAATTACTAGCTGTGCCCGCGACTTCGTACGCGTGAAAACCCGTTTTCGCAACATTTTTCATTATTGCTCTGCTTCTATTGATCGTAGCATGATGTCGTATAGCCTATAGCCTTCCTCAATAAATGGGCTTTCTAACACTGAAATAATTTTTCAAATCGGACCAGTAGTACCGGAGATTAGCGCGTTCAAGTAAACAAACAAACTCTTCAGCTTTATAATATTAGTATAGATTTGTTTATTGAGATTGATTGCTAAACAAAATGTTATTTTTAACATTTAATAAGTCTACATTTTTTGTTGGCTCTTATCGTTTCATCCACGAAGACGCGCCCCACCATTCTTCCGCTAATGTTTGAGTGTTATCGGTACACGCTAAGTTATCCATGAGTGAACACGCACACTACAGTAATGACGCTCGGATTGCTCGGATCAAACATTAGTGGGGCGCGTCTTCGTGGATGAAACGATCTATACTGGCGAGTAAGGTCATATCGCTTCACTGGTGTCGCTCTTCGAATTAAATTCTTTGTGGGTTCGAGACAAGTCAGTCTTCACTGATCGGTCATTCGAAGTCAATACAGTAGTTGCAATGGCGGGAAGGTGCTTTTCGTGCAGGTGCTATTTGGGCGGGTGCTCTAAGTGGAATACGACCAAAATCGAAGTTAATAATAATTTACCAAAGATAGACCTACAAACTTTTCGTTTAAGCTCCTGAATTAATAATCCCAAATCCAGGGCATTACATCTTAATGTGATTCCGTTTGCCTAAACCTCTTCCCGGCCATATTTTATTCACCACTACTTCACTGTCCTAATATTGATAAGGACTTTTGAAAGTTTTTTGAGAGCTTTCGTTAGAAAACCAAAGCTTCTTTGATTTGATCCATTAGCCGTCAGATTATTGGGGTCAAAAGATATACGGCCGTATCAACAAACGATTCTTGCTTATGTGAAGCAGCAAATCCAACGCTCAGTGTTGAATAGAGCTCTGTGATTGGTTCGTGTGTGAAACTGTGCGTCCACGCGCACTGTGAGACTCGACAATGTCGAGTCGACATCCAAAATCAAAATCTATCTATCTATATCTATATCTATATACATAAAAATGAATTGTTGTTCGTTAGTCTGATTAAAACTCGAGAACGGCTGGGCCGATTGAGCTGATTTTGGTTTTAAAATGTTTGTCGTAGTCCAGGGTAGGTCTAAACAGTGAGCAAATAAGGAAAAATTGCGATGGCTTATTTATTGCCTTTAAGGCGGAACAGAGTTTGCGGGGTCAGCTAGTCAAAAATATTTATTCAGTTTAGACCACAAGTGGCACTTACTTCATAGTAATGTTTGTGAATACGGGCGATAGCTTCGTTATTCTGTATTTAAACGTAAAAATAATGTGTTCTGGGAATTGTAATCATCTTTGGCCGACTTCAAAAGACTTTTTCGGGAGCGGGCAACGAGCGGGCAGCGGCGCTTGAGCGGGCAACGAGCGGGCAGCGCACTCCTTCTTTTGCCCACAATAAATCGAGCGTTAGGAATAAATTTGAATAGAAATAAAATTGTCGCCGTTGTTAAAACATTTCGTTTGCGAATAAAAACAAATATCTCGACAACACAACTCCGAACACAACATTTCGCCGCTAAAGCGCCGCGCGAGCTGCCCGCTGTAGGTCCACAATAAAAATAGCTTTGCTGTGAAAATGTAATTTATTTTCGTTTACAAAACGTAATATTAATAGTCCAGCCCAGCCTCCAAATGAAGTGAAAACGAGCTTCCGAAGCCAGCCGGGTTGAGTCGCAAAGCGCCATGATTGTGAGACTTTTGGCAGCGAGGACCGGAGCACTGTAAAGCAATTTATTTAAACACCACTAGCCAATAAATAAATTGATAATTGTCAGAAATGTTAACGTTAAAATATCGGTATAGTTCCAAAATACTGGACTGTCCTGTCGATGACATTGACAGTGGGGCGCCACCGTCAATACCGGATCGCTGGTTCAGATTTTTGCCATGTTAGAAACCATATAGTTGAACGATGGTAGCGCCCCCCTGTCATTGAGTTTGGTGGGACAGTTCAGCGTGGGTCATCTATATCGTTGTAACCAATGAGCTGCTGTCAGTTAAAATAAGTAATGTCAATGTCACTCTAGAAACGTCATACGGAACGCGGACTTATGTATTAACCCCCTTACCTAATAAAACTTTCACGCTCGATGAAAATGTCATTTTAAAACAGTGTTTAACAGCTGTGTAACTTTTTATTCGTAAGGGGGTAAGTGTTTTATTTAAGAAAGTATCTACCGGCCTTTAAGTAACGGGACTATTCCCACAAAATAAAATTTATAAAATCAGATTTCATTAATCAGATCAAATTACATTAAAATCAGATCAAAATTAAAATTATGATATCAATTTTCTGTCTTCACCATAAGTACCGTTTATACTTATGCATATGTTAACATGGACTCGTGTCGGCTCATATACCCATTTACCTAACACCCTGTATACAAAACAAAATCTTTCTTCTTTATAATATTAGTTTTTTTTTATCCAACACCAAATTAGTTCAACACAATAAAATGTGGGTAATAATCTATTTTTATTATCTTACCCAACCACCCTATATTTGTGGACCTTCGGTTCATTCAAATTTCAGTAAACAAACCCATAATATTAGCTTGTGAATCGTTTCGATACAGTGAGCCAAATAAATATGTAACGTTCGCGTGTGTGTGCACAATAAACTTGATATATCCACTTTGGTATACAAGATAATACAAGAACATGGCCTCTAAAGGAATAACTTAAGGGATACTTGAATAAGTAGGTAAGCATGTCGGTTGGTTATGTGGACACATTGAAATCGGTAAACAATTTCCATTATTTTTGGTGTTGACTGTAAATATGTATGAACTTAAGATAAAACATGCGGTCATAGGAGACTGAGGAAAGAAAGAAAGAAGAAATATAACCGAGGTGAGCTGTGACAAAGACAACTTCTCTGAACCTATCATACTTTAAAAAGCAAGCAAAATCAAAATCAAAATCAAAAGTATTTATTCAGTTTAGACCACAAGTGGCACTTATGAACGTCAAAATTATTATAAAAAATAATGAAAAAGAAAAGTTAGCCCTTATGGGGCACTTTACATGTCTCCTTATCTTTTGGGCCCTACCAGCGCTTCGAGACAAACATATGGCAAGTGCTGAGAAGAAACGCCGGAACAAACTCAGTCACCACTAATTGCCGGCAAATATCTAACGCTAAGAATAACCAAATTCGAGTACATCAAATATGTGCAGACTGAACTGACCACGCATCCTTGTCATCAAGCATTTTCGCGAATTCGTTAAAAGAAAAGAAAGGAAATCCCTTCAATCAATTCTACTCACCGTAGCAACGCATTCAGCCCCTGTGCACTGAAAATGTGAAGAGACAAATTAATGTGAGAGGCAAGTTTTTCATATTATTCAATTTGTAGGGACATTAGTATGGATAACTGTACATAATGAACCAAAAGTGGAGGCATCATTACATAGTGTAATGTAATAAATAAGAGTGATTCTACAACAAAAATGAGCTACAGTGTGATGCTACACCTTCCATAAATATATAAATTAAATTATGCGAAAGTTTAAAAATAAATACAGGTATTAAACTTACTGATGATATACAATCTTCTCCTGCACACTGTGGTAGATAATTTTCAATTAACATTTTATAATAATAATAATAAGTATTTTAAATTAAAAAGAAATCTAGAAATATTTTGTTCTTACATTAGCTACGCAGGATTTTCCAATACACTAAAAAATATATAAAATATGTGATTTCAATAGAATGATTGAATATACGAGTACGTGTCAAATAATATACATTTATTATTATTTTATTATTATAATTTATGAAAATTAAAGATAACAATACTTTCAATAACTTACACTGACTATACACGCTTCTCCTTCACACTATAAATAAATTCCAATATTTTTCTTTTTAAATCAAGTATTAAAACCACTAATAGATAGTATAAACACTTCAGCAAAAGATGTGCACGCTCAAGCTTAAAAGCTCAATTCGGAAACTGCTCGTATGTTCTTAATTTTTTTTTGCTTTGTGCGGGAACCGAACCCACAGTCTATGCCATAGTTTCCCCGTATTCAAATAGTCAGTTAATTAATAGAGATTTAAACAAACCTCAGCGTTGGTTCTGTCGCCTGTCGTCTGCAGTAGGTATGAAAAGAAACAATACAATAAGTATTTACATAAATAAGAAACACATTTGATACGTTTTTAACCTTCCATCTCAATATAGTTAATAATATTGTAGCAATATTAATAGCACTACTAACACGTAATATTAATAAAACACCTACGTGTTATACATGTATATTAGAGAGGTGTTAGTACCTACTTGTTACTATAATTACTTCGTTCGTTGGTTCGTCGTTTCAGCCAAATGACGTCCACTGCTGGACAAAGGCCTCCCCCAAGGTTTTCCATAATGAGCGGTCCTACGCTGCCCGCATCCAGGCTCTTCCCAGACTATCTTCTATAATTACTTAGTTACTTATAAAAGAAATAAATAAATAGGTACTAGGATATTAATGTAAAAGTTCTTACTTCAGAGGAGCAAGCTCCGGCTGAGCACTGAAAAAAAAAATGATCTCAAGAAGTACTGGTCCGAATTGAAAAAAAAAAATGTTGGATACTTAGCCCATTTATCGAGGAAGGCTTTAGGCTAGATGGGTATTTCTCATCGCCACGGTTCTCATCGTCACCTTCGTGGCAAATTTTATTTTTAACTTATTTCAACTTTTTGTAAACAAAAATTGTAGCGCTTGATGTGAAGAGTGTATTCTGAGTAAATCAGTCAAATAGTGAGTCTCGTTTGGAAGCTTTAACGTTTTGAATTTTTTGATGCCACGAAAGTGATTCTATACTTCACAGCAATAATTTTTTCAAACTTTACTACTGTAAATGACTCTTAAGAATAATACAAATAATTAACCTACATAGACTAAATATTTACAAATATTTACAAATAAAAAATATGTCCCAAATTGCTGTCCAAACAACGCGACATGGTGCCCAGAATGCTGGCTGCATTTCCGCGCTGAATGGCCAAACTGATTCGTTGGCCAAGAAATGCGCCAGCTCATCTATCACCTGTACAGTCAATCAGCCGCTTGGCTAATTCCCTGTACAGGCGATGAGCACTTGGTCCCCACGGACCTAGCGTCTCGACTCGACCCCAAATGGCTCAAACATGTAGGTACTACTAAGACCTACATATTTGCGTCGCTTGAGGGATTCCGCTGATGCAGCGGCAGTACCAGCCCCAGACGAGGTTTGCGGAAGATGAGACGGAGCCATTGTGTCTACGCAGGTTGCATCCCACACTAGTGGCCGTCCCACCTTCCATGGAACCAAAGTCATACCATCAGGTCTCTTACCATCACTTCGAACCAGGCCATTTGGTTCAAGAATGGCCGGTACGGAAGCGCTAGAAAGAGACCTGCGTATGATGTCATTGAGGCTGGCGTGACGGGAAAATCTCCCGGCACTTCTGCTGCATGACAGTCCGTGATGACCAAGGGAGTCAACCATGTCACCGCAGGGACAGCGATGGGGGACAATGCATGGTGCCCCCAAACGGAGCGAGACTGCTAAATTAAAAGTGGTATTATCCAAAAGTGTGCCAATATGAGGAGAAGGTAGGGAGTGAAGCCAAAGACCTGATTCCCACTCGGCTACAGCCAGAAGACGAGCTCGATCTGCAGAACTGGAAGACGTGTTTAATAAGTTATTCCGTACAAGTCTGCAGAGCGGCTCGTCCCACTGCCTTTGTGAGATGAGAGACAACGGCAAATTTTCAGAGCTTAACTGCCTCCAAGCGCTAATGCCTTCGGCTAGGTGGATGGTAGTTGAGTCAGAACACTTACTCAGTATTTTTGATAATTTTTAAGTGACCCATAAGTAAACAAAATTCCTGTTATGTGTTACCATAGGGTTCACTTAAAATTAGGGATTTTTATTTTATTTTATTTTATTTTATTCAATAAGTACACATACAGGTTACATTGATGGTGAAAACGGGCATTAACTTAATATTTTGGAAGGCTAATTCTTTCCTTATATCACATTTATAATAATACTAGCGGCCGCCCGCGACTTCGTACGCGTGGACCCCGTTTTACCCTTAGGGGTGAAGTTTCGAGTTTTTTAGGGTTTACCCGGAAATTATTCAAACTTTTCTCGCTGTAAAAACCATCCTTGGACTTCAACAAACATTTAAAAAAAAGAATTGGTAAAATTGGTCCAGGCGTTGTTGAGTTATGCGCTTACCAACACATTTTGCGATTCATTTTTATATTATAGAAGATTAGTAGGATCTTTCTTGCTCCGCTATGCAGAAGTTTATTTTTATTGGAACTTAGAGGAGAAAAGTACTTTTTTTTTCATCACGACAAGCACTGAAGAACCAAAAACCTACCTAGTCTATTTCTAATTTTGTTTGGTAATATTGCCAAATTCTATAAACAAAGTCTTTCTGTATAAGTCTTGCCAAGGATCTAACATCCGTAGTCACAAACGATACTTGCTAAAGTTAAGCAACAGATCGAACGCACAGCCTGTGCGTCCACGCGCACTGTGAGACCTCATAGTAATGTTTGTGAATACGGGCGTAAGACGACAAATCAAGTTGCACGAGTACTCCAAACACATAACAAACATAATTTAAGCCTAAACTGTCTGTCAGGCTACAGCGGGAAACAAAGGGCACAGCAAATTGTAATCTTGCTTTCAATGTAAATATGTCAACTACATGCGATGGTTCACAGATGTACTGTAACTAGAAGTGGACTTTAGGTTACAACATTAAATAATCAAAAGAGTACACTGCTGGACATAGGCCTCCGTAAGGATTACTACAAAGCACCTTCCTGCGCTGCCTGCATTCAGGCGCATTCCGTGACCTTCACTAGATCATCGGTTTACCCTCACATTAATTTGACGTAGACAGGGCCTGCCTACTTCTTCCGGTCCTTGATATTCCTTACTAACATTTCCATGATTTTCTTTTTCGAGTTAATAGGTATTACAATTGAATTCACAATTGGATTTTATTTTCTTGAGAAAAGATGGAGATGAAAGGAGGATTCTTTTAGAACAGTGGTTCTTAACCGGCGGTCCGCGGACCACTGGTGGTCCCTGGAGGCATTCCAAGTGGTCCACGATGTGCACTTGCACACCTTGGTCAAAACCACTTTTAACTGATTTTTGCAGTCAAACTGGTTTTGACCGATTACGAGGTGGTCCCTGACAAGACAAAAATTTGATAAAATGGTCCCTTATGACAAGATTAAGAACCACTGTTTTAGAAGAAGTGAATTGCTAGAAAGGTATTCTTGAGGAGACCCGCCAAGGATACTGTTACAACCGAGCCTGCGGGGCCCGCAAGAATTTAAAATAAAAAATATTTCTTTTTTTTCTTTTCTTGTCTTGCCTGGTGTACAATAAAGTGTGTCAGTAACACCCCAGAGAATCGAACTCAGTACCTCTAGTAGGAAAAACTTTCGAGTTCGTTTCGTTGCGTATTCAAAGTGTCATCGAAAAATTTTGTATGAAAAATTAAACAGCGCCCCCTAGGGCGGCTATAATATAGGGGGCGCTGTTTAATTTTTCATACAAAATTTTTCGATGACACTTTGAATACGCAACGAAACGAACTCGAAAGTTTTTCCTACTAGAGGTACTGAACTTCGAACAGAGAGTCCGACTCTACCACTGGACCACACAGGCTTTCATAGGACACTTCTAGCAACCTAACAATCATGGGACAGCAACAACTAACAACACAATTCAGTACTGCACCTCCCAATCGAATTAGGGTTGGTGCAAACGTGTTAAAACCGACTATAACTGGATACAACTCGCGTAAACCAGTTATGAAGGTGCGCTCGCGACAAACTCTATTAATGTTTCAGTTAGGCGTTTGATTTTAGATTCTTTTGGCTTGAATTTAGTGAAAAAGTTTGTTGATTCGCGGAAAGCACCAGTACCTCTAGCACGAAAAAGTTTCGTCTTCAAATCGTTTGCGTATTCGATACTCACCCAGCTTTAGAATTCAACGATAACGTGACGATCTCGATTGTCAAAATTACTTTCATGCTACTTACACTAAGTTCACTTTACGTCACGTTCACAGAGGTGCGTTTAAGTTTTCATTTAAATCTTTTGATGGCGATTCGAATACGCAAACGATTCGAAGTCGAAAGTTTTTCATGATAGAGGTACAGGGTGCAAGTAGCGCAGGACTGGTCGTTATGGAAATCTTTGGGGTAGAAATGGCAATGCCAGATNATTTGAGTGTAAATGAGAAGTACCCAGATACTTGCGAAGCACTAAAGAAAAATGTAGCAAAAACTGTAAATATTATTCTATTCTCACGCGTACGAAGTCGCGAGCACAGCTAGTAAAATTATAAAGCTGAAGCGTTTGTTTACTTGAACGCGCTAATTTCAGGAACTATCGTTCCGATTTGAAATACCATTTCAGTGTTGGATAGCCCATTAATCGAGGAAGGCTTGAAGCTTTAACATCACCCTACAGCAATAGGGGCGGAGCAGTAAAGAAAAATGTTGCAAAAACTGGAAATATTTTTAAAACTCCCTTCACGCATAGGTACAAAGTCGCGGGCACAGCTTGTAAAGTAACTAATAAGTTAAATCAGAGTTGCACCACCTAACTTTGACCGTGACTATAACGATAACCGGTGCTTTTCGTATGGAGTTTGACAGATTTTTGACGTTTATTAAAGTTAAAGTAAGGTGCAACCCAGCCTAAAAGTAAATACGTGTTTTCTTAAACTGAAATTCACCTTAAACTGGTTATTTCAGACAATCAATCGTTTTCCAAGATGACAGGTGGGGCGAAAACATTTTAACGGGGCCAGAACATGATCTATTACTCACCACTGACTTGCAGCTTACTCCGTCACACTGGAAAAACAATTTATTTAATCTTAAGTATTAGTTGAGTCATGGTTGCTATAGAAAGTTTTAAGCCTTTAAATTAAATTACATTAGAAACTAAGGTAGAGTTTTCTTGTTTGACGTACCTACCTAATTCTTATGAGCTGTCAAAGCACTTTTTGGTTTTGTATGGCAATAGGTACTTGATAATGACGTCATTATTATACCAACTCATTTTCAGAGCAACAATCGTTGATAGAAAACGAATTATTAAGTTTTCGAAATCTTCTTTTAGTAATATTATATTTTTGGAATTATTGGTAGAAGTTTATGGCTGGGTTGCACCATCTAACTTTTACCGTAACTTTAACGATAACCGATATTTTTTGTATAGAGTTTGACAGATTTTTGACGTTTGTCAAAGTTAAAATAAGTTGGTGCAACCCAACGTTAGTCTTTTTTGATTTTCAATATTCAGATTTCAGACCAATCACAAAATTGAAGAAAAATTTATTTTTAGTGTAGATTCAAACTTAAAAGGTAAAATAATACAAAATGAAACATGTTCCTTTTTGAAGTCGGTTAAAATAGTTACCTTGGATTGGCACACGCCGCCTCGACACTGCAAACGATAAATTGGTTACTTTTGTCCAAATTTGCGGTTTTGTAATAAATTGTAATTAATTCGATCTTTATGCATGAATAAACTTTAATTAATACTAGTGATGTAGCTTGTCGATATCGATATTCTGAGCTATACCAAATAGGGCAATAAATGCAATATTTTAAAGTTTCGCGTTCAATTCCAACTAAAATAAAGTCTGTAACTCATAAAAAGAATAGCAATAAAATGTCGCGTTGATACTCGTGTTTCTCTATTTTAGGGCAATAAATGTATTTTGCTCTAAACTAAATTTTAATAAGAAGAGCTCGCCACATTCACATCAGTCTATACCGCGAGATTTACAAATACACATACTTACTGCAAGTAGGTTTAAAATACTAATTTTATTTTTGAACGTTTTGGGCGTTAGGTAAATTGTTTTGAGTTCGTTATAGCTATCAATATTTTTAGATCGCTACCATTATAAATTACATAACTACAGCTTACGTGAGAGAAACATGAGGCCCCGGAGCACTGGAACAAAATAATATGTATGATTATATGTATTTTGCGAATTCTTATTACGTATTTATTATACAGGGTGGGCCAAAAATTTTTACAAATAGCGTGCAGGGTGCAACAGCGTGCTTTTTGTGTATTTTTTTTCCCCGCCCACCCTGTATAGGTCTTTTCCATCAAGGATAATCCATGAAGGACTTAACTGCACCGGCAAGATATATTTAAAAAAACTTACCGCTGATTGGCAGATCCCTCCTTCGCACTGAAACGAAACCATTCATAATTACTATTTATAATTACTATTTACTAGTATTTTCTCTTTTATTTTCTTAGTTACTAAATAAGTATGAGCTTTTCCTTCACCCTGAGGTATTATTGTCTGATTTTTCTGGTTTATGTACTTCTCCTAAATCAGACGATAAATAATTAATAACTTACCTTTGAAGTGCAGTTACTGTCAAAACACTGAAAAAAAAGTAATATTACATTAACTTAAAAAAAAGTAATATTACACTAACATTTGTATGCCGACAAGGCTGATCACGGCTTGAACACATATCTTGTTTGTACATCATACTGCTTACCTGTGTTTCACAAATAAATTATTTGAATTTGAACATTTCTAAGTTTTTTCGTGAACTAATTTACAATTATGAAAATAATTAGTACATAAAAAGTCTCTAAAGACCGTAAAATAAATAAATAAGTCCGTAAGTTACGCTCCTAGTGTGTAGTCTTACAGCAACTTGGTCCACTTTTAGCTTGGTCCATGGGCCAAGTCACTGGATTGAATTTTTAAATATCTTCCGTCAATCAACAAAAATCTACTCTAGAACCTTAGAGTGGGTCAACTGAAAAATATTTAAAAAGTTCAATCCGGTGACTTGGCCCGTGGACCAAGCTGAAAGTGGGCCAAGTCACTGGAAGACTCCCAGTGTGTCTAGCCCCCGATAGGATAGGTTACAAAACATGAATACAACATCCAAAGAGCTTCTAAAAGCTTTGCAGTTCAAAAACAACTTTCGGAAAGATTTCATTCAATAAATACCACGTCCACGATTGATAGAGGAAAAGTAACATTTGCTTTTAAATTGGCCAGTTTCATATTAATTTCAGCTAGGCCAGCGTTAAAAGTTCGGGGAAAATAAAACACAAGAAATCTGGGGGCGTAGTGTGAGTTTAGATAAAACGCATTCGATATCGACTGCATTAAAAAATATGAAATTTTAGTTCTTGAAAGTTTCCGCTAGGGGCGCTGTACAATCCGTCATACATTTAATGTCACTTTTTTACGCAGTCGATATAGAATGCGTTTGATGTATACTCACACTACGCCTCCTGAATTAGCAGTGCATAGCTTAGTTGACATATTATGCCCGTTTTTACCATCAATCCCTAATTTTTAAGTGACCCATAAGTAAACAAAATTCCTGTTATGTGTTACCATAGGGTTCACTTAAAATTAGGGATTTTTATTTTATTTTATTTGATTTTATTCAATAAGTACACATACAGGTTACATTGATGGTGAAAACGGGCATTAACTTAATATTTTGGAAGGCTAATTCTTTCCTTATATCACATTAATAATAATATTAGTAGGATCTTTCTTGCTCCGCTATGCAGAAGTTTATTTTTATTGGAACTTAGAGGAGAAAAATACTTTTTTGTCATCACGACAAGCACTGAAGAACCAAAAATCTACCCAGTCTATTTGTTTCTAATTTTGTTTGGTAATATTGCCAAATTCTATAGACAAATTCTTGATTATTCCGCATGAGTCTCGCCAAGGATCTAACATCCGTAGTCACAAACGATACTTGCTAAAGTGAAGCAACAGATCGAACGCACAGCCTGTGCGTCCACGCGCACTGTGAGACCTCATAGTAATGTTTGTGAATACGGGCGTAAGACGAAAAATCAAGTTGCACGAGTACTCCACACACATAACAAACATAATTTAAGCCTGAACTGCTGTCTGTCAGGCTACAGCGGGAAACAAAGGGCATAGCAAATTGTAATCTTGCTTTCAATGTAAATATGTCAACTACATGCGATGGTTCACAGATGTACTGTAACTAGAAGTGGACTCTAGGTTACAAAACATCAATTAAACAAAAGAAGTCCACTACTGGATAAAGGCCTCCCCAAGGATTTCTACAACGAACGGTCCTACGCTGCCCGCATCCAGGCGCTTTCCGTGACCTTCACTAGATCGTCGGTTTACCGGAAGATGTAGGGAAGCCCCTCCTCCCTGATGTAGGCAGGTCCTGTCTTTTATATTCCTTAGTAATATTTCTATAATTTTCAAATCAAACATATTTTATTCAATTTAGACCACAAGTGGCAATTATGAACGTCAAAATATAGTAATTAAAATAAAGGTAGCCCTTTTCTTTTTATATTGTCTGTCTCTTATTATAATAATTGAATTCACAATTGGATTTTATTTACTTAAGAAGAAAGGAAGAAGAAGTGAACTGCTTGAAAAGTATTCTTGAGGAGACCCGCCAAGGATTATTACTGTTACAACCGAGCCTGCGTTGCCCGCAAGAATTTAAAACAAAAAATATACTTTTTTTTCTTGTCTTGTTTTGTTGTTTAGTAATACTGACGTATTACCCCAGGTAATCGAACCCAGAACGTTGTACAGAGATTCCAACTCTACCACTGGATCATGCAGTATTTTATAGGACACTTCTAGCAACCTAACAATCATGGGACAGCAACTACTAACAACACAATTCAGTACTGCACCTCCCAATCGAATTAGGGTTGGTGGAAACGTGTTAAAACCGACTATAACTGGATACAACTCGCGTAAACCGGTTATGAAGGTGCGCTCGCGACAAACTCTATTAATGTTTCAGTTAGGCGTTTGATTTTAGATTTTTTGGGCTAGATTTTAGTGAAAAAGTTTGTTGATTCGCGGAAAGAACCAGTACCTCTAGCACGAAAAAGTTTCGTCTCCGAATCGTTTGCGTATTCAATAAAATTCGATACCCAGCCTTAGAATCCAACGATCAAAATTACTTTCGTGCTACTATTTCGTCACGTTCACAGAGGTGCTGTTTAAGTTTTCATGTTAAATCTTTTAATGGCGATTAGAATACGCAAACGATTCGAAATCGAAAGTTTTTCATGATAGAGGTACAGGATGTAGGTAGCGCAGGACTGGTTGTTATGGAAATCTTTGGGGTAATTTGTACAAATCTCAAGGTCTCAAGGTCACCCAAAGGGCGATGGAGCGGGCTATGCTCGGAGTTTCCCTGCGTGATCGAATCAGAAATGAGGAGATCCGTAGGAGAACCAAAGTAACCGACATAGCTCGCAGAATTGCTAAAATCAAGTGGCAGTGGGCGGGGCACATAGCTCGTAGAGACGATGGCCGTTGGGGCAGGAAAGTTCTCGAGTGGCGACCACGGGCTGGAAAACGTAGCGTGGGCAGGCCTCCTACTAGGTGGACCGACGATCTGGTAAAGGTCGCGGGAAGAGCCTGGATGCGGGCAGCGCAGGACCGTTCATTGTGGAAAACCTTGGGGGAGGCCTTTGTCCGGCAGTGGACGTCATTTGGCTGAAACGAATTTGTACAAAAGTGGAGATTTTTAGTACTAAACGTTAAAAAAAACTAAAACCCAACTACAACAAAAAACGACGCTGAAAAAGTATAAAACAAAATTTTCAGAATACTGAACTGAACAAAGTTGCCAATGTAGTTGCATAGTAATTTTCATGTTTGGAAAACCGCAGTCACACGTTGTCAAAGTGCTACGGTAGATAGGTATATGTAACGTGTTACTACGCCTTTCCGAAAATTACTAGATGGAGATACCTACTTGAAAAATTGTAATACCTACTGATGTAACAAATAAATGATTTGATTTGATCTGATAAGTAGTTTAGAAGTTACGAGGGAACACATGAACATACATACATACATAGCCTGTCAAAATCATAACCCTCCTTTTGCTTTGCCGTAGTCGGGTAAAAACTAAAAAACTACTTACCATTGAGTTGCATTTTCCTCCGTGACACTAAAATATTTATAGGTGGTTATTTATGGTTAGGTTAAATTAAAATTCACTTAATGAAAACTAAGCACTGATTTCACAAAGTAACTATGTATTTTTGAAAATGAATTAAAAATTACCGATGATTGTGATAGTTGTCCTCTACTCTGAAAAATTGAAAAATTTAGGTAGGTAAGTATATTATTAAAATATTTTGCTAGGTATGTATAACAAGTCTTTCTTTTTAAATGAATAAATTAATATTTACCGCAGACGTGCAATAAGCTCCATGGCACTGTAAAGAAATAATGTTTTATAAAAGTTGTAATATTGGCCCTTATTTTAATTTTAATCTATAATTTAACCAATTAAACCGTTTTGAGGTGAGTTTCCCTTGAGTTTGGATTCAATTTTGAGCATGGTTTTGTAATACGGGTCTCATAATTTAGGTACTGGATGTTTAGACAACCTCCATGCGCCCGAAATTGGCAACGTTGATTTTTGTAAAGAGGTTAGTATCAATAAAATATTAAAAAAATAGGAAATATTATTTTAATTTTGCAATAAAAATCATACCAACCTCTGCGAGGCCTTCATATCCAATACACTGAAACAAAAGATTAAATAATAAATAATAGTAATTCTATCTGCATTGAACATAATACATTTATTATCATTAATTAGGTAGGTACATCAATTAATTAATGTTGCTGCGACATGGGTTCGATGGCAACAACGGACCGGAAGACGTAGTGCAAAACTCGGTGCACGGACTTTAGTGCGGAGGACCGAAAGAAGAGTCTTCTAGCGACTTGGCCCACTTTTAGCTTGGTCCACGAGCCAAGTCACCGGTTTGAATTTTTTAAAATTTTCTCTTCCGGCAACTGGGCCCACCTTCAATGTTTTATTAATAAATTAAAGACCAAATAAACAAAAGTTTGCTGTAGAATCTTAGAGTGGGCCCAGTTGTCTTGGCCCGTGGACCAAGCTAAAAGTGGGCCAAGTCACTGGAAGACTCCGAAAGATCAGGGTGAAGCACCTAAGCTGCTGGATACGGGCAATGCTGAATCAGTCATTGTGCAAAATCCTATTAATATCTATGATACAATAACTTTTGTAGTTACCTTAAAATATTTAAACAGTTGCTTACCTCTGCATTGCAATTAGGAGCACGGCACTGATGAATAATAAATAAAAACATTAATATTTTCTGTTCTAAAATTATTGTCAGTTGCATGGCATATTTTGCCTAATCTTACAAGCAATTCCCAATTCAAAATCACAACTTTTTTAAAAAGACACTTAATTTTTGGTCTTAAACTTAATTTAAAATTACCTGTAAAGTAAGATTTTTGGTTACATTGAAGAAAAAAGTAGTTTAATTGAGTTAACAAAATAGTGGTGTCACAGGCTTGTATTGCCATACATTTAAGGGTGTCTCGTTTTGAAAATTTTAAAAAGTTGGTGTCTAATAGTCTTTTTATATGGGAAGAAATTTTTAGCGTTTCGCTCTTTGAATTTTTTATATTATAGATTCGTCATGTCTGTCTGTCTGTCCGTCTGTCCGTCTGCCCGTCTGTCCGTCTGTCCGTCTGTCTGTCCGTATTATGGTTTTAAACAACTCAAAATGGATCTGGACTTACTTGATTAGTACATTTCTTTTGATCCGTCTGCTGTCTAGACATCCGCTATAGAAGGAAACATTCTGGACTTAGGATTTGTCTTGCCTACGTTATAATCGTAAAAATACATTATAGGCCTAGTGCTAAACTGCGGCACGGGAGGGGTGTCATTGACAGATTATGACGTGACAGAGCTGTGGGTGTAGTCAAAACGCACTTTAAAATCGCAAACCCATCGCAAACCAGTCGCAAACAAATAAACAAATCGCAAAAGAGGTCGATAACAAAAAAGGCTTAGCCAAACGGCAAAAAATCGAATCGCAAAGCCCTACCTATCGATAATCGAAAGACTGGATTGAAATTTCCCATACTAAGGCTTAGCCAACAACATGCATTTAAGACTCAATCAAAATCGAATCGATTCGCAACACCCGCCATTTTCATTGCGATTACTAAAACCCCGGTGATAAGCTTCGAAGATCGAAAACTAATAGGGTGAGTTGCACCACCTAACTTTGACCGTAACTATGACGTTAACCGGTGTTTTTTGTATGGAGTTTGACAGATTTTAGACGTTTGTCAAAGTTAAACTAAGATGGTGCAACTCACCCTAAGGCTGTTTTGACAAATCCGCCCCCCTAGACAAAACGCACTTTTTGATCGAATCGAAAATCGAATCCGTCAAAACTCCATACAAAAAAGGGGCTTTCGACCACTTTTCGACTGGTTTGCGATTATAATTTGCACTTTGTCTAGACCCACCGTATCGCGATGTCGCTTTGACAGCTAGTTTGACAGCGAAGCATAGATGTATACAGAGAGCAGAAAGAAGGAAGGAACTAATTTAAAAAAAAAAGGTAAAAAAAGTAAAAACAATCGCAAAGTCTTAGACATTTTTTAACTTTTATTCGATTTTGAATGAACTTTTATATCGCCGCGTCGTTGGTGGTTCAATGTGCATTTTGGCTGCCATTTTCCGATCGAATCGAATTACTGGTGACGCGGCGACT
This sequence comes from Ostrinia furnacalis, assembly GCF_004193835.3. Taxonomy (NCBI): domain Eukaryota; kingdom Metazoa; phylum Arthropoda; class Insecta; order Lepidoptera; family Crambidae; genus Ostrinia; species Ostrinia furnacalis. The sequence continues at coordinate 272,074 of NW_021132634.1, read as the reverse complement.
GACATTAGCGAAAACTTCCTATTGGTTTGCGATGGCATTTTGACTAGACCCACTGAAGTCTCGCTGACATTTGACGTCTCAAAAACACCGCCACCGAGGTGCCGCTACCATGCCTCAGGCACTGACTATAGACCAATGAGGGCTATCGTTTTTATACTTAACAGTTGGCACCCCTGGCGATTAACAGGACCTTACTCTACTATGGCGCCATCTTGATGAGTGCAAATGCGATAGTCCTCCTACCACTTTAGCGCTCACCAGTTGGTGCCACTTCGCTTCGCTACTAGCAAGTGACAGGACTTTACTCTACAGTGGCGCTAACTGGTGAGCGCTAAAACGATAGCCCTCATTATAACACAATATTATATTTTTTTAATTCAACTCACATTTTTATGGTATGTTCTAAGACGAGACTGTAAAANGACTGTAAAACAAAAAAGAGATACATAAGCGGTTTCTAAAAATGTTTTATCTTCCATCAACCAAAGGATGTCCACTGCTGGACAAAGGCTTCCCCAAGGATTTTTACAACGATCGGTCCTGCGCTGCCCGCATCCAGTTGCTTCCCGCGACCCTCACCAGATCGTCTGTCCACCGAGCAAAAGGCTAAATTCTTCTACGTCTTCCGGTCTTTCCGTCTAAATATTAAATAAAAAACTCACGTAAGCAATTTCCAAGAATATAATAAAAATAATGATAGATGCGAATGCCTTCATCGTTGCTATGATCTTCGCGAAATGACTTTCATGTCGAAAAAATCAATTAAAAGCATGAAATCACTTTTCTAGATGTCATTCTCTCACGTTATTCGTTTCGTGAGATAAACTACAATAAAATTTAAGGATACACACTACACAGGTCTCGGAAATAGTCAATGGTAATCAAAACTTTTCGAATTCAAATAATTTGAATTTGAATCAAATTCTTTTATCAGGGCACTTATTAACGTCCTACTTATTATTCTGGCTCTTTCCCAAGGCAATCCTGTTTTGCGGGATCCAGTGATGCAGGATGCCGCAAGGACTGTCGTGTTCACAAAACTTTCAAACAAAATGTGTTTGAAATTCGAACGGATCGGTTTTAAGCGGGACACTGAAAACGGGATATTCGTGTGAACGATATTAAAACACGTATACTACATTCTGAACGGGATCAGACAAAAAACAGTCCCTGCAAAAAACGGGTTGTCCCCGTGGGAACAAACCCTAATGTGTCGGAAAGAAACTTCAGTCAACCTTTTCAAGAAGCGTTCAGTTACCTATCTGAAACTTCAGGATACATTACGCCCGTATTCACAAACATTACTATGAGGTCTCACAGTGCGCGAGGACGCACAGGGTGACAAACGAACTCTCTTACTCTTTGTTTTTATTGAAACGAAAGCTCGATTCAACGCTGTGCGTCCGATTTTCTGCTTCACTTAAGCAGTCTTGTCTTGTCTAGTTCAAACGACTAACAACCCAATTTGAGCCTTATGCCCTGTGTGCAGTATAGTTACGCGGTCTAAATCCTGTAAAAGGCGCCGCATTGTGCGCCAGTTTGACGAGACGGCGAGTGCCGCGCACTTTGACGCTTTGACGGAAGGTGGAAATAAATAGGGGATTTACACGACACGACGGCAATGCAATGTCATATTTTTGATCTGTGAACTTTAAGGAATCAACGAATATCCTTTTCATCTTCATAAGCTTGTGAACACGCGTCGAGTGTTGAATATACATTATAAAACCTGCACCACTCGTCACTAGTGTAAGGCTGGGTTGCACCATCTTCCTTTATTTTTAACAAACGTCAAAAATCTGTCAAACTCCATACAAAAAGCACCAGTTATAGTAATAGCTACGGTTAAAGCTAGGTGGTGTGCAACTCAGCCTAACAGTGATAATCAAAAGTCCGAATTTCATCGATAAGTCATCACCGTTCGTTTTATCCGACCGTAAGTCTATATTTTTGAGCGACCGAGCGATCATTCTGATCATAACAGTCCTCTACAGTCCTATCAACTTAAGCTGAGAATTGCATTTGTGTGAGTGATCGCCTAAAGTACAGTTAGTAAAACACATACAAATAAAATTAATGTTTTATTAAAAGGAACTCCATAAAACACTGGGCCAATGTAACGACACTTGACACATCCTTTTAAATAAATAAATAAATAAAAACAGGTCCTCGCTCAGCATTATGCCAATTGCCAAGGCACGAACTACCTCGACGCTGATATTCTGCGAGCACCGTTTATAGAGAGGGCGTCCAGCCAGCCTTACAAAATACAACAAAAAGACAAACTATAAAATTACAAAATAAAAACAGACTAAAAACTTTTCGTTCACACCTTTAAAATACGTATTCAAACTATTCAATTAGCATAAAATTCTTCATTCTTTCACTTGCCTGCCTAATGGTTTTCGTACAAGAAATTCACTTACAGTAGGAGCCATTCACAATTATATTTGGAACACAATTACATAAAATTACACGTCTATCTGCTACTAGTACCGGGGGTGAAGTGAAGTATGTGAGCGGCAGGGAAGTGACGTGTGGCGGACGCGCCGCGCCTCAGGCCGCTTGCTATAATACTAGTATAAACCGGTTTAAACCATGCACGGGACGCGCCGCGCCTCAAGCCGATTGCCACTCTACACTATCGGTGTGCACTTACACAAATGCAATTCTCAGCTTAAGTTGAGAGGACTGTACTGGACTGGATTCCCGATGGGCCCGAATTTATGTTAATAAAAAATTAGCACGGATCTCTTTAATTTCCCGTGTTATTATGCTTTGAGAGTAAATAAAGTGTTTTCATCAGAGTTCGTGCGCAATTAGTTTTACCGAAACAATATTAGGCTCGATATAATTTTTATTTTATTTTATTTTATTTATTTGGTTTACCAATAATTGGTAAATATTTTTCTTTTATTTTACAGATTGTTCATCATTATCATCATTTCAGCCACTGTTGAACATAGGCCTCCCCCAATGACTTTCACATCGCACGGTTGGTTGCGGCCTGCATCTACCTTCCTGCTACCTTTATCAGGTCGTCGGTCCATGTGGGTGGACGTCCCACGCTGCGTTTTCCGGTACGCGGCCTCCATTTCAGAACCTTGCTGCCCCATCGGCCGTCATTTCTGCGTACTATGTGCCCATGTGCCCTGCTCACTGCCACTTCAGCTTGCTAATCCGTCCGGCTATATCAGCGATTTTAGTTTGTTTACGGATCTCCTCTTCTGATTCGATTTAGTAAAGAAACACCGAGCATAGCCCTCTCCATAGCACAGATTACAGATTGTTGTACCGTGTAAATCCCTTCCATGTAACGGTTTAATTTCCTCACAGCCAAACGAGTGGACCGTTTTTGGCCAATTGTCAGCTGGTCGCTCGCTGGATGAAGCTGACGCATTACTGCGAGCAGAGATGAATGGGAGGTGATGTTGAATTATACAGGGTGTCAGAAATACGTAGACAGATACTTTCACAGCAAGCTCCGATCGCTATCTAAATTATAACTCAAAGGTGACTGACTGACTGACTGACATAGTGATCTATCAACGCACAGCCCAAACCACTGGACGGATCGGGCTGAAATATGGCATGCAGGTAGATGTTATGACGTAGGCATCCGCTAAGAAAGGATTTTATGAAACTCCACCCCTAAGGGGGTAAACGGGATCCACGCGTACGAAGTCGCGGGCGGCCTCTAGTCTTCTAATATAAGACAGATTAACAGATACAGGGTGGAATTTTGTAATGCCACCTGGAGGGAAAGTACTCTTAATATTGTAGATAGAATTATTTTCTCAAAGAAAACATTCCTTTATTTTTGAAAAGAAATAGAACTGCGTTCAAAGATTTTCAAAAATTTGCTTGCCACACCCGCTAATCGAACCAACTAAAATCTGTTAAAAATTACACCCTGTATTTTTATTACATCGATCGTTAGGGTTAAGTATAAGGATGAAATCTCTCTAACAAACTTGATAAATCAAATGAAAGGATAACCATGAAATCTTAAATTATTTTAATTATGTACAGAAAATTGTATGGTGTGGTAGAGAATTTTCGAAAAATTTTCGAAAATCTTTGAATGCAGTTCTCTTTTTTTTCAAAAATAAAGGAATGTTATCTTTCAGTAAAATTTTCTATCTGCAGTATTAAGAGTACTTTCCCTCCAGGTGGCATTACAAAATTCCACCCTGTATATGGCAGACGAATATGAAACAAACCATTTTGCTTATCCAAAAGGTATACTAAGAGTGGCCTCATACGTAATCATTTTGTGTTGGTATTATGTAGATAAGGTTTACGGCCAATTGTCAGCTGGTCGCTAGCTGGATGGAGCTGACGCATTACTGCGAGAGCAGTGATGAATCCCATTCATGTGAGTGATGAATGGGAGGTGATGTTGAATTATACAGAGTGTCTCTATTGGTACATATTTAAACTCATAATCATGCCTCTCTAATGTTTCTTAGGCAGATCAGTACACATGTTTTAGGGCAGAAAAACGTAAGAGCAAACTTTTGTGCTTAGATCTAAGATAAACTGGAAAATAATGCCTTATGTTATTAAGTTAGTCTTATGCTGACCTTTTTAAGGTTTTTTATGTATGGTTTTCGGCCAATTGTCAGCTGTTTGCTCGCTGGATGGAGCTGACGCATTACAGCGAGCAGAGATGAATGGGAGGTGATGTTGACTTATACAGGGTGTCAGAAATGCGTAGATTTTTTGTCTAAAAACAATGAGACAGGTGCCCAGAGACTTTTTAAGAGCAAGATTTGTTGATTTGTATATCATGCGCGATTTACTATATTTTTTAATCTTTGGGAAATATTTTCCCAAGTATTACACCCTGTATAGAGGGTTTTGGAATCGCAATCTGCTAGATTTCAGTCAGTCGGGTCTAAATACTGAAAGAGCTGGAAACTGAAGCATTAATTTCGCTTTTCAAGGGATGAATGGGGTAGTTGGAAATGTATGATATTCTTGCATTATTTGTATTATTAGTGGAATACTCGTATTTACATAGCGTTGAATATTCACATAGCGTTGGCGTGTGTAAGCTATGTAGGTACATGTGTTTGATACTAGAAATGCGACAAAGTTCATAATAAATGAGAAGCTGTGTACAAATTGTAATTTAAGGTGATCATTGGTAGTTCGAACCTAAAATGACCGTATTTACAAACAATTAAATAGGTTAGGTAAGATTATACCGTTTGTGTGAACTAAAAGACACACAGCGCCATCTATTATCTGAATTGGCAAACAATAACTAGACACTTATTTTGTGATGCCAGATAGTTCAAACTTAAATTAATATCACCAGAATGCATTATGGCGTGACCTGAACATAAAATCAATGTCACTTTTTCTTCAACAAAATACTCGATGACTTTTTCTTCTTCAACAAAATACTTTTTCAGGGGGATGTTGACTGTAAAAATTAAGGACAGAAAAATACGAAGGTGACTTCTTTTGGGCTAATAATAGGAATAAATCTATTAAATAAATACTCCGGCAAGAAACTACGAGACCCTTCCTTGAATTTGCTTACCTATTTCTTTCAATCCATTTTCCGCCCTGAATATCCTACTAAAACCAGATTTCCGTGCCATAATACCTTTAGGCCATAGTGCAACGAATAAGCAGTAGGTTCAAGAGAATACGGGTCCTTTTAATGACTTATCAAGCTATTTATAGAACTACTAGCTTTCCGCCCGCGGCTGGAATTTTGTCTGGCGCAGAAAAACTTTATCGCGCGCGTCCCTGTTTCAAAAACTGGGATAAAATGACTGCCTCGTATTGTTACTTTAGTGATTTTAGTGACAGAATGCAATATTTTATTAAATTTATGAGATCAACATTGAAACCTCAAAAAAAGACACGTCTATGACTATGTACAAACGCTCATGCTCATCACCACCAAGTCATCAAGTCTTCAATTCAGTCAGTCAAATGGATGATTTGTCTTACGCTCCCTACGCTGACTACTTGTGAAGTATGAGCTCGTTCTCGTCACACTAAAAGTATCCCTACTACTAACAAATCAGTGGTATTTAGACTCACAGTCCTAGCTATTGAAGTCTAGCCCTTGATAAACTTAGACTTGTTTAACCGCCTCTGTGGTCTAGTGGTAAGACCACCTGCTTCAGACGCAGAGGTCCCGGGTTCGATTCCCAATGGGGGCAGATTTTTCTGTTTGGTTTGGTTGGTGATAGGGCTTGTTCTAAGTCCGCCTGGCCAATTACCACCATCTTACCTAAGTCTGTCGCCATAACAACAATGTTGACAGCTTCCGGCAGTTCGAGATAAGATAGCCAGTTCCTCCGTGGTTGAGGATTCCGGGTGAAGCTCGCTTCAACCTTCGGCCTGATCGTCACTTACCATCAGGAGATACAGACCAAGAGCTTCCTCGTTGTGGAAAAAAAAACTGAAAGCTTGTACAAACTTACCCTTCTGCCCCAACCACACTTCGACTGTGTACAGGTGGGCAATTCACAATATTTACATAAATCCCGTGCCCAGAGCGGTGTAACCGAATCCAATTTAACTTGAGGATGTCCCTATTGACACGCAAATGCCGCCAAGTCTACCGAGTGATGTCTGGCTTTAGCATGCACGCGAGGATAAATAAATATTTGCATACTTGGATACTTACGAGAACTAGGACTTTGAACTATTATTAAAGGAATATTTACATTATCCAGCACTATGTAAATATTCCTTTAATTTCTATCCTGCCCTACTATCCTATTTCTTATGTGTTTAGTGCGAGTATACACCACACGTCATCGCTAGCGACTGCGTAAAAAAATTACATGAAATGTATGACAGATTGTGCAGCGTCCCTAGCGGATACTTTCAAGATCTAAAGCCTAGTGCTGGTAGGGTAAAAAGATTATGAGATATGTAGAGGCTCCTTAAGAACATAATAAAAAATATTAACTTTGGCTTTGACTTTGACTAAAATCTTCATAGATTTTTTGACGCACTCGCTAGTGACGACGTTCAATGGAAACTCCACTAAGCCCACTATTCTATCCTATCGTAAAATACTAATATTATAAAGTCAACGTTTGTGAGGATAGAAGGCTATGTTTGTTACATCACACAAATACTACTGAACGGATTTTGATAAGACTTCACATTAACTTTATTGTTTAAAAATCAGAATATCAGCACAATATGTGTAGGTATGTATTTTTCAAACATTTTTGGACAATATTATATTAATTGTAAGTTCATAAATGAAAATAGCAATGTTCAATCCGTATCTCGATTTATCTTTATACATTTTAGGCAATATTTCGCACCTTTAACCTTTAATAGCCTTTCACAAGTATCATCTTTCAATCGCTCCACCTTGGTTTAGATATCAAACATATAGATTTCAAATAGGAACGAAACATCAAACATCTTGTTAGAAAGGTATAATACGAATACTGAAAATTTCAAAATACTTTGGTTGCTTTTAATGATTAAAATTATGCAAAGTCGAACATAGAAGCTTCTATTTTTTGAAGTCGGTTAAAAAGTAAAGAAAAATCTGTCTATGTACCGAAGTACCTTACTGTAAATTATCATTTCCATGTATCGTAGTACAAAACAATAATTATTCATGTGTAGTGTGTACATAACTTCATGTAGTAAATTTTCTTCTGTTTTCTAAATTTTAAAGTGTTTACCCTCCTGTATACAGCGAGATATAGAATAGTGTAGTGAATAGCAGTGCTGCTCTAAAATGTGCAGTGACTACCCGCCATATTTCCAAAGTGAACAGCATCAAATCCGTCGTCAGCAACGCGCGTACTTCATTAATTTACGAGTACATCCCTTGCAGTTGCTGGCTTGATTAAACACTCGTTCGTTCTCTTTCACGTTGTACGAATAAAAAGAAGACAGCTAGTTCGTGGATGGAGCTAGATTCAATTACAGAATTCTGTGCTGAATTTTGGGGTAGAGCGAGGTCACCTTTTAGTGCTTATTGATTACAAAAAGCGCTTGTTTATACTATAGACTAGTGGCCGCCCGCGACTTCGTACGCGTGGATCCCGTTTTACCCATTTCATCATCATCATCATGATCATCATTTCAGCCATAGGACGTCCACTGCTGAACATAGGCCTCCCCCAATTTTACCCATTTAGGGGTTGAATTTTGAAAAATGCCGTCTTAGTGAGCACCTACGTTCTAAAAGGAACCCCCATGCAGAATAGGGATGATGACTGGGTAATGAAATCGAAATTCTAATTAGTCCGTCAGACAGATAATATAATTAGAAAATATTAGACTCATATTTTTTTTTTCCATAATCGAATAATTACTGTATTATATTGAGTTGAAATGTCGTGTGACGTCACTTTTGAGTAAAAATTCTACTCAAACGTGACGTATCGCGCCATTTCAACTCGATGTAGCACTGTTATTATTTAATTATGAAAGAAAATAAAAAATATGAGTCTAATATTTTCTAATTATCTGTCTGACGGACAAATTGAAATTTTGTCATCTATCCTATTTGAGACTCCTAGCACTTTTAGTTTCTGAGATTTCGTGATGAGTGAGTCAGTCAGTCAGTGACCTTTCGCTTTCATAGATATTATTATAAAGATGTAGCGGTTAACTTAATTCAGTCAGTGCTTCAGGTATGGAAGCGGCACGGGAGGGGTAAAATTAATATATTGTGTAAACAAAGTACATAATTTTGAAGGAGATATACGCCCGTATTCTCAAACGATGCTTGCTTAAGTGAAACAGCAAATAAAACGCACAGCGTTGAATAGAGCTCTGTGATTAGTTCGTGTATCACCCTGTGCGTCCATGCGCACTGTGAGACCTCATAGTATTGGTCTCACTGACGTCTGACGTTACAAAAACACCGCTGTAACGCTCTCATACCTCAGACACTGAGTTAAGCGATAAACCTATAGCTGCATCGGGTCTCATCGCATCAAATAACTATAGGAAATTTTATGTTTTCGCATTATTTCCTGAGTAAAATAAATTATTTAAGATATTCTTCATTTGAGGAACCATATTGTAAATTAGGCTAGGTTGCACCATCTTGCTGTAACTTTGACAAACGTCAAAATCTATCAGACTCCATGCAAAATACACCGGTTATCGTTAAAATAATTACGATATGGTTTTATTTACCACTCCAGAGCATGACACATGCTGAGAGCGGTGGCCAATTTTGATTCTAACTTGTACTTGTTTTTTGTTATCTGATTCTGTGTGTTATATTTTAAGTTGGAACCAAATAAATGTTTTTCTTTCTTTCTTTCTTTATAAAAGTTAGGTGGTGCTTAGTAATGTCAAGTACCATTTAGGAATATTCTAGATCCAAAACTAAATAACATTAATGCCGTATGGTTGACCATCATAGTTGGAATCTATGCAATTTATTACTACCCACATCTCGCTTTGTATTCAATGGGACGCTCTGTGACTGAATTAATTCAATTATCTATTGTCTTAGGCATGGATAACCTAATTGATGTACAAAGGCACATAAACCTCTATGGTAAAATAAACTTTACGTCCAAAGCTTAAAGTAGTTAATTACATAAATGTGACAGATTCAGACGAGTTGACTTGCTGTTACCATCAGCTGATCATCATCAAGTCAATTAATTTCCTTTGAAGAAGAAAGTTGAAGAGGCAATGGGCAGGGCGCATAGTACGTAGAACTGACGGCCGATGGGACAGCAAGGTTCTGGAGTGGAGGCCGCGTACCGGAAAACGCAGTGTGAGATGTCGACCTACAAGGTGGACCAACGACATCATAAAGGTAGCAGGAAGGCGCTGGATGCAACCAATCGATCAACATGGAAATCATTGGGGGAGGCCTATGTTCAGCAGTGGACGTCCTATGGCTGAGATGATGATGATGATGAAGAAGCACGCCCCTCTCTAATTTGCCACAGGATTTCGTCTTCACCTTCCACGATGGCCCAACGGGTTGGGGACTTTGGGGAGGCCTGATGTTCGCATGTTTTTCCCTGAATCGCTCTTACGACTTTCTCGGGATAAGAGAGTGTTCTATTCTATTTCACCATAACCTTGGCTAATTATTAAGTATTTTAACTTAAGATACTATATTTTGTACAAGATTTTGCCTGCGGCTTCGCCCGCGTGAATTTTTTTCTGTCATAGAAAATCTATATCGCGCGCATACTTGCTTCAAAAACCGGGATAAAAGGCTATCCTATGTCCTTTCCCGGGACCCAAACTGAGTGAAAGCGTAACGGACAGACAGAGTTACTTTTGCATACTATTAGTTGGGACCTTCTGTAGACGAGTACCTACTCGTAGTTCTAGATTATTGTTATCAATGTTAGGTCATTCATAGTGCTATCAATAAGTCAGCTAAGTCTTGAGCCTAAGCGCTATCATTGGAAGTTTAGGCTTATCATACAAAGCATTGCATTAGCCGCTCCCGAAGGAATAATGGGAGTCTGGCCCAGGCCTTACACGATCAAGTTCTATTGTGGTCCAATTTATTAACAAGTTGATTTATGATTGTAGTATAAACTTTTTATATAATCAAGGAAAGCAAGCAAGGAACTACTGATTAGAGCCACATGCTATTTTTAATCGGCAACGGCAATCGCTTTAGCCGCTTTTTAGAAATTTCAGCGATCACTTAAAACACCAAACGCGGTGATTGAGTTGCTTTTCGAAAGAACAGCAGAAGCAGTCGCTAAAACGCATTGTATGCTTTTTGAGAAACAACCTTCGAAGAAGTAAAGTCGTGGTCGAATAAAAAGAGAAAAGTCCCAGATGGGACATTACAAAACGCATGTAAAATCGTCTTTTAGTTAATTTAATAACATTTTGTAGTAAAATAGCAACTAATTAATTAAACTAATTGCCTCCAAAGCCTCAAAAGCAACATAATTACGCGCGAGCGATAAGGACGGGTAGCTTGGGGTCATTGGACAAAATTCTACGTGCTCGCAGACCAGACTATAGCAATTCTCACTGCAAGCTTGTAACTTGGGCCGCACTTCGTTGAGTGCACCAATAGATTGCATCAGCGTATTGCCATTGTCTACGGATCGTTCAAATTAATAACCGTAATACGCATCCAGTTTTCCCGTGAAATGAGATACGTGAAACGTGATAGCCTTATTCCGAAGTATTAAGGCATATATTCCCATAGGAGCTACGTCAAAAAGATTTTAAACGTACGTGGAACTGTAAGTGCTTTTTTTAACCGACTTCAAAAAAGGAGGAGGTTATATGTTCGACTGTATGTATTTTTTTTTCTATGTATGTTCACCGATTACTCCGTTAATTGTGGACCGATTTTCAAAATTCTTTTTTTGTTCGATAGGGTACACTTCTGAGGTGGTCCCATTGTCACCAAGTTAAGATCTGATGATGGGATCCTAGGGAAATCGAGGGCAACTGAGGGTTGCCCTCGATTTCCCAATAATATTTATGTAGGTATACCATGATTGATACTTTTGGAGTCGGTGCAGGCAAACTTTACATGTTTCATAATCTTGGCACCGACTCCAGAAGTATCAATCATGGTATACCTACATAAATATTAATTCGTCCTAATAAATAAATAGGTAATTAGTAATTATTTTTCTACTTTTTAGTGTAGGTTTTTTGGAGTCGGTTTTATTTTTTTCGAACAGATTTCGGCACGCCGTGCGGATGGTCCGCATGCGAGCAGCCTCTCAGCAGAATATTTGGGCAATAATTAGAAGTAACTCATCAGCCAGACAATTTTGACCGTTCCAACTCCTTGCCAGACAGTTTTTTTAGCCAACATTCTAACCTATATTGGGAGCATACGCTGAAAAGCTTTCAGCTTTTTTAAAATGACGTAGGTCTGGTTCACTTAGCTCTTAGTCTAAAACTGAAATGTCCTAGACATGACTAAAGACATTAGCAGAAGCGCGCTATAGTCAATACTCGGTTATTAGTTCCGATTTTTGCCACGTTGGCATCCCGTGTTGCAATAAAGGGTGTCTCTGACACCCGATAATAAAACACGGCACCGGAAGTGTCCCAGAATGACATTGACAGGAGAGAGATATTAACCCAGTAATGATAGTAGCCATTACTAGTTTATTACTTCCGATTTTTGTCACGTTGGGCAGCACTGCAGGGTCACATAATTAAGGCCGGGTAGCAGAGAAAATGGCGAAAATGAGGTTTTCATTTTTCATTTTTGAGGTACTAAACAGTAAAATTAAAGGCTAAGATTTTTATTGGGCATAGTTGAGGATATTTTCTAGGGCTATTAACGGATGGAAACACGATTTGATGAAGTTGACTCGATAGAATAAATTCCCATAGTTACCTNACCAAGCCTTAAGTCATTTACAGGAGAGCGCTACTATGAATATGGGGTTATTAGATCCGATTTTTGCCACTTGACGTTTCAGAATCTTTGGACTTTACTATCGCAGCCTGCCTAGGCGCAGACTACCGATTTTTAGTTGGCCGATCATCTCCGTACTGATTAACAGTTCGATCGAACTATCGGCTAACTAAAAGTTGGAAGTCTGCGCCTAGGTTTAATTAAAATACCCTAGAGCAAAAAAATATTTATCTATGTTAATTAAAATAATATTTTTTATGATTGTAGGTAGATTAAACTCGGAGTATTTTTCAAAATTTCACCAAACCTCTACTGCCATTACTTCAACTGATATTTTAATGTGAAAAAATATGATTTTATTTATTCTTTAAGTCCTTAGTAACAACAGTATTTTTCCTTATTTCCTTGTTCCCTTGCCACCAATCAATTGGCATACTTTTATAAGCTGTCAAAACGTGATCTCCTTTGATTCGTTTTGAAATAACATCTTTTAACATTTCAATATTTTTAAGCCAGTAACAAAATAATTAGCTTTTACTTAATTGAAAACTTATTGGTTTTTTGGAGCAAATAGAGTGTATTTTTTAGAATAGTTGTACCTAAAGGCAGTTAATTATAGGTTGATGGAGTCAATAAACTTGATTGTGAAACTTGAAAAGCAGCTGTAAGATTGTTGAAACGTTTTTTTATACACCGAAAGGTTAATAACTAACTTTTTTTGGTTTCTTAGATCACTAGTACGACAATTAATTCAATTTGTTAATTGAAAACTTCGAAAATGTGGCAAAAAACGATTTGAAAAATAATTCAGTTAGAAATACAGAAAATCCTTATTTTATTCATGAATATTTAGAATATTTCGGGCGGTTACTGCACCTGGGTGACATAATAAATTGTTACATTAAAAGCCTACAGTAATCAATTAAAAAACCTGTTGGACATAAGACAATTTTTACTCTCAAATCAAATTTCTTTATTTACGTAATTCCAGCATAATTTAAGTGGTCTTACATAGATTTTGGCAGGTATCACTGAAATTTGCTCGAACTAGGAAGCGTGAAAGCGTGCAAATATTAAAAAGACTATTGGACTTCATAAAACAAAATACCAACATAATCTGTCTCTATAATACCTATACTCCCCAAAAATTGATCTACATTACCCTGACGAGAGACAAGGTACAGAAAACGCCGTTGAGTTCATCAATTGCGTGCGATGAAATTTTTCCGAGACACGTCACTAGGGGCGGGGCTTCAGTACCGCTCAGTTCTCGACCGACCGTCGCCGCGTGACGACGTCCGGAAAACCGAAGCGCGCCGGAAAATCGGGAAAACGCGTGTGCACAGTGAAGTGTTTACTTTGCCAATTTTTTCCGTAATTCAACACGTTTTGATAATCTGAGTGTGATTGTGGTGGTTGTTTTGTGCTGATATTGCTGGTGAAATACAGGTGAGTTTTTTGTTGAGTTGTTAGGGTGATTTTTTGTGTTTTGTAAGATTTTGTTGATGGTAAGGGAATACGAATTTCTTTCTCATCATCATCTCAATTACAGTCTGATTATTATGTCCAGTATGTAGTTGTAGGTACATAAATATAGAGATTTTTATCAAAGCTTTTGCTAAGCTAAGCAACAAGCAGAATATGTGTAGATTACCCCATACGCTCTACCATCCTTAGCATTATCCTCACGATTCTCACACAAGATACATTTTTCCTTAAGACATCGTACACCTGGAATTTCTTTTCCAGAAAGATGTCATAATAAAGAGAAAAGTTTCGGCGGATTCTTATTTAATTACTTACCTGCTAATAAATTAGGAAGCTTGTTCATTTCGTATTCTTTTCGTTGTGTTTATACGGGTTCTTTTTACGAGTAATTTACAAGAGCAAACGTCTATGAGAGTAAACAAAAGGTCCTCTGGTGCGTTCTTTAATTTATTGTGAGAATAATTTGGGTCAATTCGGTTTAATTAATTTTTATTCTGGCTTTGGAGGATTATTTTTTTTACAAAAACGCTACGTGATTTTTTGAGATGAGTTTTTTGTAGAAACGACAGGGTAGTTGGTCTTAATTTAACACGTTGACAGCACGTCACATGTGGGTCACGGAAAATGTTTTGGTTTTGTTCCTCGCGTGTCGCCAGTGAAAGGGTTAAAAATAAAACAAAATATACATAATATTTTCCTAGAAAAAAATACATTCCAAATATGAGTATTTACCTACCTATTGATAACAATTTTTAATATCCCGGAAGAAAATAAAATTTCGAAAAACAGAGATCGCCCAATAAGTGTTTTAATAAATTTATTTTTATGAAGGAAAATAAAAGTCTTACATTCGTTAGTTTTGTTGACCGCAATATTTTCCTTTTACTTCAAAAAGATCAACGAATTGAACAACTTCAAATAAAATAATTTCCATCAGCAATAATACCCGTATGAATGCTTATTTCGAACCGCGTATTTATTTTTCCAATTTACTCTTGATTAATTTCGCTGCGGGTCCCAAGACAACGAATTTCCCCCGGGACTTGCAACTTGTTGGGTTTTATTGGCGTCCATGTGAGTCTGGCAGTTGCATTGGTGGAAATGCGAACGGGGAATTGTGGGTAATGAGTTGCTGTGGCTGTGAACGTGTTATTTTGTAAACATTTTATAGTATCCTACTAATATTCAAATGTGAATGTTTGTTATTTTTACACGCAAAAACTACTGATCGGACTTTGATTGAACTTAGCGGTAATATTGTTTAACTAGCTTTTGCCCGCGGCTTCACCCGCGTGAAATTTAGTTTGTCACAGATCGTCATAAATTATAGCCTATATGTTATTCTGGGTTATAAATAATAATATGGTAAAGTTTCATTAAAATCCGTTCAATAGTTTTTGCGTGAAAGAGTAACAAACATCCAGACATCCAAACTTTCGCATTTATAATATTAGTGGGATAACATACAGCCTATAATTTATAAAGATCTATGACAAACTGAATTACACGCGGGCGAAGCTACGGGCAAAAGTTAGATGTATAAATACTTTCTCAAATAGATTACGGGATGGATAATTAATATCAGAATTGTAGAAACCTTTTTTTAACCAACGATAAAAACCCAGAAAGAAACAAGGCACCACATAGAAAAGCTATAATACTTGTTACGACAAATACTTACAGTGAACTAAAATATTATTAATAATAGCTCTTAATAGTAGCTATATTTATAAGTGTTTTGTTTATTAATACAATAACCTAATACCTAGTACATAATGGATCTTCAACTATGTATTTATTCTGAACTTGTCCCTAAGATGCATTATACAACTTCANCGTAAACCCAGGGAAATGATACACAGGGAAGTGAGATTTTTGATGTATTTTGCCAAAATCATGAATTATATAAACTTCATATCAAATTTAATATTATCAGTCAATGGACGCAAGCGAGTTTGACAATATTGTTTCATAATTGCCCTAAAATAATATAAAATACTGTTATAAATACGTAACAGATGAGTGAGAAGTTGTCTGGCCCAGACACGACAGACGATGATAACAGCGTAGCTGCGTCTAACTGACTGACGATTTGGGCGAAATAAACGTTTCACTAGGCGAACTTAACTGCATACTTAAATACATAAGAACGACAACGTGGCTTACCCTTTGTTTTGTTACAGATTTTAACGTGTTTATAGGTGGCAGGGAAGTGATACTTAATTCGTGTCGCCTTTGTTCAGCAATCAAAAAATTATGTAAATAGGGAATTCAAACATAATCCATATAGGTTAAATGAAAGATACACTAATGGTTACTTTCAATACAATGTTATTTTTGACTAATTATATTTTTATATATTTTTTATTGTGATTTACATCATGAATTCTGGAATGTCACCCCACAGGGAAATGAGAATTTTTCCCATTTGAAGCCATTTTTGTCTGGGATGTTTTTATTAAAACGTGTTGAAATTCAGTGACCAAGTTATATGTGAGTTAAACTTTATTAATACCCTAAAACGAAAACTATTGATTGGTAATTTAAGGAGCTGCAAGTTGAGCCCCGTAAAATTCCCTGATTTGTAGAACTACCCCTATGACAAACTGAATTACACGCAGGCGAAGCTACGGGCAAAAGTTTTTTTTTTTTTTATGTGATAGGAGGCAAACGAGCAGACGGATCACCTGATGGATAAATAAGATGAATAAATACTTTTTTCAAATTCAAATTCAAAACGTTTATTTGCTAAAAACACAGTAATACAGAGTGACAATATTAAAATAGGATCATGTGTGTTTAGTCTGATCGCAGACGTGCAAAAATTATAGGATTCAATAATAATTCTCAAATAAATTACGGGATGGATAATTAATATCAATCAATATCAAAGGTTTCTATAATATCATTATAGAAACCTTTCTTTAACCAACTATAAAAACCCAGAAAGAAACAAGGCACCACATAGAAAAGCTATAAATACTTTGTACGACAACTATTCTTATAGTGAACTAAAATAATATTAATAATAGCTCTTAATAGTAGCTATATTTATTAGTGTCTTGTTTATTAATACAATAACCTAATAGTACATAATGGATCTTCAACTTTGCATTTATACTGAACTTGTCCCTAAGATGTTTTATACAACTTCATCANCAACTTCATCATCATCATTTCAGCCATAGGACGTCCACTGCTGAACATAGGCCTCCCCCAATGCTTTCCATGTTGATCGATAACAACTTAAGAAAATTATTTTCGTCTACACCAGTTAAAAGGATAACCTAGCCCTTAGATAACTATCTCTCCTTTATCAAATAGCATTTAACCTTTGTCAAACTAAAATAACTCAAACAAAGTCACAAAAAATGTTAGTATAGTTTATTTTCGTGTCCAATTTTGTCCAACTACCGCGCTTTTTATCGGCCTGTGTCCAGTGACCTTCATATTGCCTTTTAACCTTTAATTACGCTAGGAAACCCTTTATAAGCTGGGTCTAATAGACCAAGGGAAAATTGTTTAAAAACTGAAAACTTATAGTGATGGATGAAATTAGTATAATTTATGAAGTTTTATTACTGTGGGCTTTAGAAAGGTAGAGTGTGTCATAAGTTAGATAAATTAAATTGTTTTAAGCTTTCATAGTCACTAAAGAGTAGGCGCACACCGTTGATTTTTAGTTGGCCGATAGTTGTGCCCGATTTTAAATTGTATGAAGAATCGGCCAAATCGAATCATCGTAGTGTGCGCACTCCCATACATGCCCATTACTGATCAACTGCCCGACTAAACTATCGGCCGACGAAAAATCAACGGTGTGTGCCTACTCTAAATGGCTATAGACAGATATAAATGGCTTCCCCCAGAGTCTGCTCTATCTGGAAATCTATGGATCTAGTACAGCGGTTCCCAAACTTGTTTTGTCTACTGCCCACTTTGAGAATAAATTCTTTTTAACGCCCCCATTCGTAGTCGAGAGTCGAGCTCAGTCGATGTCTAAGAGTCCTCCTAGTAGATGACGCCTCCCAAGCCTCTACACAACGTCCCGATTTTTTTCTGGCCTCTCTCTTACCGCCCCCCTTTAAGCCTGCAGCGCCCACAAGGGGGCGTTATCGCCCACTTTGGGAAAGACTGATCTAGTACATTACCCACTCAGTGCCTGTGGTACCTTTAGGAGCAGCACGGGACGGGTGATTTTGACATTTATGACGTGACAGAACATACAAATCTGAAGTCTCGCTGACATTTGACGTTACAAAAACACTCTCCCGTGCCGCTCCCATACCTCAGGCAGAGTAAATACAAATTTTAATGATTAGGTTATCTTCATAGAAACGCACCGAGCGCGGTTTGTATGTGAGCGCGCCAATACGTATGCGGCGCGCGCACGCACACACTGACAAAATTCGGCGCAACCACGACTGGCTCCTCGATAATCCACGATAAATTTTGTCAGTGTGTGCGTGCGCGCCGCATACGTATTGGCGCGCTCACATACAAACCGCGCTCGGTGCGTTTCTATGAAGATAACCTACTCATTTGTATTTACTCTGCCTCAGGAACTGACTGAGTAATATGCTGGATCTTTAGATTCCCAGATAGAGCAGATACTGGAAGAAGCCATTTATATCTGTCTAAAAAAGAAAAACTGGCAGTTTCAGGTATTTTTCGGAATTCATCCCCTACTAAAAGAAAAATAAATGTAGCAGGGAAGCGCTGGACGCAGGCCGCTACCAATCAACCAACGTGGAAATCATTAGGGGAGGCCTATGTTCAGCAGTGGACGTCCTATGGCTGAAATGATGATGATGATGATGAAAAGAAAAAAAAATGGTGACAAAGTCTGAAAATCATTAATTCTTATTACAACGAATTGTGAACCTCCTCTTTTTTTAAGTCGGTTTATATCTGATTGTTAATACGTAACGACAATAAAGCATAGGAACAATTTTACTATCGTAACTCATTATAGTTTTTGCAATTCACGAAGGCGAGTGAGCCTTTAATGTGTGGTGGCTCGCTACTGTTCGTTTTTCAAAAGTTTTGACAGACATTGCACTATCGTTATGTGCATATACATGTACTTACACAAGTAAAACTCACTCGCCTTCGTGAGTTGCAAGAACTATAAGGCTGGGTTGCACCATCTTACTTTTACTTTGACAAACGTTAAAAATCTGTCAAACTCCATACAAAGTACACCGGTTATCGTTATAGTTACGGTCAAAGTTAGGTGGTGCAACTCAGCCTAAATGTATTTATCATAATGAGAGAAAGATATGTCAAATAAACCCGGAAACTTGATTGTTTGAATCTAAAGGTTCAAAGGGCGGCCATATTGGATCGATCGTTACCATTCTAATTTGGATTTACATTTGTAAATCGGAAGGCGCTTCACGTGAACTATCTTATCCCTGAATATAGCCTAAATTGAACAGTAAACCAATTTTGTTTAGTCAAGGTAACGTTTTTCTTTGATTTTGTTCGTGACACCCAAAGTAGGCAAAAAGTTCGCAACATGTCTTAGTACAACTAGAATAAGGTTGTGTTGTCAACTTGGCCACTTTGGGTGTCAAACTATTAACGTTGACTGTAGAATATCATAAAATTGTCATTAAAACTCTCTCATAAAACTCATTTATTTTTGCAAATAGGCTTTTAAAAAGCACTTTTACACGTGCCAATATTAACTCTATGCACTGTTTCGGGACAATGAATGGGCCAGTGCTGAGAAAAAGCAGCGCAAGAAACTCAGAAACTCAATTAACATAATACTTATTGTTTCTTTAGACTTGAATTGCTCTTCGTAATATGACTAAATAAAGTTTTTTTGTGTGTGAGCATGAAGAGTGCCTTTTACAGTTTAAGATTGTTACTTTTATCTTTACGAAGCCTTCACAGCATGAGTAGATAGAAACCAGTATCGGTTTATTCATTATTTTTAGCCAAATGACGTCTACTGCTGGACAAAGGCCTTAACGAAAAATCTATCCCTGCGACCATTACCAGGTTGTCGGTCTCAAAAGCATTAAGGAAATCTAGCTACAAAATAAAAGTGCCCAATATGAACTGTCTGTTCTACCTTTGCTTTGATCCTTTGAAGTATCAGTACTACAGTCGAGTAATTCAAGTTGCTAATTATCAGATTTAAAGGGCAAGACGGCGCCATAAATTATTTATTATAGCTGTGAACGTTCCAGAATGTTGATGACGGCTTTTATTGTTAGTTGTGACTAGCTTTTGTCCCCGACTGCGGTCGTGAATTTCATTTGGTCATCGAAAGATTTTAAGGTGCCCCTCTTCCAAAATTACAGCGTGTCTCTTTTCCAAAATGTATTGTGTGCCGTGTGTAAAATGCAAGGTGGACCGACGACCTGATAAAGGTAGCAGGAAGGCGCTGGATGCAGGCCGCTATCAACCGTGCGATGTGGAAGTCATTGGGGGAGGCCTATGTTCAGCAGTGGACGTCCTGTGGCGGAAATGATGATGATGATGATTGTGTGCCAAATAAAGATATCCTTTCTTTCCAACAAAGTTTTGAATAAATCGGTTCAGTGGTTTAAGCGTATCCACGCGTATGAAGTCGCGGGCGGCCGCTAGTCATAATATAATAATTCTAATATCTATACAGACGAATAAGATAATGATAACTCGGACGAAGGGACAGGCTGCTAGTGCTAAATAAACATCTTGAGAAAGGTCAATTTTTTAATCTTTATTCTCAACCTCACAACCATCAATAATCCTTTTCATCCCGCAAATTATCTATAATTTCCCAGAATTTAGGTTATAATAAAAAAATTAACGGCCCGGTCTTTTTGACCCCACTTCACAATGGGGTTCAAGTGAGGGCTCCATGGGTTGTGAAGAACTGAAATCATCTCTTTTGAAGTTTATAAAACGGATTTTATATGAAGGCTGACCGGGAATTGATGCTCATAAAAAGGGAAGCCATAAATTTGGGGGAATACAAATTGATCTTATGATGCCCCGATTTTGTAGACCGTAAAAAAGAGTTTTAATCTTATATAGGGTGAAAAAATCATTGGCATCCTTTTGTTATAAGACTCTACGTTATGATGTACATTCAGTAAAATTAAATATGGGACAGCAAATACAATGAGTTTATTTTTACTATTTATTTGTATTAATGTGCTTTTAAAAAGAGTTTGAAATGATTGTGCAGCCAACAACACATCAGATTAGAAATATTTGATGCAAAATAACACCTATTACTTCGAAATAGGATGCCACAGTGTAAAGCTTGATGTGCTGTCATTTGTACAAGGTATTAATTATTGCAATTTTAACTCATTGAATTTGTCTCATATTTGGGGAATGTACTATGTATCCTTGGGGGAATGTACTATGTATACCTTTTCCAGCAGTGGACGTCATTTAGCTGAAACGAACGAACTACAAAATAATTTATGCTATCGCATTAGGTTATTGACCTGTAAAGATAGTTTAAGTTGGTGAAAATAAATAAATAAATAAATAAATAAACTACATAATATGTATCATGTGTAGAGTCTTAATTTAAGACACCCAGCAGATTTTCTTACATATACACTGTGAAATGCAATAAAGTATTGGGTATTGAGATTTTTTGTCGGCCGATAGTTTGGTCGGGCTGTTAATCAGTATGAACATGTATGGAAGTACACACATTACACTGATTTAGTATCGACCGACTCCTTACAAATTAGAAGACGATTAAATTATCGGCTAACTAAAAGTCTGTAGTCTGCTGAGTGTCTATAAAGATGCCAACGATTTATATTTCACCCTGTATAGATTTTACCCTTGGCTTAGTCAATTTCGGTCAGTCAAGAATGACTTATGGTGGGCGTGTTTCGTTTTCACAAACACTTCTTTATTGTTACCAATATCTATTCTTATTTTGCACAATGCTTGATACTCGTGAAAAATCGTCTACTGCTGNTGATACTAGACAAAGACCTCCTCAAAAGATTACTACGACCAATAGCTTTATAGATCGTTTCACCAACGAAGACGCGCTACACCATTCTTCCGTTAATGTTTCAGTGTTATCGGTACACGCTAAATCATCCATAAGTGCACACGCACACTATAATAATGACGCTCGGATTGCTCGGATCAAACTCCCCGGACCCTGCGATTCCCTCGACCAAAAAGTGGTGGGGCGCGTCTTCGTGGATGAAACGATCTATACCATGAGTTTACATAAACGTCATCGCTAGCGATCTATGAAGATTTTCGTTCTTGAAAGTTATCGCTAGGGGCGCTGTACAATCTGTCATACATTTCATGTCATTTTCTTACGCAGTCGCTAGCAAGCACACCTAATGTAAATTCATGGTAAGCAGACAGATCGTCGGTGCACCTAGTGAGGGCTCAATATTATACGTCTTCCGTGGTCGGCACTCGAGAATATTCCTACCCCAACGGCCATAAGTTTCTAAGAACAATCTAATAAATAAAAATTTCGCGTCATATAGTGTTTGTAACAAAACTCCTCCCAAACGGCTTGACTGTTTCTTATGAAATGTGTGTATATTGAATAGGTCTGAGGTATTCCGTAGAACAGATACTATTGTTCTTACTGGTTGGAAAGAGTTTTTCACGCGTAGGAAGTCGCAGGCACAGCTGGCAATATTATAATTACTTACTGCTTACTTAAGTCTCTTACGAATCGTATAAAACATTAAGTCAATAAACTTAATTTACAATCAGATCTCAAAGTTTTAAACCACTCGTCAAATCGGAAGATTTTTCCGATTCAACTTGGATAATTTTAATCTTTAAAAACATCTTGAGGTCTTAAAACTTTCTTGGGTAATGGAATTAGATATTGAGCTGGGATTATTACATCTAAACTTTGTAATATACTCAATTATGTAATACATAAGTTTGAAACTTTGTAGAAATTGTTTTCTAGGATGTTAAGGTTCGAAAACAAGTATGATTTTTGTTAGATTACAGTTTTACATGAACTATGCAAAACGGGATGTTCGTGTGAACGTTAAGTATTATAAAATATTAGCGGCCGCCCGTGACTTCGTACGCGTTGACCCCGTTTTACCTCCTTAGGGGTGGAGTTTCGTAAAATCCGTTCTTAGTGAGCACCTAAGTTCTAAAAGGAAACCCCATGCAAAATTTGAGATTTCTAGCATTTATAGTTTCTGAGATTTTTCCCTCGACCAAAAAGTGGTGGGGCGCGTCTTCGTGGATGAAACGATCTATGCCATGAGTTTACATAAACGTCATCGCTAGCGATCTATGAAGATTTTCGTTCTTGAAAGTTATCGCTAGGGGCGCTGTACGTACCTACAATCTTTCATACATTTCATGTCATTTTCTTACGCAGTCGCTAGCAAGCACACCTAATGTAAATTCATGGTAAGCAGACAGATCGTCGGTGCACCTAGTGAGGGCTCAATATAATACGTCTTCCGTGGTCGGCACTCGAGAATATTCCTACCCCAACGGCCATAAGTTTCTAAGAACAATCTAATAAATAAAAATTTCGCGTCATATAGTGTTTGTAACAAAACTCCTCCCAAACGGCTTGACTGTTTCTTATGAAATGTGTGTATATTGAATAGGTCTGAGGTATTCCGTAGAACAGATACTATTGTTCTTACTGGTTGGAAAGAGTTTTTCACGCGTAGGAAGTCGCAGGCACAGCTGGCAATATTATAATTACTTACTGCTTACTTAAGTCTCTTACGAATCGTATAAAACATTAAGTCAATAAACTTAATTTACAATCAGATCTCAAAGTTTTAAACCACTCGTCAAATCGGAAGATTTTTCCGATTCAACTTGGATAATTTTAATCTTTAAAAACATCTTGAGGTCTTAAAACTTTCTTGGGTAATGGAATTAGATATTGAGCTGGGATTATTACATCTAAACTTTGTAATATACTCAATTATGTAATACATAAGTTTGAAACTTTGTAGAAATTGTTTTCTAGGATGTTAAGGTTCGAAAACAAGTATGATTTTTGTTAGATTACAGTTTTACATGAACTATGCAAAACGGGATGTTCGTGTGAACGTTAAGTATTATAAAATATTAGCGGCCGCCCGTGACTTCGTACGCGTTGACCCCGTTTTACCTCCTTAGGGGTGGAGTTTCGTAAAATCCGTTCTTAGTGAGCACCTAAGTTCTAAAAGGAAACCCCATGCAAAATTTGAGATTTCTAGCATTTATAGTTTCTGAGATTTCGTGATGAGTGAGTCAGTCAATCAGTGACCTTTCGCTATTATAGATATAGACAACTAAACGGAGGATCCCGCAAAAATAAGTTCCTGCAAAAAACGAGATGACTTCGCTAACTAGAAATCAAACCAGCTACCGACTTAGTGGTCAGCCAATCAATTAACCAGTGTCCACAATCCACTGGAACATAGGGTTAATCTACTTCCGGTCTGCCTTCCGGTTTAGTTCCAAGCCTTAAAGCGATGATTTGCCTGTAAAATAGTATGAAAATTAGTTTGGTAAGCTTGTTACTATATAAAGATAGCTCTATTTGACACGAAATTAATATACTTGTATGTTTGTATATTAAAGGTAGTATTATTATAGGCCTGTAGCTGTAGATTTATTTTCATAAATTAAACACTTGAAACTTAACACTTAACTTTCACATTATTATTGCCTCATTTTAAAAACATTAATAACTTTTGATCACTAACCTTTTTTTAGTGTGACATTGTAACAGAAGCTCATTGGCTTTAACGATACCGTTATTTTAACATTTTCGATTTTTCACAATTAATAGTAGGTAAGTTATTAGGAAGTAGTGGCATTAGGGCTTCGCCGGCGTTAATTTTGTCCGTGTCCCCTAAGCCCTAAAACTAGCATATGTTTTTTCGTGGGTCACAAATTACCTCTATACCCATTTTAAGGTTAAGCCAAACCAACGCGTGCAGCCCGCGTGCGAGATGGCTATAGCAATGACGATCAGTAGAAATCAGTAGGATCGCCATCGCCATCGCGAACGCGGACTGCACGCGTTGTTTGGTCGAACCTTATCGCGTGAGTGTCCTCTTTTGCAAAAGCCGGGTTAATAACTATGCTAGGATTCTCAATGGGTCTCAAACGAACTCTACACAAAATTTTATTAAAATCGGTTCAGAGGTTCAGCCGTGAAAGAGTAACATCCATCCACAAACATTTATAAATACTAGGAAGATTTATAAATACATCATCATCATCATCTCAGCCACAGGACGTCCACTGCTGAACATAGGCCTTCCCCAATTAAAAACTCTCTNTTGTTTTCTAGGATGTTAAGGTTCGAAAACAAGTATGATTTTTGTTAGATTACAGTTTTACATGAACTATGCAAAACGGGATGTTCGTGTGAACGTTAAGTATTATAAAATATTAGCGGCCGCCCGTGACTTCGTACGCGTTGACCCCGTTTTACCTCCTTAGGGGTGGAGTTTCGTAAAATCCGTTCTTAGTGAGCACCTAAGTTCTAAAAGGAAACCCCATGCAAAATTTGAGATTTCTAGCATTTATAGTTTCTGAGATTTCGTGATGAGTGAGTCAGTCAATCAGTGACCTTTCGCTATTATAGATATAGACAACTAAACGGAGGATCCCGCAAAAATAAGTTCCTGCAAAAAACGAGATGACTTCGCTAACTAGAAATCAAACCAGCTACCGACTTAGTGGTCAGCCAATCAATTAACCAGTGTCCACAATCCACTGGAACATAGGGTTAATCTACTTCCGGTCTGCCTTCCGGTTTAGTTCCAAGCCTTAAAGCGATGATTTGCCTGTAAAATAGTATGAAAATTAGTTTGGTAAGCTTGTTACTATATAAAGATAGCTCTATTTGACACGAAATTAATATACTTGTATGTTTGTATATTAAAGGTAGTATTATTATAGGCCTGTAGCTGTAGATTTATTTTCATAAATTAAACACTTGAAACTTAACACTTAACTTTCACATTATTATTGCCTCATTTTAAAAACATTAATAACTTTTGATCACTAACCTTTTTTTAGTGTGACATTGTAACAGAAGCTCATTGGCTTTAACGATACCGTTATTTTAACATTTTCGATTTTTCACAATTAATAGTAGGTAAGTTATTAGGAAGTAGTGGCATTAGGGCTTCGCCGGCGTTAATTTTGTCCGTGTCCCCTAAGCCCTAAAACTAGCATATGTTTTTTCGTGGGTCACAAATTACCTCTATACCCATTTTAAGGTTAAGCCAAACCAACGCGTGCAGCCCGCGTGCGAGATGGCTATAGCAATGACGATCAGTAGAAATCAGTAGGATCGCCATCGCCATCGCGAACGCGGACTGCACGCGTTGTTTGGTCGAACCTTATCGCGTGAGTGTCCTCTTTTGCAAAAGCCGGGTTAATAACTATGCTAGGATTCTCAATGGGTCTCAAACGAACTCTACACAAAATTTTATTAAAATCGGTTCAGAGGTTCAGCCGTGAAAGAGTAACATCCATCCACAAACATTTATAAATACTAGGAAGATTTATAAATACATCATCATCATCATCTCAGCCACAGGACGTCCACTGCTGAACATAGGCCTTCCCCAATTAAAAACTCTCTAAAAAACTCATTAAAACTCTTTTATTTCTGTAAATAGGCTTAAAAAAAGCACTTTTACACGTCCCAGTATTAACCCTACCACTGCTTCAGGACAATAAATGGGCCAGTGCTGAGAAGAAGCAGCGCAAGAAACTCAGTCACTATTGTCAGCCTCTTTTTCAAAGGTTTACATGCTTTAAAATGTACAAAGTTATAAATATTTATGCGAGCTAGGCAGTAACGTTATCCCAAACATTTTTATCTTATAATCATCGACTTTATAGTAGCCCTTTTTCATTAAGGTACTTTTAATATGTGCTTTGAATTTATGAATGGGTAGTTCTATAATAGTTTGTGGTAATTTATTAAAGAATTTAATACATTTTCCCATAAATGAATTACCAATCTTATGCAATCTGAAATTTGGAACGGCAAGTTTATTTTTGTTTCTTGTATTAAAGTTATGCAAATCGCTCTTTTTCGTTTCAATGCTTTCCATGTTGCCCGGTTGGTAGCGGCCTGCGTCCGGCGCCTTCCTGCTACCTTTATGATGTCGTGGGTTCACCTTGTGGGTGGGTTTTCCGGTACGCGGCCTCCACTTAAGAACCTCGCTGCCCCATCGGCCGTCAGTTCTGCGTACTATGTGCCCTGGTCTCTCTGTCCTACTAGGAAGTAGGATCTTTTATCTTTGATCAATTTCTCCACTTTGTAAGTTTATCAATTCCTAAGAAGCACAAATCCCTGTGGAAATCAGGGCGATTCTACTTTGTCCTCCCAATTGAGCTGACCTAGACAGAACATTACAATAATAAAGGACTAGGCTAGAGGTCATAGCAGACTTATCAACTCGGAAAGGGATCGACAAGGTATTGCCTTTTGCGAGCTTTCATCACCTTTCGCGCGCTGTGAACCGTGAGTCGAGACGTTTACGTTCGTTCGTTCATCATCATCATCATTTCAGCCATAGGATGTCCACTGCTGAACATAGGCCTTCCCCAATGCTTTCCATGTTGCCCGGTTGGTAGCGGCCTGCGTCCAGCGCCTTCCTGCTACCTTTATGATGTCGTTGGTCCACGTTGTGGGTGGACGTCCCACGCTGCGTTTTCCGGTACGCAGCCTCCACTTAAGAACCTTGCTGCCCCATCGGCCGTCAGTTCCGCGTACTATGTGCCCTGGTCTCTCTGTCCTACTAGGAAGTAGGATCTTTTAACTTTGATCAATTTCTCCACTTTGTAAGTTTATCAATGAGGATCAGTACTGTTGTAGAAAATTNTCGTCAATTTTTGTCGTAGAACAAAAATTTTTGGACTGTGTATTAAGGATTTCTTAGCCCTATAAATCTGCATTCACAGCTAAAAATCGAAATGATCCTCATTCCTAAGAAGCACAAATCCCTGTGGAAATCGATTCTACTTTGTCCTCCCAATTGAGCTGACCTAGACAGAACATTACAATAATAAAGGACTAGGCTAGAGGTCATAGCAGACTTATCAACTCGGAAAGGGATCGACAAGGTATTGCCTTTTGCGAGCTTTCATCACCTTTCGCGCGCTGTGAACCGTGAGTCGAGACGTTTACGTTCGTTCGTTCATCATCATTTCAGCCATAGGACGTCCACTACTGAACATTGGCCTCCCCCAATGATTTCCATGTTGATCGATGGTAGCGGCCTGCGTCCAGCGCTTTCCTGCTACCTTTATGATGTTGTCGGTCCATCTTGTTGGTGGATATCCCACGTTCATATCGTTCGTTCGTTTCAGTCCAATGACGTCCACTCCTTGGCAAGGACCTCCCCCAAGGATATCCATAAGGACCGGTCGCGGTCCGGCGTTGCCCGCATCCAGGTTATCCCGCGTTAACGTTTACGTTACGGTACGGAGAAGTGTGCGTTGCAGTATGGAGTTTCATACAAAGAAAACTGACCGCCTCGAGTTGACACGGTTACGATCCCTTTCCAGATTGATAAGTGTGCTACGTCCTTTATAAAGGACTAGAATAATAAAGGACTAGGGACCACAGACCGGGCCTCTAGAGATATGGCAGGCTGTAAATAAATGAGTAGATGGAATTAATCTTTTATACAGAGTGTCCCTAAAAGATTGGGCCGAACTAAAATAGGTTGAGAGCTGCCTGATAAGTTAGACTAAGTATTAAAGCCTTTTTCGAGATCATTAATAATTAAAATGATTGAGTATTGCCAAGGGTTTTGTAACAAAATTCATCAAAATGTTATATTAATATTAATATAGCCATTCAAGATTCTTCTAGTGTTTATAAATTTATAGGTAGAAAATTACAAATATTCGTTTTACTTCGATAAAAAATATCGACAATATTTCTTCACAATTCATCTCAAAAGTGTAAGTAACGTTTAGTAGAGTATTTTTGAATAATAATTATTACTACTAGGAGGTACTAATTTCATTTTCTTTTATAAGTTTAAAACAAGCTTTTTTGTCATTTTCTGTTTGTATGATCAAAACAGAAGTCCAAGTAATCCAAGCAACCACAACATTAATGGTCTTGTTGATTTTAATGTAGGTACAAAATCATCATCACCATTTCAGCCATAGGACGTCCACTGCTGAACATAGGCCTCCCCCAATGACTTCCAAATCGCACGGTTGGTAGCGGCCTGCATCCAGCGCCTTCCTGCCACATCAGGTCGTCGGTCCACCTTGTAGTAGGACGTCTCACGCCGCAGTTTCCGGTACAAATGAAGCTTGGAAAAAATGTATGACCTACTTTGTCGTTCAGAATAGGTTCCTAAATGTACTCGTATAATTACTTAATAGGTTTTACTTTTCGATTTCAGTGTTATTCGGTAACATTGCCAAATTGTACTTAATAAAATACTAAACTTAACTAACCGTAATCTTCATGGAATGGTTAACTTCCTTTTTACCGTCTATTTCGAGATTATTGATGTTATTCGGGAACCACATAGATTTTTATTCGGTTGTAAAACAGTTTTTTGGCCATCTGCCCACTGCTCGTTGTACGCGGTATTGCACAACTCCCAGCCTCTGGTGGTAGTTTTTAATTGGGTTGATGGAATAACTACATAAAAGCTAGGGTTAAAGTTAAATTCACCTCTTACTTATGTGCAGAAAGGGGTCAGATTTGAACAATGCCTTATTAAACAACTACACGCAGGAGGTTTAATGAATGCTGCTGACGACGCCACTCTTGTAGCGGAGTTTTGGGCTGACACAAGACAAGAAGAAGAATGCCTTATATTTTTTTTATCTGACACTAGCTATGCCCATAACTTCGTACGCGCGAAAAACTCTAGTCCAGTCTTTAGTACAAAATAATGAGGTTACCTGGAAAGTTTTCCGGGAGTTTTGTAAATTGGTATTTCTATAGATTCTATAGGCAACGCACCTGTAACGCCCCTGGGTCTGCGGATGTTTATGGGCGACGGTAATCATTTACCATCAGGTGATCCGTTTGCTCGTAAGATTTCGATGCGCTCTTTACGAATTTCCATTTTGCGACTTCGTGTCGTTGCCGCGAGCGCCGCCATATTGGAAAAGTAAAGTACATTAAAGTAATNACAGCTGGGAATATTATAATTACTTACTGCTTACTTAAGTCTCTTACGAATCGTATAAAACATTAAGTCAATAAACTTAATTTACAATCAGATCTCAAAGTTTTAAACCACTCGTCAAATCGGAAGATTTTTCCGATTCAACTTGGATAATTTTAATCTTTAAAAACATCTTGAGGTCTTAAAACTTTCTTGGGTAATCGAATTAGTATTGAGCTGGGATTATTACATCTAAACTTTGTAATATACTCAATTATGTAATACATAAGTTTGAAACGTTGTAGAAATTGTTTTCTAGGATGTTAAGGTTCGAAAACAAGTATGATTTTTGTTAGATTACAGTTTTACATTGAAATATGCAAAACGGGATGTTCGTGTGAACGTTAAATATATAAAATACTAGCGGCCGCCCGCGACTTCGTACGCGTGGACCCCGTTTTACCTCCTTAGGGGTGGAGTTTCGTAAAATCCGTTCTTAGTGAGCACCTAAGTTCTAAAAGGAAACCCCATGCAAAATTTGAGATTTCTAGCATTTATAGTTTCTGAGATTTTGTGATGAGTGAGTCAGTCAATCAGTGACTTTTCGCTTTTAAACGGAGGATCCCGCAAAAATAGGTTCCTGCAAAAAACGAGATGTCTCCGCTAACTAGAAATCAAATCAGCTACCCACTTAGTGGTCAGCCAATCAATTAACCAGTGTCCATAATCCACTGGAACATCGGGCCAATTCAGCCAAACCAACGCGTGTAGCCCGCGTGCGCGATGGCGATGATGATTAGTAGAAATCGTGTACGCGGACTGCACGCGTTGGTTTGATCGAACCTTCACAAAAGCTGGGATAAAAACTATCCTAGGAGTCTCAATGGGTCTCAAGCGAACTCTACACTAAATATTAAAATCGGTTCAGAGGTTCAACCGTGAAAGAGTAAACACAACATTTATAAATTACTATGAAGATTTATAAATACATCATCATCATCATCTCAGCCATAGGACGTCCACTGCTGAACATAGGCCTTCCCCAATGCTTTCCATGTTGCCCGGTTGGTAGCGGCCTGCGTCCAGCGCCTTCCTGCTACCTTTGTGATGTCGTCGTTTCAGCCCACTGCTTGGCAAAAGCCTACCCCAAGGATATCCATAACGACTGGTCGCAGTCCTGCGCTGCCCGCATCCAGGTTCTTCCCGCGTTAACGTTTACGTTACGGTGCGGATAAGTGTGCGTTGCAGTATGGAATTTCACAAAGAATACTGACCGCCACGAGTTGATAATTACGATCCCTTTCCGGGTTGATAAGTGTGCTACGTCCTTTATAAAGGACTAGAATAATAAAGGACTAGGGACCACAGACCGGGCCTCTAGAGATATGGCAGGCTGTAAATAAATGAGTAGATGGAATTAAACTTTTATACAGAATGTCCCTAAAAGATTGGGCCGAACTAAAATAGGTTGAGAGCTGCCTGATAAGTTAGACTAAGTATTAAGTATTAAAGCCTCTTTTGAGATCATTAATAATTAAAATGATTGAGTATTGCCAAGGGTTTTGTAACAAAATTCATCAAAATGTTATATTAATACAGCAATTCGAGATCCTTCGAGAGTATTAATCTATAGGTAGAAAATGCCAAATAATTGTTTCATCACAATAATCATCTCGAAAGTGAAATAAGTTACGTTTAACAGAGTATTTTTGGTTAATTTCACTTGTTTAAAAAAAGCTATTTTAATTTTAATGTAGGTACAAATTAATCATGATCATCATTTCAGCCACAGGAAGTCCACTGCTGAACGAAGGCCTTCCCCAATGACTTCCACATCGCACGGTTGGTAGCGGCCTGCATCCAGCGCCTTCCTGCTACATCAGGTCGTCGGTACGCCTTGTAGGAGGGCGTCTTACGCTGCGGTTTCCGGTACAAATAAAACTTGGAAAAAATGTGTGACCTACTTTGTCGTTCAGAATAGGTTCCTAATATGTACTCGTATCCGTATACTTACTTATATCAATAGGTTTTACTTTTCGATTTCAGTGTTATTCGGCAACATTGCCAAACTGTACTTAATAAAATACTAAACTTAACTAACCGTAATCCTCATGGAATAGTTAACTTCCTTTTTACCGTCTATTTCGAGATTATTGATGTTATTCGGGAACCACATAGATTTTTATTCGGCTGTAAAACAGTTTTTTGGCCATCTGCCCACTGCTCGTTGTAGGTACGCGGTAGATATTGCACAACTCCCAGCCTCTGGTGGTAGTTTTTAATTGGGTTGATGGGATAACTACATAAAGCTGGGGTTAAAAGTGAAATTAACTTCTTATATGCAGAAAAGGGTCAGATTTAATCAATTCGTTATTAAACAACTACACGCAGGAGGATTTAATGAATGCTGCTGACGACGCCACTCTTGTAGCGGAGTTTTGGGCTGACACTGTGTAGGTTTGTTGTCGACACGATAAGAAGAAGAAGATTGCCTTATATTTTTTTTAGCCCATAACTTCGTACGCGCGAAAAACTCTAGTCCAGTCTTTGGTACAAAATAATGGAAAGTTTTCCGGGAGTTTTGTAAATTGGTATTTCTATAGATTCTATAGGCAACGCACCTGTAACGCCTCTGGGTCTGCGGGTGTCTATGGGCGACGGTAATCACTTACCATCAGGTGATCCGTTTGCTCGTAAGATTTCGATGCGCTCTTTACGAATTTCCACTTTGCGACTTCGTGTCGTTGCCGCGAGCGTCGCCATATTGGAAAAGTAAAGTACATTAAAGTAAAAACTAAATTGAAATAATACTTTTATTACGAACGGAAAAGTCACATGACCTTCAACATCAAAAGGACTTTATCGTTATACATATTTCCGACGATTCCAGAATTCGGGTTCAACAGAAGTATTTATTACTATGCCCTAACTAAGTGCCCTAAAAAGCTATTTCCAAAAATATACATGTGGAATCCATTTGTCAACCAAATATACTATTACTGAAGAATGTGTATTATGTTAAAGGTTACGTGACGTACTTTCGTTATCGTAAAAAGTTATTAATTAACTATAATGTACTTTCTGTGTCTAGTTTCTACCCGGTCATTTTGTTCATGACTTATTTAAAAGCAATTTGTTAGAAAGACCTATGTTCTTCTAATTAAATTCTTTGGGGGTCCAATGACAGTTTAACTTACCCCCGGGACAAACTTGACCTTCACTGGTTGGGTTATTGGCGTTCAAGCTGTAGATCCTGGCTACACAGGAGTTGCAGCGGTGGAACGAGAGGCGGGACTAGTCCCGTGCTGACAGTTTCTTCCGCCACTTCTTCTCAGCACCAGCCCATAATGTTGTCCTCAATTGGTGGTAGGGCAAGCTATATTGGGACGTATAAGCGCCCTGGCTGCTAAGCTCTGAATAAAAACTTTGACTTTGACTATCCTCAGATTCATAATTGAGTATCGTTTCATACGATCGTTTAGGCTAGCAGCTTACATAATAGAACAGGTGTTTAATATTTATATAACCGAAGCCAGAGCTATGATATACGCCTGTATACAAGATCCGAACCAAACTACCTACAAATATTCACAAACGATATGGACTAAGTGATTCTGCTCAGGGCTGTCGCTTTGATATTTTGTATTTAAGTTAATTTATTTGTAAGATTTTCTTAAGTCCTTAAAAGTAGTAAAAACCAATGGAAATATGAACGGAATCTAAATAGAAACATAACATTCAATATATCAATTAATTGTATAGGTATTACAATAATCAGGTGATCCGTTTGCTCGTTTGCCTCCTGTCACATAAAAAAATCAGAATTTATTAAAAACTGTTTTCTGAATTAAGTTTTTTTTGTCACAGGCATTTTAACATCACTGTTGACTGAAATTATGTTTGAAAGAATCAATCAGTTTTACTTTAATGATAATGTGGAATGGTTATTTTTGCCTTGTTAAATATGTTAACGTTACTGTTCCCACCTCTCGTTCCCACCGCTGCAACTCCTGTGTAGCCAGGATCTACAGCTTGACCGCCAATAAAAACCCAACCAGTGAAGGTCAAGTTTGTCCGTGAAATTTGCTATAGCTATAAAATAGGTGACAAAAAGTTATCACTGAAACTAATTTGGACAGGCCAACCATTAGTTCACCGTAGAATATTAATCTTACGCCGACCTTTGGCTGGTATCAGATGGTAAAACTCCATCGAGTAGATGAAACATTATCGAGCGCTCGAAATTAACGGTTTTTGTCCGTCAAACGTCACGTGATATATTAATGTTAAGGAGCAAAGATGTTCCGATAAGGTTCTGAACTTCCGGTAAGCTCTTTTATATTGTACTTTCGATTCCGATTTTGGTTTTTAAATCGGAAGTTATATCGGAGGTCTATGCATAGTGGGGCTTTGGCGACACGTACAGACTAAAGACTTACTCAGGTATAAACCTACCTGTATTTTTTGGAATAACTAGAATTTAATATGGTATTTGACACCACCAATCAATTGATGTACTTTTTAAGTTTGTCAAAACGAGGCTCTCCCATATACATATTATTTTGTATGGCAAAACAAGCCTGTGACGTCACTGTTTTCTCAACTCAACTACTTTTTGCAATTACAATGCAACCAAAAATCTTAATTTACAGGTAATTTAAAATTAAATATGTTTGTAAGACCTAAAGTGCATTTTTAAAAAAGTTGTGAATTAGAATTATTGGGGAATATAAGTGTCAAATAATGCATTTAATTTAATTGTCTTAGACCTGCTCTTTTAACACGTCATCTCTCTTCTACTCTACCTCAGATTCCGGTTTCGAATTGAGTTCCAATAAAACCACTTCCGTAACACCCCTGATGAATTCACTGACAACCCTAGCGCCATCTTGACTATTAGCGGAGTGACCCATTTCTGCGCCAATACAGTCGTCACACTGTACCTTAGTCTTTAAGGTGAAGTATTAGGGTTTGATTTGGAGTGTAGAGTTGGGGATGACTGTCAAACCCGAATCGCTCACAAAAGGGTGTGAAGCAGGGCTGACAAATTGACGTATTATTCATGAGGAATGTGATGTGGTTGACAAGTCTGATTATTTTAATTTTATTAGGAAAGAGTTTGAGGTTTGTTCTCTAATTTTGAAGGTCGAAAATTTTGACCCATTTTCAGGGAATTAATTATTCAAATGGAGAAACATAATGGGACTCTTTTTCACCACCGCAAACACTCCTTTTTGAAAGATTTAAGGTGTTCTTAGTATGAAGTAGGCAGTAGGATTATTCGACTACATAACTAGGGGTACATAGTACGCAGAACTGACGGCCGATGGGGCAGCAAGGTACTGGAGTGGAGGCCACGTACCGGAAAGCGCAGCGTAGAACGACTCATATAGGTAGCAGGAAGGCGCTGGATGCAGGCCGCTACCAACCGGGCGATATGGAAATCATTGGGAGAGAGGCCTATGTTCAACTGTGGACGTCCTGTAGATGTTAATGATGATGATGATTAAGAGGCATAGTATGAGGTAGGCAGTAGGAATAATCGACCACATATTTAAGGGCTTATGTAACTATGTAGTTGCAATAATTTTGTCAAAAGTCAATTTTTTACTCTGTCGAGTATCTCATAAATTTCAAGCCATTTATTTTCAACAAAAACGTTTTCATTTTTCACTGGCTCATTGTATGCAACTCATGCCTCGTAAAACACGAAAGTGCTTACAACTTTTTAAAATAATTATCTTAGATAACCTTCCTTAGGTACCATAATAGAGTGACAAATGGGCCATCTCAAAATATAAAGATCTTTTCATAAACACGGAAATGAAAGAAAAAGTCCCAACAATTGTTCTTTAGAAAGAACATTTTCACGCAAACTTTTAATTATGATTAAAATGCGAGCCACGGGAGTACTTCTTAGCTTTTTAATAAAGTTCCATTATTTTTTTATTAAAGAACAAATGGTTTTAGCGCGTCGAAATTTTGATTCTTTTGTTTTTGACTGACTTCAAAAAAGGAAGTTCTCTCCGGTGGCGGTCACTTGGAAGATTTTCCCATCTTCCCCGGTCTTCCAATTGGGAAAATTCCCTTTTTTCGCCATAAGGGGGAAGCCTGTCGTGGGAATATGGGAATGCCCCATATTTTATAATCCCTATAGATTATTCGGGCTTACACCTACCTGATATTACCCCATTTCCTCTACATACTTGTTTACTCCCTCGATTGATATGTTAAAGTGAAAAAACGGGATTGACACGTACGCAGTCGCGGGCGGCCGCTAGTCATATTATAATCTGACGGAATTCACAATTTTACGGTGACTTATTGAACTTCTATACTTTTAAGACACTGCAAATTGCAATGCACTTTTGATCGATGCGTTCAAAAATAGCTCTCATGTCGCCCACATAAGACTTACGATCATAAAGTATCTTGTGGTCCCATAAAGTGCATTTATGGCATTCTTTATGGGAGTGCAGGTAACACTGACCCACTTAGGTGTCAATTTAGCCCGGCGAAGTTTATGCGGTCAATAGGGCGTAATATGGCTGACATATGGGTTACGTGGACTCTACAAATGCGATTATAGCTCTGATGAATTAAAAACAGTACTTACACTTAGGGTGGGTTGCACCATCTTACTTTAACTTTAACAAATGTCAAAAAATTTACAAACTCCGTACAAGAAACACCGCTTATCGTTATAGTTACGGTCAAAGTTAGGTGGTGCAACTCAGCCTTATTGTCAAAAACAAACAAAAACAAAAACTTTAATAACAACTGTTATCTTTCTGGATTGTCTGGAAAAGATCGCTACCTTATCACTAAGAGCTTAAACTATAACGCTACCTAGCTTAAGCTTAATTTTTTTTTTATGTCGGTGTGTCTGTAGTTTTCAAAAATTAATCCTTTATTTCACTATTTTATGATTTATTTTTGCAATTAAACAGTTAATAAGCCAAATAACAACGATTAGTGTTTAAAAGTCGGTTCCTTGTCTAACTGAATTTAACACAGGCGAAGCCATAGGTAAAAACTAGTGAAATAGTTTTGTCGCAAAATCTTCACACATTTATCAAGCCCATGTCATATATATATGTCATATAACTGTCGAATAGCATCGGTTGGATGACACACGAGGCGTGTCACTTTGACCCGAGTGCACTATTTAATATTGATAGATGGAGCTTACTTTTGTACCCGATCCGTCAATGCTTAAAATTCTTATACCCGTATTCACCAACGATACTTGCTTAACTGAAGCAGCAAATCGAACGCACTGTGGTTGGTTCGTGTGTCACCCTGTGCGTCCACGCGCACTGTGAGACGTCATAGTAAGCGCTCCTGCGCTCTATTTTATTCTTTAACATAAAACCTCAAAGTTGCAAAAAAAGTTTTTCAATTTCTGGAGCCGTACTTATTTTTTTAATTACACACATTTATAGCTTTTTATATCGATTCAATTGGCAATAAAAAAGGTATTGAGGAAATGAACAAACAAACCCGCGGTGAATTTTTCAAATTACAAATCCATTTAAGCTTTAAACGCTCGCTTAATGATTATAAATTACAAAATAATCACCTTTAAGAGCATAAGGGATAATTACGTTATATATTTCGCAAAATTCATCACAATTTCTGTTTTCAGACACAACTGAAGTTGTTTTAGTAGTATTTGCTGTAATGACGGCTAATAATATGTAGACTTCCAAATGAGTAGAATAGAACCACCCCCATACTTCTTGTGAATGTCGTAAAATACACTTAGGGACAAAATATGTGAACATCAAGCCTTTTTCAACCTGTCTGGCCAGTGGGGAGAGATGGTCTTTAAATAGTTTCTTTACGAGATCGAATCAGTGTGCCTACCATGAGTTTACGTTAGGTGAGCTCGCTTGCGAATACGTCAAAAATTCTATGAAGATTTTATTTCTTGAAAGTAGCCGCTAGGGGCGCTGCACAATATGTCATACATTTAAATGTCATTTTTTTACTCAGTTGCTAGCGAGCACACCTAACGTAAACTCATGGTAGGCACACAGAAATCAGAAGATCCGTAAACGTATTAAAGTCGCTGACATAGCCCCAAGGATTACAGCAAACTGTAGTGGCGATGAGCAGTGCACGTAGCACGCACAAAAGACCGATGGAGTAGCAGGATTCTGGAATGTCACGTACCGGCAAGCGCAGCTTGGGATGTTCACCCATAGACAACCCCATAAAGGCGGTCAATCTGACAATAATCAGAGGAGGCCTATGTTCAGCAGTGACGTCTGTGGATGAAATGATTATGTTGATGACCCCTTAGGAAATGACATGAGCTTTTTAGTGCCTCATAAGCTCATATCATCGATATTTCTTTTTTGTGTAGAGTGAGCATTCTCCAACCAGCTACACTGTGTACATAATCACCTAAATGTGGTTATGTAACATTTCAGCGCCGGCTTCTACACGATGTCATTTGCATATTAATCGCAACAGTAATTAACGTTTGAATTTGTTTCTCTTTTATATTCGTTGAGCTTTGCCGAAGTCAGTCGTTAGGCGACGTTCCAAAGTGGAAAATCGTTCCAAAGTGGCGTGGAAAAGGTGCTTGAAAGGCTTTCTTTTAGGGTTCCTTAAACAGAGTGCCAATAAGACCCTTTAGGTTTGGAACATTATTACAATTTCTTTGTCTTTGCGTCCGTCTATCATAAGCAGACTATCAGTAATTATGTTATCAATCTTATTGTAATTTCTTCCTTCACCAATGACATTCTAAATCTCTCCAATATACGAATTGTCTTGTACTTATTCGCACTGTCACTATTACTACATACAAAGTCGCTTTCCGCTGTCTGTCCCTATGTATGCTTAGTTCCTTAGAACTACGAAACGGATTATGATGCATTTTTTTAAATAGATAGAG
This sequence comes from Ostrinia furnacalis, assembly GCF_004193835.3. Lineage (NCBI taxonomy): Eukaryota > Metazoa > Arthropoda > Insecta > Lepidoptera > Crambidae > Ostrinia > Ostrinia furnacalis. The sequence goes on along the minus strand of NW_021132634.1, from coordinate 233,229 downwards.
TGACTCAAGATGAAGGTTTATAGGTATCGTCGTCTCAGCCAAATGACGTCCACTGCTGGACAAAGGCCTCCCCCAAGGTTTTTCACAAACGGTCCTGCGCTGTCCGCATCAGAATTATAGAAGAGAAAAGCCGGATAGTTCCATTGCAACCTTGCGAAGCCGGGGCGGGCCGCTAGTATAGAAACAAAGACGATTAATTAGATCACCTTTTCCAGAATTTCCCGTAACCAAACACTGCAATCATAAATTTGTTTTAATGAAGGGAACCCTTTTTGTCATTCAAGAATGACTCTAATGACTGGATAGTGTTAAGGGTCTTCCCACAACTCCCGGAAAACTAGGAAATTGTGATGTGAAATCATTAGACGAAAGAAACTGCGGGTTAGCTTTTGTGTCGTGGTCTAAATAATATAATTTTTATTTTAAAAACACTGTGACATAATATACAGGTACAGTCTTTTATAATGGGCCAGTAGAATTAAACACAAAAATGAATTAAATCGGAAATAATTCCTACTAAAGATTTTAGTACTTTAATGGCTTCATTGGTTGCCCATAAAGACTCTCCTAGGTTTTCGACTTCGACGGAGTAGTGCTTAAGTGGTGGGGCCCCCGAAAGGGGCGCTTTTTCGGTTTTCCGGTTATACCGCGTAAAGGACTTAAGCTTGGGATTGGAATTCGCTGCCTGCTGCTGTATTTCCTGAACACTGTAATCCGGGAGTTTTCAAGGCGAGAGTGAATAGGCATTTACAGAGCAGATAATATGTACCATCCTAGACTGCATCTCACTTAACACCAGGTGCGATTGCGGTCAAATACCTGCCTTGTCTTGCATAAAAAAAAGTTTAAATTGATAATTCGCTTCGCTGTGGCGTTGTTTTGTATGTAGATCGCTTCGCTCCGTGAAGTGATTTAAAAATCACGACACTTGTCACGAATGTTACTGTCTAGGAAGCCTTGATATAGGAGACGAATAAGAATTTACTCAGATAAAGTTGATTTGAGCGTAAACCACAAGTGCATAGGGGTTCCTTTTAGAATATAGGTGCTTACTAAGACGGGATTTTGCAAAATTTAACCCGTACGAAGTCCCGGGCGGCCGCTAATATAATAAAAAATCTAGTTTTTAACATTTTCTTCTCTTCTCGCTTAAAGCTTCTGACTTGAGCCAGCTTGAATGAACCCTCATCCCGGGTCAAACTTCGTCACAGAACTCTGTCCCCGCCGTTTGTTTAATTAAAATAACTCCTTTATGGAAGTTATGCTTTATTAAACAGGGGTTAAATACTTATGGGGATAACGTAAAGATTACGTCAACATTTTAATGCAGTTAACAGTTCTAATTTTATTTACATAAAGCGGCCGCCCGCGGCTTCTTACCGTGGATCCCGTTTTACCCCCTTTTAGGGGTAGAGTTCCGTAAAATCCTTTCTTAGCGGATGCTACGTCATAAAATCTACCTGCATGCCATACGATACGATGCTAATACGATTATGGAATTCTGTAAAATTAAATAATTTCTGAATCAATATTTTATACATTTCCTACATATAGTATAGCTTCGGTATTGTATACATTTCCTAAGATTTTTATACAATTCCTAGATTTCATACATTTCCTGTAACATATACCTAGATAACTTTTGCCTGTGTCTTCGTCCGTGTTTTCGGGCTGTATGGATTTTGCGATTTTGCGACTGTATCGATGCAGCATCACGATTTCGCGACTTCATGCGTTCGGAAGCGGTATCGGATCGCGCGTTTTAACGACTCTATTGATGCAGCATCACGATTTCGCGACTTCATGCGTTCGGAAGCGGTATCGGATCGCGCGTTTTAACGACTCTATTGATGCAGGGNTGTGGAATGTGTCGGTGACAAAGGTGACTGAGTTTCTTCCGCCACTTCTTCTCAGCACCAACCCATATGTTGTCCCGAAGTGGTGGTAGGGGAAGTTTTATTTGGGACGTGTATAAGCGCTCTGGAATGGGTCTAAGTACTGAATAAAATCATAGCTCGCAGAATTGCTAAAATCAAGTGGCAGTGGGCGGGTCACATAGCTCGTAGGGACGATGGCCGTTGGGACAGGAAAGTTCTCAAGTGGCGACCACGGGCTGGAAGACGTAGCGTGGGCAGGCCTCCTACTAGGTGGACCGACGATTTGGGGAAGAACCTGGATGCGGGCAGCGCAGGACACCGTTCATTGTGGAAAACTTTGGGGGAGGCCTTTGTCCAGCAGTGGACGTCATTTGGGTGAAACGAACGAACGAATGAACGAACGAACTGAATACAAGCTTTGACTTTGACTTTGCTGCCTAAAAAGCATATGTGCTGTGGCTCTTACACATTGCCCCCCACAGTATCTTTTTGCATCACATCGGACGTTAATATCTGTTCAAAGTCGCGTGTCAAGATAAGCGAGATAACGGTTAGCCGGAATTTTGATAGCAGCTGTACTGTTGTGTACATAAGTGTTGTACCTAATTGATTGTTGAAAAAAAGGTGCTCTTTTTCCCAAAATAACGTTTTTTTTTCGCTTTTGTTTACATCAGCCTAACCTACATAAACTATTTATTATAATGTTAATTAAGTTATGTTCCCCGATTCAAACGTCAACGTCGAATGAGTTATAAAAACTGTTTGTTAAAACATTTTTGAGTATGAGTAGAATACGGGCCAAATCCTCCATTTACCTTTAGAAAATTAGAGAGGATAATTGGAGAGAGATTCGCGGAGAAGAATAAATGGTCTGACAAAACGATAATAACGTTGTCTCTCAAAGTGGTCCCAATAACATCAAGAAAAGATCTAATCCCATCAAAAACAACCTACTTGTCAAAAAAACCAAGTCTCGCAACTCAGGTTATTGTTCTACGGTAAAAAGTTGTGAGATCCATGTAATACCAAGTCCAGGCCAGGAAATCTTTAACGTTTTACATAAATTATTGACTTGGCCATCGCACTAAATAATTTAATTTACACGTGTTTTCATGCAATGACCAAGTCAATATATTTATGTAAAACGTTAAAGATTTCCTGGCCTGGACTTGGTATTACATGGCTCTCACAACTTTTTACCTGTAGAACAACTGAGTTGCGAGACTTGGTTTTTTTGACAAGTATTGTTTTTGATGGGATCTCATTTCTTTTTGTATTTTGTAGACAGCAGTTATGTATCTAGAAAACTGGACCGAAATTGAAAAATTTTGCTAGACTTGGCGGTTGCACTACCGTGCCCCCAAATATTTTAGTTTTTCCTTGATTCATACACCAAACACTACTTATATTCCAAATTTGAAGCTTCTTGGTCTGCTAGAAGTACCTTAGAATTTTGATGATCGGTGAGTCAGTCAGTCAGTCAGTCAGTCAGTGAGTGACAAAATTAAGTAACTTTGACCCGTTATAATTCTTAAACTACTGGTTCAAATTGAATGAAATATTAAATATACCGTGTCTTTACAATGCCTGCATAGCTAATGAAAATTCAGCCTTCTAGTTTTATCCACAACGAAGTTACAGGCGGTCGAAAATGGCCTGAATTGCTTCGAGAAAAGGATGGTACGGCCGTGCCGCTTTTTAGTCAGTGAGTGACAAAATTAAGTAACTTTGACCCGTTATAATTCTTAAACTACTGGTTCAAATTGAATGAAATATTAAATATACAGTGTCTTTACAATGCCTGCATAGCTAATGAAAATTAAGCCTTCTAGTTTTATCCACAACGAAGTTACAGGCGGTCGAAAATGGCCTGAATTGCTTCGAGAAAAGGATGGTACGGCCGTGCCGCTTTTTTGCTCGACTTGGTGGGGGCACTGCCGTGCCCCCAGATGAGGGACTATCAGGAAAATCAGTCCTCACTATAGGGTGTGAAAGAATTTAAAAATCAGACAAGGCATGATTATTATAAGTCATGCAATAGAAGTACAAGGCAGTGGATCATTATTATATGATCCAAAGCAAAGTAATTACTTAAGTATTGTGCCAAGTTAATTTCAGAGTGCGCTGACGTAGCCACAAAATTTAGGGAGACCCATGTGCGAGTATTTTAATTGCTTTCTACAGTGACAGCTAATTTGGGCACAAAAGTTTGTTTTTACTTGGTTCAGGTTAAAAATAGATTTTAATCTGTATACTGTTTGCCTCACTGGATAAACCTTGGACAGTTAAAGTACAGTGAGGTACAAAAGTGAAATCAAATTTTTACTTCGAAAATTGTTGCTTATTAAACACAAACTTCCTCATTCTTTTTGTTTCATCGTCATCATCATCATTCAGCCAAAGGACGTCTACTGCTGAACATATTTCTTCCCCAATGATTTTCACATCGTCCGGATAGCGGCCTGCGTCCAGCGCATTCCTGCTACCTTTATGAGGTCGTCGGGTGGACGTCCCACGCTGCGTTTCCCGATACGTTCACTCTGTTTATCGTTAACTAAAATAAGAAATGATTTATTTCACATAAAAAAAAATACTCCCAATATTAACCCTCTTCAAAATATTCGTAAAATTAAAATCGCCTTTATTCTTCTGCCTGAAAGTCCTAGTCATTTATTTTTTGAAAGTTAGGCTTTTACAAAAGACTTGGTAATGATCCCAGCTACCTCTATACCAAATTTCATTGAAATTGGCTCAGTGGTTTAGAAAAGGCTAAAGGCAGACAGTTACCTTCGCAGTTACAATTTGGATTAACCAATTCTTCGAAGGGCTGCCTTCAAAGTACGTACTCGTATACATATTTCATTCATAGTTTGACAGTGACGTGTGTTGAATAGTTGATTTCAATTTATATTCAGCCACAGACAATACCTAAACAAAACAATTATCTAATTGAACTACGTTGTGTATGTGATAGGCATACATAGTTATATAAAGTCATGTGACCTATATTAATTAAATTTCAATGTAGATTTGAAACTCCATAGTTTAATAATACGTAATCTTGTTTACTTATTGAACAACTAGCTTTTGCCCGCGGCTTCGCCCGCGTGGAATTTTGTCTGTCACAGAAAACCTTTATCGTCTACTGTTTCAAAAACCGAGATAAAAACTATCCTATGTCCTTTCCCAGGACTCAAACTATCTCTATGCCAAATTTCATCAAAATCGGTTCAGTGTATTAGGCATGAAAGCAAGACAGACAGACAGAGTTACTTTCGCATTTATAATATTAAATTATAGTATAGATATTAGTATAGATAGTTTTTTACGCTGATTCTTCGCAGCTACTTAGCTGACCCGGCGAACTTCGTACCGCCTATGTTCATCAGAAGTAATGTAGGATTCTAGAAGTGAAAAGATTTTTCAAATCGGTCCAGTAGTTTCGGAGCCTATTCTATTGAATAGGCTCCGACAACACAATAAACAAACAATCAAATTAATCTTTCCTCTTTATAATATTATACCAAACTTCATAATATTATACCAAAAGAAAGAGTTACGAGTATAAGAGTGACAGTTAACCTTTGAACCTAGCAAATAAAATATTCATCTTTTTCCAAATCCCAAATTCTAAGCAATCTTTTGACCATTTCCAGACAGAAAAATTCCAATGAAAACTATCAAAGAGAAAAAGGAATGATTTTATCAATTACCTCTAGTTTTTTAATAACAAACAACTTGTAGAAACCTGATTTTGGTAAAAAAGGAAATATTTGAAATGTCAGTAGATATTTCTATTAAACATTTCAGGGCTTGTCGGGTACCATCTTCAGTATTCCGTTTTATTTGAGAAGAGAAACATCAAAGGTACTGTCTATTTCACGAAAAGGTCGTTTTAATCAAAATTTCATTCGCCGTTTTGCGTCCCTAAATACTTACTATGAATGTTAGAGAGATTCCTAGAGGAATTTTTGAAACTTCAGAAGACTATTGTAATGCTAAATATGTCGAAGTCATGATGATTTTTTTAAAGTTTATAATTGCGTAGTTGAATATTGAAGTAAGACGAAATTAGAACCTCTAGCGGTGAACCCTTCTGTTTCAAATTCAGAGGTTTTGGATTCGATTCCCAATGAGACCTAAATTTTCAGTTCGGTTTCCTTAATCTAGGTTTTCTACCACAATTTAACCTAAAAGTTGGTCGCCATTTATGTTTTATCCGCTATTTTCATATCGGTAAAACGAGAATAAAATTATTTCCATTTATTTTTGTAACTAAGTATTTTGAGTTGTTCTCCTTTTAACTCCAAGTGTACCGAAATTAAACATAATACACTGAAAATATTATCATCAAAACACTGCAATGTGTAGCCAAGAGCATAATAGAGTTTATAACTAATTATGTGGGCCATAAGCGCCATGGTGTAGGGTTTTATGGGCCATACGCCATCATGGGGCCTATTAACTCCCTTGAATGTAAATGAACGTGCGAATTTGTGTTTATTTCGACTAAAAATAAAGTTCCTGCTTACTAATCGAGCCTAGTTTTGATGATTTTAAAATTATCACCATTATTAACATACTAATATTCGAAAACTGTAAACAATTTGTCAACATTAAATTGTTTACAGTTAAATTTTGAGAAAAGTTAGAATTCTCGAAAAATTCAATCCAGCGACTTGGCCCGTGAAAAGAGCTAAAAGAACCTTGGCCCACCAAGTCATTGAATGACTCAGAATGCGTCATTATTATCTTTTTCAAGATGTTAACAGTGATGTTTGTTTTTATCTACAACGAGAAAGCTCTTGACCTGTATCTCACCTGATGGTAAGTGATGATCAGGCCGAAGGTGGAAGCGAGCTTTACCAGACGCAGAGGTCCCGGGTTCGATTCCCAGTGGGGGCAGAATTTTCTGTTCGGTTTGGTTGGTGGTAGGTCTTGTTCCAAGTCCGCCTGGCTAGCTACCACCATCTTACCTAAGTCTATCGCCATAACAACAATGTTAACAGCATTGTTATGTTCCGGCAGTTCGAGGTAAGATAGCCAGTTCCTCTGTGGTTGAGAATTCCGGTTGAAGCTCGCTTCCACCTTCGGCCTGATCATCACTTACCATCAGGTGAGATGCAGGCAAAGAGCTTCCTCGTTGTGGATTAAAAAAATACTAAACGCTTTTGTGGGCGACTGTACCGCGTTCACAAACATCCATATCTAGATTAATTACACCGTTCGCTGAACTTTGAGGACTAATTTATAGTCTAAAACGTTAGACGTACAGTTGATTACAAAAGTGGCTTGACTAATATCCTTCCATCTGAAAGGATGTAGTAAATAAGGTACAAAACATATTTCGTATTAATAGGGACTGTAGTAACTGAGGCACAAAATATTTTTGTTGAATTTTGCAACTCACGAAGGCGAGTGAGCTTTACTTGTGTGTGTACGACGTACGTGTACAAACATGCACATAACGATAGTGTAATGTCTATCAAAACTTTTGAAAAACGAACAGTAGCGAGCCACCACACATGTAAAGCTCACTCGCCTTCGTGAATTGCAACAACTATAATGCACAAAACATCTTGTAAAAAGTGGGTACAACAAAAAATTTATGAAATTATACAATGATGACTTTTATTTAGTGTTCCCATCTGGAGGCATTCTGCAGAATCAACTACCATTGTATTAAATATACAGAAGCTCGTAAGCATTGTCTCCACGATTGTACCGTCGAGCGACTATGATACTGTTAAAGACTCTATGTCATGTCATTAGAGCACAAATTACTTTGAACATTTTGGGTAATACAATTTGTAATTAAGGACATTCTTTATTAGAGATGTTATAGTATTTTTATCATCAACACGTCTCTAGAGAGTTTAGGGCCATGAGTGTGTCGTAAATAGTGTCTTCAAAACTTTCGGCCGAAAAAATAATTTCGTTAAAATTTTCGGCTTCGGCCAAAATGGTCCGAAGTTTGGCCGAAACTAAAGTTTCTAACAAGCAAGGCCCATGAGAGGCCCTGGAGAAGAGAGATGTGTTTTGAATAACCAATCAGAGGGCTTAGTGTGAGTTTACATTAAACGTCGTCACGAACGAGCGCGTTAAAAAAATGAAGATTTTAGTTTTTGAAAGTTTCCGCTAGGGGCGCTGTACAATCCGTCATACATTTAATGTCACTTTATTACGCAGTTGACGTAAACTCACACTACGCCCCCAATCCAGACGCGCTTCATCGGTTCTGCGATACGATTGTTCAAAACAGCTGACGTACGTACGGCTTGTACGCTGTTTTGACTAATCGTATCGCAGAATCGAAGAAGCGCGTCTGGATCGGAGACGTTAAAAATTACCGTAATCGGGGCTCTGATGTACCAATCGAAGCTGAGCGGAGAGGTGTTGTGGAAATAAAGAAATCTGATAGTTTTTCAAGACATCATTCACCCCTCTTCTCCTATTTCTCTGCTTTGGTGGAAACCGTGCCTTACGAACGAACTGTAATAATAATCATTTAACTTTAGATGACCATAATGTACATAAAAAACTTATTGCAACAAGGAAGATGTTGTTAGAGTTATTTAGTTACTTGTGACGTCGTCTGAAGGTACATAATATAATACCTATTCAGGTAATATCATTATTATAATTAAGTGGTCGCAAATTTAAATTTGGACAAGATTTTGAGTAAATTTCGCCTTCGGCCGAAGATTTCTTCCGAACCGGCTATGGTTTTTGGCCGAAAGCCATGGGCAGGCACTAGTCGTAAAACGTATACAATAAAGGCGTCTAGCTCTTATGAAAGCCCCTTGGCGTAGTGGTTCCGGAGAACGCTAGCTGTGGTTCCTGGATCGATTCCCGTAGGGGGCAAGCATGTTTATTGTTTAGTTATATCCATAGAAATATAGAGAGATGCCAATTAATGTGCTGAGTTCGAAACACAGTGTCGCATTAGAAATTCACACACACAAAGAAATCAAAATATGTGCTCATTATCCAATGCGGCAACTTTCGAATAATCTTTAGTACTACAGTACTTATTATTATTCTGTGGTACTACGCAAGCAATGTAAGCTGAAGTCGCTGCTGTCATGATTGTTTTCAAGAGTAATGTTAATGTGTTCTGTTTTTGGGCATATTGCTGCGACACCGGCCCCGCCCCCTTGTCAGTGTCTTTCTGTGATAATTTATGTTTATCACTCTTTTCTTCTTATCGTCTGCTTCTTTCTTTACGAAAGGCAGCGAAAAGGCTTCTCGCTGAGTCCTTAAAAGGAGGAGGTTCTATGTTCGACTGTATGTATTTTTTTCTATGTATGTTCATCGATTTTCAAAATTCTTTTTTTGTTCGATAGAGTACCTACATTTCTGAGGTGGCCCCATTGTCACCAAGTCAGGATGTGATGATGGGATCCTAGCGAAATCGAGGGCAATCCTCAATTTTTTTTAGGCACGTAGTACGTTTTTCAAATTTTTTCTAAGTTGTTTAAGCTGTTTTAACAATGTTAACAGCATTGTTATGTTCCGGCAGTTCGAGGTAAGATAGCCAGTTCCTCTGTGGTTGAGAATTCCGGTTGAAGCTCGCTTCCACCTTCGGCCTGATCATCACTTACCATCAGGTGAGATGCAGGCAAAGAGCTTCCTCGTTGTGGATTAAAAAAATACTAAACGCTTTTGTGGGCGACTGTACCGCGTTCACAAACATCCATATCTAGATTAATTACACCGTTCGCTGAACTTTGAGGACTAATTTATAGTCTAAAACGTTAGACGTTAGAACGTGGCCCCATTGTCACCAAGTCAGGATGTGATGATGGGATCCTAGCGAAATCGAGGGCAATCCTCAATTTTTTTTAGGCACGTAGTACGTTTTTCAAATTTTTTCTAAGTTGTTTAAGCTGTTTTATGGTCTTGATAAGTATAGTCTTGGGTTTATTGATTATTTTATTTTTATCTCATCTGTAAGAGATAATATTTCCTCAATTTTCCGAGGTCCTTCGAACTTTCTAGCCAAAACGTTCAATGTATTTTGTCTGCCGGAAACAGAATGAAACAAAACAACGTTCCGTTAGCTGAAAATGAAAACAAATATTGTTTTAACCACGATCTTCCTTATGATTTATTGTTGTATTTTTAATGATCGGATCGCATAAAGGACGTAGCACACTGATCAACTTTGAAAGGGATCAACACCGTATCGCCAATCGCTTTTCGCGAGCTGTCATCGCCTGTCGCGCGCTGTCAACTGTCAGGCGATTACGTTACGGTGCGGATAAGTGTGCGTTGCTGTACGGAGTTTCATACAAAGAATACTGACCGCCTCCAGTTAATACGGTTATCCCTTTTTGGGTTGATAAGTGTGCTCCGTACTTTAACCGGCCGGGGGTGCTTTATTGAAAATGTGAAGCGGTGTTTACACTTGCCAATTTTGACTCAGTAATAATAAACACAATTTTGACGTAAATTAAAATTGACTTGGAGGTCGTGGATTCTGTTCACTGGAAACCAAGTTAGAAAAATATTTCTTCAGGAATCGGCCTAGTTTTTTGCAAAATAATGAAAATAAACAGGAAGAGGAAAATAAACAGAATGAGGAGATCCGCAGGAGAACAAGTAACCGACATAGCTCGCAGAATTGCTAAAATCAAGTGGTAGTGAGCGGGGCACATAGCTCGTAGAGACGATGGCCGTTGGGGCAGGAAAGTTTCTGAGTGGCGACCACGGGCTAGAAGACGTAGCGTGGGTAGATCTCCTACTAGGTTGACCGACGATCTAGTAAAGGTCGCGGGAAGAGCATGGATGCGGGTAGCGCAGGACCGTTCATTGTGGAAAACCTTGAGGGAGGCCTTTGTCCAGCAGTAGACGTCATTTGGCTGAAACGAGCGAACGAAAATAAACAACAATTTGGGAAATAAAACAAGATTCATTGTTTTAAAGGCTTATTATTGTAATTTATTTTAAGCTATCAGTGCCGATAGATGTTAAGAAAAAACTTTTATCATTTTTATAAAGTACAGAGAAGAAATAAGGTGGAAGATTTTTTCTATAATTTACCCAGATAGGATTCGAATTTAGGACCCACTGTTTTCTATCATGCCACTAAGCCCAGACATTTTTCAATATCCTTTTCATCTAGTCGTATACGGGACTATTCCCACCGCTGCAACTCCTAAGCTGTGTAGCCAGGATCTACAGCTTGACCACCAATAAAAACCCAACCAGTGAAGGTCAAGTTTGTCCCGGGGAAAGTTAAGTCGTATAGTGCAAACAGCCTCAGGTGGTCTGGTATGATGTCCAATGGGATCCATCCACCGAATCATATTTTTCCAGTGCAACGTGGGTGTTTTACTATTTTCCATTCAGCCGTGTAAAGCCTTCGATTATTGTATTGTTCGGAATAAAATTAAAGCAAAAAGTGTAGCGAATTATTTGTCTGATCACCTTTTTTGTCAGGAAATACCACTGACTTTTCAGTGGGTTAAAGTGGCCAGTATTTATTTCAGATTGTACAGCGCCCTCAGCATTAAAATCTTCATAGATTGTTTGACGAATTCTTTAGGGATGACGTACCTATAATGTAAACTCATGGTATAGATAGATCGTTTCATCCACGAAGACGCGCCCCACCATTCTTCCGCTAATGTTTGAGTGTTATCTACAATATTCTTCCGTTAATGTTTGAATGTTATCTGCAATAATGGCGCTCGGATTGCTCGGATCACCCCGCGCTTCCTTCGACCAAAAATTGGTGGGGCGCGTCTTCGTGGATGAAACGATCTATAAAGCTACTAGCATTCAGCCGCGGCTTCGCCCGCATGGAATTTTGTCTGTCACAGAAAAACTTTATCGCGCGCATTCCTGTTTCAAAAACCGGGATAAAAACTATCCTATGTCCTTTCCCGGGACTCAAGCTATCTCTATGCCAAATTTCATCAAAATCGGTCAGTGGTTTAGGCGTGAAAGCGAGACAGACAGACAGACAGAGTTACTTTCGCATTTATAATATTAGTATAGATTAATACGCTCGATCTGATACGTCGACTGTAGAACTCTACACTATTTTTACATTAAGGCCGGGTAGCAGAGAAAATGGCGAAAATGAGGTTTTCATTTATCATTTTTGAGGTACTAAACAGTAAAATTAAAGGCTAAGATTTTTATTGGGCATAGTTGAGGATATTTTCTAGGGCAATTAACGGATGGAAACACGATTTGATGAAGTTGACTCGATAGAATAAATTCCCAAAGTTACCTCTATTCGTTTTCTATTTATGGTTTTATTTTTAAAATAAGCGATTTGAGATTCTAAATCTTTTACTAAACTTAAGTTTNATGAACAGGCCTGGTAAGACGAAAGTATCTACCATCTCTTTGGTCTAGCGGTAAACCCTTTTGTTTCAAATTCAGAGGTTTTGGACTCGATTCCCAATGAGACCTAAATTTTTTATTCGGTTTCCTTGTTCTAGGTTTTCTACCATAATGTAACCTGAAAGCTTGTCGCCATTTATGTTTTATCCGCTATTTTCATATCGGTAAAACGAGAATAAAATTATTTCCATTTATTTTTGTAACTAAGTATTTTGAATTGTTCTCCTTTTAGCTCCAAGTGTGCCGAATTTAAACATAATACACTGAAAATATTATCATCAAAACTCTGTAAATTGTGTAGCCAAGAGCCTAATAGAGTTTATAACTAATTATGTGGGCCATAAGCGCCATGGTGTAGGGTTTTATGGGCCATACGCCATCATGGGGCCTATTAACTCCCTTGAATGTAAATGAACGTGCTAATTTGTGTTTATTTCGACTGAAAATAAAGTTCCTGCTAGTAAGCAGGCAGCAATTAGTAAATTGAGCATAGTTTTGATGATTTTAAAATAATCACCATTATTAACATACTAATATTGGCTTGTTCTAAGTCCGCCTGGCTAGCTACCACCATCTTACCTAAGTCTATCGCCATAACAACAATGTTAACAGCATTGTTGTGTTCCGGCAGTTCGAGGTAAGATAGCCAGTTCCTCTGTGGTTGAGAATTCCGGGTGAAGCTCGCTTCCACCTTCGGTCTGATCATCACTTACCATCAGGTGAGATGCAGGCCAAGAGCTTCCTCGTTGTGGATTAAAAAAAAACACTAAACGCTTTTGTGGGCGACTGTACCGCGTTCACAAACATCCATATCTAGATTAATTACACCGTTCGCTGAACTTTGAGGACTAATTTATAGTCTAAAACGTTAGACGTACAGTTGATTACAAAAGTGGCTTGACTAATATCCTTCCATCTGAAAGGATGTAGTAAATAAGGTACAAAACATCTTTCGTATTAATAGGGACTGAGGCACAAAATATTTTTGTTGAATTTTGAAACTCACGAAGGCGAGTGAGCTTTACTTGCGTATACGACGTACGTGTACAAACATGCACATAACGATAGTCTAATGTCTGTCAAAACTTTTGAAAAACGAACAGTAGCGAGCCACCACACATGTAAAGCTCACTCGCCTTCGTGAATTGCAACAACTACACTCAACATCAAATAAACCGCACCTTCCGCGACGCGAACTTTATAGATTTTCTTCTGACACAATTATGGTACCCCAACAATATTGGTGTTATTTGAAAGCCCAATAAATATCCTTAAAGAAAAATACATTTCATTTCTAAATAAATAATTAACATATACCATAAATGTGACTTGAAAATAGACCTCACTTTGGGCTCACCTCTGGGATCAATTAGACCAATTTTTATGGTTATAAAACCAAATAAAGTTCTCACGTGTCCTCTTTAACAAATGGATAGCGATTAATCCTAACTTAACAGTTTTATAGTCATAAAAAATGGCTATAGCGTAACTACCTATTTTTTGAAGAAGTGACTCTGGATCCTTGTAAAGACACATTTTTGGGGTAAAAACCTTTCCTTTAATGAAATGAAGTTTAGAACTAGGCTTTCAAATGGTACCAATGTTGGTGGGAAGTGGGGATGCATACGTTTGATAAGTGCTTGTCGCGGGAGGTGCGATTTATTTGATGCCGAGTGTATAATGCACAAAACATCTTGTAAAAAGTGGGTACAACAAAAATTTTATGAAATTATACAATGATGACTTTTATTTAGTGTTCCCATCTGGAGGCATTCTGGAGAATCAACTACCATTGTATTAAATATACAGTAACTCGTAAGCATTGTCTCCACGATTGTACCGTCGAGCGACTAAGACACTGTTAGAGACTCTATGTCATGTCATTAGAGCACAAATTACTTTGAACATTTTGGTTAATACAATTTGTAATTAAGGACATTCTTTATTAGAGATGTTATAGTATTTTTATCATCAACACGTCTCTAGAGAGTTTAGGACCATGAGTGTGTCGTAAATAGTGTCTTCAAAACTTTCGGCCGAAAAAATAATTTCGTTAAAATTTTCGGCTTCTGCCAAAATGGTCCGAAGTTTGGCCGAAACTAAAGTTTCTAACAAGCAAGGCCCATGAGAGGCCCTGGAGAAGAGAGATGTGTTTTGAATAACCAATCAGAGGGCTTAGTGTGAGTTTACATCAAACGTCGTCACGAGCGAGCGCGTTAAAAAAATATATGAAGATTTTAGTTCTTGAAAGTTTCCGCTAGGGGCGCTGTACAATCCGTCATACATTTAATGTCACTTTATTACGCAGTCGACGTAAACTCACACTACGCCCCCTGATGTACGAATCGAAGCTGAGCGGAGAGGTGTTGTGGAAATAACGAAATCTTATAGTTTTTTAAGACATCATTTCTCCTCGTCTCCTATTTCTCTGCTTTGGTGGAAACCGTGCCTTACGAACGAACTGTAATAATCATTTAACTTTAGATGACCATAATGTACATAAAAAACTTATTGCAACTAAGAAGATGTTGTTAGAGTTATTTAGTTACTTGTGACGTCGTCTGAAGGAAGGTAGGTACATATTATACCGATTCACCATAAACCTAAACGTAAGTGGACGCAAATCTGAATTTGGACAAGATTTTGAGTAAGTTTCGGCTTCGGCCGAAGATTTCTTTCACATTTAACCGGCTTTGGTTTTGGCCGAAAGTCATGGGCAGGCACTAGTCGTAAAACGTATACAATAAAGGCGTCTATCTCTTATGAAAGCCCCTTGGCGTAGTGGTTCTCATTCCGGAGAACGCTAGCTGAGGTTCAGGGATCGAATCTCACAGGGGGCAAGCATGTTTATTGTTTAGTCATATCCATAGAGATATAAAGAGAAGCCAACTAATGCGATGAGTTCGAAACTCAGTGTCGCATTAGAAATTCACACACACAAAGAAATCAAAATATGTGCTCATTATCCACTGCGGTATCAGTAATCAACGTTCGAATAATCTTTAGTACTACCACAGAATAAGTTACTACGCAAGCAATGTAAGCTGTTTACATTATGACGTCGCTGCTGTCATCATTGCTGTTACGAGCAATGTGTTCTGTTTTTGGGCATATTGCTGCGACGCCGGCCCCGCCCCCTTGTCAGATCTCCCTTTAGTTTCTGTGATCATTTATGTTTATCACTCTTTTCTTCCGTCTGTTTCTTTCTTAATAAAAGGCAGCGAACAGGCTTCTTGTTGAATACCTGAAAAAAAGAACTAACCGGGCCTGTCATCTCACTTTTTAACCGAGTCCTTAAAAGGAGGATGTTCTATGTTGTACTTTTCAAAGATTTGAATAAAAAAAATTTAGACATTTGATGGTAGTAGAGTTAAAAACAAAGTTAATTAAAGGAACACTTTTTCAAATCATTCCATTTTTTTTCTATGTATGTTCATCGATTTTCAAAATTATTTTTTTGTTCGATAAAATACATTTCTGAGGTGTTCCCAATCTCACCAAGTCAGGATCTGATGATGGGATCCTATGGAAATCGAGAGTAGTCTTCATATTTTTTCGTATTGTTATTTTAGCTCTTGAAATGGTCTTGATTATGATCTTTGGTTTATTGATTACTTTGTTTTTATCTCATCTGTAAGAGATAATATTTCCTCAATTTTCCGAGGTCCTTCGAACTTTCTCGTCGAAATGTTCGATGTTTTTGTCTGCCGGAAACAGAATGAAACAAAACAGCCTTCCGTTAGCTGAAAATGAAAACAAATATTGTTTTAACCACCATCTTCCTTATGATTTATTGTTGTATTTTTAATGATCGGATCGCATAAAGGACGTAGCACACTTATCAACTCGGAAAGGGATCAACACCGTATCGCTTTTCGCGAGATGTCATCGCCTTTCGCGGGCTGTCAACTGTCAGGCGATTACCTTACGGTGCGGATAGTGTGCGTTGCAGGATGGAGTTAGATACAAAGAGTACTGACCGCATCGAGTGGATACGGTTATCCCTTTCTGGGTTGATAAGTGTGCTCCGTACTTTAACCGGCCGGGGTGCTTTATTGAAAATGTGAAGCGGTGTTTACACTTGCCAATTTTGACTCAGTAATAATAAACACAATTTTGACGTAAATTAAAATTGACTTGGAGGTCGTGGATTCTGTTCACTGGAAACCAAGTTAGAAAAATATTTCTACAGAACTCGGTAAATTTTTTGCTAAATAATGAAAATAAACAGGAAGAGGAAAATAATCAGAAAGAGGAGATCTGCAGGAGAACAAGTAACCGACATAGCTCGCAGAATTGCTAAAATCAAGTGGCAGTGAGCGGGGCACATAGCTCGTAGAGACGATGGCCGTTGGGGCAGGAAAGTTTCTGAGTGGCGACCACGGGTTGGAAGACGTAGCGTGGGCAGATCTCCTACTAGGTGGACCGACGATCTGGTAAAGGTCGCGGGAAGAGCATGGATGCGGGTAGCGCAGGACCGTTCATTGTGGAAAACCTTGAGGGCCTTTGTCCAGCTGTGGACGTCATTTGGCTGAAATGAGCAAACGAAAATAAACAACAATTTGGGAAAGAAAACCATTCATTGTTTTAAAGGCTCATTATTGTAATTCATTTTAAGCTATCAGTGCCGACAGATGTTAAGAAAAACTTTTATCATTGGTATAAAGTACAGAGAAGTAATAAGGCGGAAGAAATTTTTCTCTAATATACCCAACAGGATGCGAACATTAGGACCTACTGCTTTAATCACGCCACTAAGCCCAGCCATTTTTCAATATCCTTTTCATCTAGTCGTAGGTATACGGGACTATTCCCACCTCTCATTCCCACCGCTGCAACTCCTGTGTAGCCAGGATCTACAGCTTGACCGCCAATAACCCAACCAGTGAAGGTCAAGTTTGTCCCGGGGAAAGTTAAGTCGTATAGTGTAAACGCCATTTAAAAGCCCCAGGTGGTCTAGTATGATGTACAATACAATCCACCGAATCATATTTTTCCAGTGCAACGTGGGTGTTTTATTATTTTCCATTCAGCCGTGTAAAGCCTTCGATTATTGTATTCTTCGGGAAAAAAATTACAGCAAAAACTGTAACAAATTATTTGTCTGATCACTTTTTTGTCAGGAAATACCACTGACTTTTTACTGGGTTGAAGTGGCCAGTATTTATTTCAGATTGTACAGCGTCCTCAGCATTAAAATCTTCATAAATTGTTTGACGGATTCTTTAGGGATGACGTATAATGTAAACTCATGGTATAGATCGTTTCATCCACGAAGACGCGCCCCACTATTCTTCCGCTAATGTTTGAGTGCTATCTACAATAATTACGCTCGGATTGCTCGGATCAAACTCACCGCAGCCCGCGCTTCCTTCGACCAAAAATTGGTGGGGCGCGTCTTCGTAGTTGAAACGAAAGCTAAAAACTATTAAAACGCTGTCGACTGTACAAGTCTACACTATTTTCACATTAATACAAAAAAAGAAACTCAAGCAAAAAGCCAAGTATAAAACCTATTTTCTTTTATGACACGATAAGTGTATTCCCGTGCACATTTACCCGTCAAATATCTTTTTCCAGGCCATTCGTAGCGACCATTTTAATAATAAATCCGAGAAAAAATTTCACGGGAGCTTTACGAACTTATTTATTATTAAATAAGAAAAGGAAGCACTGTTTTCTAGAACGGAAGATGATTTTTACTTGACCTTCTTTCATTTTTTCTTTTGCAATCCCGTAGTAGTTATTTATACTTAAAGTATGATTCTTATGTATGTAATTGGTTTAGCAATTTTTACAACTGGGCATAATATTATGCTTAGGTGGACATTTAAAAAAAAAATTCTTGAAAACATTTTTTGTTGGTTGGGTACCAACCATTGAAGTAATAGTACGTAGTCATCAAACTTCTAACGCTCGTAACTCAGTTCAGACTGAGTTTAGAGGTATACATGTCGTAGTAAGTTTGGTTTATTACACTATTTTGTAATCAAAAAACAAAGTTTGGTCGATGGCTGCGCGAAAAAAAAAGACGCCACCTTCCATACAAAATCTGGCATTGCCATTTAGGTGGTGCAACTCAGCCTAAGACAGTAAGCAGACTTTAACCGTAGTTGATCAAACCGTGGTTTAAAATTAACTTCACAAAAATATTATTACAATCTCTCATACTAAAAACTTGACCTTTGTCACCGGATAGTAAAATATACTAAGAAACGTTGTTACTCTAATAATTTTTTGTTGGGTTTCTTATTAGGTTTTAAGAAAATGCACATAAATATGTAGTTTAATAGTGGTTTATATCTGTGAAAAGAATAAAAGCGTATTCTTTAGTATTCTAAAGCTCTTGTATACACTTGAAATACACTTTTTTGTAAGCATTCAATTTTTTTTCATTGTGTGTCACTTTTTAAGCACCGAACATTTTTTACTGTACCAAAAAGACAGCTGTTCTAAAGTTAATATTGAATTTTACACGGAGCAGCTGATTTTCTATTAATCCTCGTAAATCCTAAAAATCCAATATCTCCCGTTGCGTTAATCCTAATATTTAATCTGCAAAAGCGCAAACTCCATTCAGGTGTTAAATTGTATTAAATTATATTAAATTTACACATTTTCTCAACCTGTGAAAAGATATTGCTTTATACAGCCGGTTTTTTTTATGTATTGTCATTATTAAAATCTGTGGCGATATTTTGTCACTGTGTTGTCACTTATTGGTAACTTGTTTCTTTTGTTTGGTGATTTTTGTCGCAGCAAATTTTTATAACTGAACTGTAGATGGGCAACTTAATATCCAACCTGAAGTTTTTTTTAGAACTTATTACTCAATTTATTTACAATTTAAAAAAATACACCTGAAATTTACATCAATTTGTAACTATGACATATTCATACTGTATTCTCGTAATTCAAACTTCTTGATACTTTATTACGTTTTGTAAAAGCATTTCCCCTTTTTGCTAGCAACCCTGTCATTAAATTGTACTTTATCAACCAAATTTACTTTAAAAACAGCGAAAAAGTGACAAGAAAACTCGAAAAAATTTCCCGCGTTAAAATGGCGAAATAAGTCATGTATTTTCTTCGCTAACTGCACAGCTCCGATTATGACACCGTCTGAACAACAAGAGTTATGCGAAAAGTTGCGAATAATATATCTGAATTTACAAAGCGACGACACAAGAGACTTTTAAGGGGAGCGGATGATATCGAGTGTTTTTGTAGTCGTTACTTTTTGTTTTAGAATTACGAAGGAATCGGTTTTATCCAGGCTTTACATCTATAGTTCTATATCTATACTTACTAATATTATAAATGCGAAAGTAACTCTGTCTGTCTGTCTCGCTTTCACGCCTAAGCCACAGAACCGATTTTGATGAAATTTGGCATACAGATAGTTTGAGTCCCGGGAAAGGACATAAGATTTTATCCCGGTTTTTGAAACAGGGACGCGCGATAAGGTTTTTCTGTGACAGACAAAATTCCACGCGGGCGAAGCCGCGGGCGGAAAGCTAGTTTACTATAAATATGACCATACAAATACAAACACACACTCAAATTTCTTTGGGGAGGCCTTTGTCCAGCAGTGGACGTCATTTGGCTAAAACGAACGAACGAACTCAAATTTCTACTAAATCTAGAGCGCTACTTTCTAGTATCCCAAATATGAAGTTATTTCAGTTTAGTTTACCTAGGTTTTAAGCCATTAATGGATTCACTAGTGAACCAACTAAATCCCTACAAATCTCTGATTTATAAATAGGTACGAGTAAGTAGGCATTGAAAAAAAACGATGTTAAAAAAATATCGATAAGTTTATATCAAAACATCCCTAAGCTTTACGCGCCTTTTAACTTTTATTTTTAAATTTATCTTTCGAGTTCAGCACTCACCAGCTGGCCAACCTATCAAATAATTATACTTTGCCAAAAAAATTTAAACTTTGTATCGTTCATAATAAGGTTTAAATTGACAAAATAAAGTCATTCTTTTTTGATGAATTTAGCTTTTTTGTTAAAATTACTTTTTCTTCAACAATTTTGTCGATCAAAAACTCGAGTTTTAACACGATTAAATTTGAATTGGAATATATTTAACGTTTTTCGTAATTTTTATCAATAAACTAGCTTTCCGCCCGCGGCTTCGCCCGCGTGGAATTTTGTCTGTCACAGAAAAACTTTATCGCGCGCGTCCCTGTTTCAAAAACCGGGATAAAAACTATCCTATGTTCTTTCCCGGNGCGCGCGATAAAGTTTTTCTGTGACAGACAAAATTCCACGCGGGCGAAGCCGCGGGCGGAAAGCTAGTTTACTATAAATATGACCATACAAATACAAACACACACTCAAATTTCTTTGGGGAGGCCTTTGTCCAGCAGTGGACGTCATTTGGCTAAAACGAACGAACGAACTCAAATTTCTACTAAATCTAGAGCGCTACTTTCTAGTATCCCAAATATGAAGTTATTTCAGTTTAGTTTACCTAGGTTTTAAGCCATTAATGGATTCACTAGTGAACCAACTAAATCCCTACAAATCTCTGATTTATAAATAGGTACGAGTAAGTAGGCATTGAAAAAAAACGATGTTAAAAAAATATCGATAAGTTTATATCAAAACATCCCTAAGCTTTACGCGCCTTTTAACTTTTATTTTTAAATTTATCTTTCGAGTTCAGCACTCACCAGCTGGCCAACCTATCAAATAATTATACTTTGCCAAAAAAATTTAAACTTTGTATCGTTCATAATAAGGTTTAAATTGACAAAATAAAGTCATTCTTTTTTGATGAATTTAGCTTTTTTGTTAAAATTACTTTTTCTTCAACAATTTTGTCGATCAAAAACTCGAGTTTTAACACGATTAAATTTGAATTGGAATATATTTAACGTTTTTCGTAATTTTTATCAATAAACTAGCTTTCCGCCCGCGGCTTCGCCCGCGTGGAATTTTGTCTGTCACAGAAAAACTTTATCGCGCGCGTCCCTGTTTCAAAAACCGGGATAAAAACTATCCTATGTTCTTTCCCGGGACTCAAACTATCTCTATGCCAAATTTCATCAAAATCGGTTGCGAGGTTTAAGCGGGAAAGCGTAACAGACAGACAGACAGACAGACAGACAGACAGACAGACAGACAGACAGACAGAGTTACTTTCGCATTTATAATATTAGTTGGGATTCAACTAGATTTTGTTCTGTGATTTAATTTTAGTGAAGTCAAACGATTCTGAAATGTCAAGTAGAAAACTAATAACCCAGTATGAATACTGGCTTACTATCAATAGTGCCTAATAACCCGGTATCAATACAGGGCTACTATCAATAGTAGTAGGACTGTCAATTTCATAGCTGGGTTGATTCAGTGTTGGAAGTAGGTATAGTCACTTTTTTCTAAAAATATCAACTTTTAATTCAAAACACATTAATTTTTTTCTTGATTCTTTTTTTTTTTTTTTGATATGTAATTGTTTCCGTTTACAATTTAACCCTCAAGGCTATGTGCATTTAAAATTCTAATCTAAAGAATCTAAAGGTTCGGCCAAACCAACGCGATCAACCGGCGTGCAGCGATGGCGATCAATGCATTTAGGTCTGGTCATCGCTGCACGCCGGCTGATCGCGGTGTGATCGCGTTGGTTTGTCCGAACCCTAAATAATGCTCCAACCACACCAACGCGTGCAAATCGCCATCGCCGGCGTGCGCCGGCGATGGCGATCTGCACGTGTTGGTGTGGTTGAAGTTTAAAGGGTCTTCTGTTCAAATCCCAGTTGAGTTGAATAGTACTTGAATGTACTTGTCATTAGCTCTCGCTCACTCGTCCTAAAATCTGAGGACGTGCGAAAGAGATGGACTCAATATTACATTTTACTAAGATTTCGGTTCTCCAACAACCAATTAGCTTTAATTAATCAAACGAAGTTTTAACCCTCAAGAATTTCCAAGAAATATTCCTTCAGCTTTGAAGTAATTTGGGTTTTTAAATGGAATTCGAGTAAGTTATCAATGTTAGGTTCGCCAAATGTTTGGGGGGCTTTGATCATAGGAAAAAAGTTTGGAATATTCTTCTGAGAAGGGTTTATTTTACTGCAAGTCAAGTTGGTTTAATTTAGCCATGGCAGATGCCTATGCCGTGTAGTTGAGGCAGAGTTCGTTAGTTTCAGTCAAATGAAGTCCACTGCTGGACAAAGGCCTCGCCCAAGGATTTTCATAACGACCGCTCTTGCGTTGCCCGCATCCAGGTTGTTCCCGCGACCTTCACCAGATCGTCGGTCCACCTATCTGCCAAACTCCATACAAAAAACACCGGTTATCGTTATAGTTACGGTGAAAGTTAGGTGGTGCAACTCAGCCTTACTTAGCCTACGTTTAGCTAGAGGAGTTAGCAGGAAAATCATGTAACAAAAAAATTAAAAAATTATGTACTACGAGTAGGTATGAACTCTTTTTTAAATTTCATTTGTTATCAATTAGTTAATTCCATAGAAGTAGATCTACTAATAAAATAGGTATGTCTCATACGTTAACTTATTTAGAAAATATCTTAAAAGTATTTCTAAAACTGTCAAACAGTACTAAAGTACGTCAACATGTGTGTGATAAATAATATGAAACATGTCTAGCGAACTTTGAGAGGTCGAAGTAATATTTTCAGCAAGTTTGAAGATAAATCTTAAATAAAATATAATAGCTTTCTAACTTGAAAGTATTTTCACATTATTATTATACCTTTTCACTCATAAGTAAGTTTATTTCATTTTACATTCGAGAAACTATTAAAGTTGAGAGCTAATAAATCATTTAATTTAATTTAAGAGGCAATATACTCGCAAATACCAAATTATTTAAAAGTTAAGTATGTACCTACCTTACTTAGGCTGGGCTGCACCATCTTACTTTAACTTTAACAAACGTCAACAATCTTTTTTTTATGTGACAGGAGGAAAACGCGCAGACGAATCACCTGATGGTAAGTGATCACCTGATCTGTCAAACTCCATACAAAAAGCACCGGTTATCGTTAAAATTACGGTAAAAGCTAGGTGGTGTAACTCAGCTTTAATGTTTCAAAGGATCATGGAATACTGAAAATGTTTTGACTAAAACATGGCACTATTTAATCTGTCTTTTGTTATGTTATTAATATTCATAACCACAATGTATTTTAACTAAGCTCTATGCTGAAATATTTATCCCAAGCACAGATCACAGAAATTAAAGGGAGATGTGACAAGGGGGCGGGGCCGGTGTCGCAGCAATATGCCCAAAAACAGAACACATTGCTCATGACAGCAATGATGACAGCAGCGATGTTATAATGTAAACAGTTTACATTTCTTGCGATGTACTAAAGATTATTCGAACGTTGAGTACTGATACCGCAGTGGATAATGAGCACATATTTTGATTACTTTGTGTGTGTGAATTTCTAATGCGACACTGAGTTTCGAACTCAGCGCATTAGTTGGCTTCTCTCTACAGGGTGGAAACGTTAAGTGATCTCACTCGATTATTTCTAAACTATACAAGATATCGAAAAACTGATTACTGATTCTGAAAGTGCTTAACAAGCTCTTTTAAACGGTACCAATAATAGGTTACAGAATTAACTGGATCTTTCCGAAAATGAAATGTTTCCATCTTCCATACATTTAGTAAAACCACATAATATTAAAAAACTATACAAGATACTTGGGCTATAGCTAAACAGAACGCTGAAAATGGTCTTAAACATATAGTAACTTGGCTACGAATGAATCAGCTGACTCTCAATGTCCTGAAGTCTAAGTTTATAACCTTCTGCCTTAGACGATCGACAAAACCTAGCTCAACTTTCAGTGTTAAGGCGCACACTTGTAACAGAACTGTGGGACAGTCATTGTGTGACTGTGTCGCTCTGGAACGGGTAAACGACATTAGGTATCTCGGTGTTCTACTTGATGAAACTATGTCATGGGATGCTCAAATTGCAAGCCTGTCTTCACGTACCCGGAAATTGATTTATATGTTTTATAAGCTTAGAAATGTACTTAATCCCCATTCTTTAAAATGTGTTTATTATGCGCTTGCACAGTCTGTTTTGAGCTATTGCATCGCAGCATGGGGAGGAGCATGTAAAACTATAATCATCAAACTCACGGGCTCAGAGGTCAATTCTCAAGGTTATGATGAAAAAATCTCGTCGTTATCCAACCACCCAACTTTACCAGGAATGCAAAATTATTTCAATCAGACAGCTGTTCGTACTACATTCTATTCTTCTTCAGCACTCTGTGCTCGTATACGAACCCAGGAGAACTAATAAAAAACCGCATAAGCGTAGGACTGACAAGGTATGCTCGGCAATTCTTCCCCGTTCAACATTCATTAAACGCCAACTATATTACTTAGCACCGTATCTCTATGATAAAATAAATGTAGTACTTAATTTCTACGACAAACCAAGATTTGAGTGTCTTATAACCAACTTATCTACAATATCATTTAAGTAAACCGCATGAAAATCCGTACATTTTTTTTTTAGTTTATCAGGGACATACAGACTAACACTGTGGAGGACTTTGTTATAAAATGTAGTGAAGAAAACTGTTAAGAGCATTTAAATACAGTCATCTGTCTCTTGCTTTCCTATAAAGGGTAGTCTAATGATATATCATACTCAACTGATTACTTTCGTTGTGGGTCCAAAGACAGTTTAACTTTCCCCCGGGACAAACTTGACCTTCACTGGTTGGGTTTTTATTGGTGGTCAAGCTGTAGATCCTGGCTACACAGGAGTTGCAGCGGTGGGAACGAGAGGTGGGAATATAACCGAGGCTATACTTATTCCCTACATTCTTTTGAACAAATCCGTTGCGAGTTCCAAGACAGTGTGCTATCCCCAGGACTACTTAACTTTCAGAGGTTTCATTCACCAAGCTGTATAATATACATTGCAGCGGTGAGAGCGAGAGTTGGACAACTTACATAGTTTCAGGAATAACCGCAAAATAGTTTAACCATAGTTCACTTTAACTGGAAGTGAACATTTCAATAACAAGAGAAAATGTAGCTTGTGAGAATAAAATTATAGGTTTACTCAGTCAGTGAATCAGTGATCGAGGTATGAGTACGGCACGGAAGGGTTTTAATCAGGGATGTTATGGATATCCGTAACCATAACCGAAACTTTCGGATACTTTTTTTATTTCGGATATCCGAAAGTTTCGGTTACGGTTACGGATATCTGTGCTTTAGGATGCAATTTGCAATAGTTGTCCAACACGGTTCATTCATGGCCGCACACTTTACACCGAATAAAAAGTAATAAAAAAATAAAAAGCGATACTAGATTGCATTATAAAGGTAAATCAGGCTGTTATGCCTTTACATATTATAATGCTATACAAAAAACAATTTAAACTGCCTACATACGAAACTATCCGAATCGGTTACGGTTAGGGTTTCGGATATTTTTTATTTCGGATATCCGAAAGTTTCGGTTACGGTTACGGAAATCCATAACATCCCTGCTTCAGATCTCCTTCAGACTTAATATACGCTCTGTTACGTCATAAATGTCAATGTCACTCCTCCCGTGACTGAGTTAAAAGTGCTCGACCTATGGTCAACAACAACAATGGTAATGGTCAAGCATAACTGTGGGCGTCATAGTATTTGGCTTCCCGGTATTTCAAATTATATTCTACCCGTAATAGATCCGAACCAAATCACAGGGGATGCGAAATGAGTTCCTAGTAAGGCGTCTTGACACAGAAACCCCATTCATACGAATACAGGGTGTTTAACGAAATACCAAACTAGAGTGACTCAAACTTTTGTTTTGTAACAGGTGAATTTTTTTTATGCATAACAAGGCATTTGACCACATTCGCACCTGGTGTTAAGTGAGATGCAGTCTAGGATGGTACATATCTGCCCTGTTAGTGCCTATTCACTCTCGCCTTGAACCAGTTCTATAGGTATATTCGACGGAAATTTTCCAATGTATAATCTTGATAATAAACAACAGAAGTCACACAAATATAAGTTCCTATATACTTGTCTGAATTTCTATTTAAATTGAATTTGTTCATTTTTAATATCAATAAATACGTAACATTCAATAAAAATTGGCTTTTCCACTCAATAGACAGACAGAAAGAACTATGATAACGTGTGCTAACGAATGCTTATAATAATTTTGAATTGATGTACATATTTAGTTTTTTTTGTGGATTCGACGATACGTCAAGCACTAATGGTTTTTAATAATATACTTAGTTGTAATAGGCGCAATCTTACAACAAAGATAGAAACCGCTGTTGTCTGTAAAGTGAAAAGTATTTAAACTAAGTAGGTAATCCATTCTGAATCACACCATAAAAGGTAAAGTATTAGTTTCGCTGAAAAATTGATTTTGTTGTATTGTGAACACCCTGTATGGATGAATGTCTCGATAATACTCGAGATGTTCTTATACGGTTACGGAAAGCCTTTACAAGCGATTTTTAAGAGACATATTTGATAAGATGTATCGGGTTTACGCGGTATAAATACATAGTTATATATATACCTTCGACAATAATGAGGGTTTTCGCGTATGAAAAATCCGCCAGATGGCAATACGTAGACGCAAGGTCCAAATGCTGCATGATTGGTTATATTTGACATGACATTGACAGATATGTCAAAATCCACCACTCACGCAGCAGTCAGACCCCACATCCACATCCTGCCATCTAGCGGATCTTTCATACGCGAAAACCCTCATTGCTACGATACCACAACATAATATTAGATACTATGATACCTATTTAGCTTTAAGACGCACTATAGAAGCACTTGATATTCCCTGAAACCCTGATAAGATAGATTTTGCACCGCCTACTCAAATTCTCTGATTTGCCTAAGGTTAGCTAGGAGAGAATGCCGCATTGCATTAAATTCGCCTTTTGTACTTCTTTTTTTGTGTGTGCAATTAAGTTTTGAAATAAATAATTATTATTAAGAAATCACTTTTGAAAAATTATCAGCCAGACTGTTGGATTTAGCTTGCAAAATGCGAAACAAACGAAGAACGATTAATGTAAAACTAGCTCTTGCCCGCGATTTCACCAGCGTGGATTTCAGTCTTTACCAATTAGTTACCAATAAGTTACTTCCACAGGCTTATTATTATTAGTTACGAATTATTTCTTTTAATTTATAACCCATTTAGGAATCAAACCCAGATCTCTATTAAGAGAGTCCAACTCCCCAACCACAAGACATTTTATTTCACAAACTCGTCTTTACAAAGTCCCCAACAAAACTCGGAAAGCAACATTTCTTTACCACCGGACACCTGTTCACCAGACTTCGAAAACACCATTAACAGGGAAACTTCGAAGTTGCCATCCAAGTCAATAGCGAACTTAGGGCCACAGCAGACGAGCTACTTTCAGATTAATAGTGATTTGTTATTTTACAAGTTACTATTAGTCCCGTTAGCCCCTCATACTAAGCTAAATATGCTTGTGTCATGAGTGAGCTCACCGCTCACTTTATTTATTTTATTATTTACTAGCTGACCCGGCGAACTTTGTTCCGCCTTAATGGCAATAAATAAGCAGACTTTTTTTTATTTAGAACGGGATAAAAAGTATCCTATGTCCTTTTCCTGGCTCTAAACTACCTCCCTGACAATTTTCAGCTAAATCGGTTCAGCCGTTCTTGAGTTATAAGTGGAGAAACTAACACGACTTTCTTTTATTTAAATAATAAAGATTGATGCAGTATCGCGATTTCGCGACTTCATGCGTTCGGACGCGGTATTGGACTCGCGCGTTTTAGCGTCTCTATCGATGTAGCATCGCATTTCGCGACTTCACACGTTCGGACGCGGTATTGGAATCGCACATTTTAGCGACTCCATCGATGCAGCGTCGCGATTTCGCGACTTCATGCGTTCGGACGCGGTATCAGAATCGCACGTTTTAGCAACTCTATCGATGTAGCATCGCATTTCGCGACTTCACACGTTCGCATGCGGTATTGGACTCGCACGTTTTAGCGACTCTATCAATGTAGCATCGCATTTCGCGACTTCACACGTTCGGACGCGGTATTGGAATCGCACATTTTAGCGACTCCATCGATGCAGCGTCGCGATTTCGCGACTTCATGCGTTCGGACGCGGTATCGAAATTGCACATTTTAGCAACTCTATCGATGTAGCATCGTGATTTCGCGACGGCATGCCTTCGGACGTAGTATCGGAGTCGCGCGTTTTAGCAACTCTATCGATGCAGCATCGCGATTTCGCGACGTCATGCGTTCGGACGTAGTATCGGAATTTGCGCATTTTAGCGACTCCATCGATGCAGCGTCGCGATTTCGCGACTTCATGCGTTCGGACGCGGTATTGAAATCGCCGTATTTAGCGACTCTATCGATGTAGCATCGCATTTTGCGACTTCACACGTTCGGACGCGGTATTGGAATCGCACATTTTAGCGACTCCATCGATGCAGCGTCGCGATTTCGCGACTTCATGTGTCGGTGGCGATATTTAGCGACTGCTATCGCTGCGTCGAGTTTCTAAAAAGCGACTTTTAACCACCGCGTTTGGTGTTTTTAGGTGTACGGTGTGGATTCTGTGATCGCTGCATTTAGCTTTTAAAAAGCAGCTAAATCGCCGATTGCCGATGCTAAAAGCTAAAAGTAGCATGTATACTGTGGCTCCTAAAGAACAAACTTCCGAATGAATCGTTAGCGATACGACTGGGGGCAATGTTGTTGTTATGGTGGGCAGAAGATACACCGCAATAGCATACAAAGATAGCTGAATAACTGCCATCATGTGTAGACTTTGTTGATGTTATGGATGATATCAGAATATGAAATTGACTCGCAAATCCCAATCCCAACTTCCCAACTATATATATATTTTATATATATATATATATTATATATCCCAACTAATATTATAAATGCGAAAGTAACTCTGTCTGTCTGTCTGTCTGTCTGTTACGCTTTCCCGCTTAAACCTCGCAACCGATTTTGATGAAATTTGGCATAGAGATAGTTTGAGTCCCGGGAAAAAACATAGGATAGTTTTTATCCCGGTTTTTGAAACAGGGACGCGCGCGATAAAGTTTTTCTGTGACAGACAAAATTCCACGCGGGCGAAGCCGCGGGCGGAAAGCTAGTATCAAATAAGTTTAACAACTAAAGGGCTGTATGTGTTACTTTGGTTCTTTAAATCATTATTGCTTAGCATGCATCTCATATTTTGGCTTTTTGCTCAAATAGGTGCAAACAAAGTTAGAATGACTACGTAGTATAAATTGATGATGATTTGATGATGATCATCATCATCATCTACACACACAGTTCACTGCTCTTAGCCTATGTTCATAGACCTCCCCAAATGAATTCCAATTTAGCCGGCCTTTATTAGCTAATCTGTCCACCTTGCCCTTGTGGTGTCTGCTAAATTAGCTAGACCTTATGTCAATCAAAAATTCCGTAACAAACGAAAATTGTGCTCACCAAATTTTGCAATATTTTCCACGATGTTACATACTTTTACCTGTAAAAGGCATTTCAGTACTTTCAAAATGGCAAACGGAGTTCTCCAGAACAATTTCCCCTTCTGACAAGGAATCAGCCCAATATCTGAAGCACGAGTCGAGGGTACTCGACGTTTAAAGCCGGACTGTGATAAATTCGACGTTATTCACTTGAGGCCACAGCCGGGAGAGAGCAGACAGGTCATTTTAGAAAGAAGAACGAAAGCAAAACGTTTGTTTCACAAAAAATGACCAGTTGAGATTTTAACAGTACATCAGTTTTTTTAGTAACCTGTCCTGATTTTCGTTAACTTCAGCTACAGTTTCTCTACAATTAAGTTACGTAGGTAAGACCTTTGTTACCATTATTGGCTACTGTAACTTTTTAAAGTGGCATCGCATTTTTCCATTAACAAAACCTAAAGAAAATTTACTCGTGAAAGCAATATTAAAATTCTTTACCGTGCCATGAATTTATGACATAGTATAGTATAGTCCATGGACGTCCAAAGAAGTTTTTAGGGAAAAAATCACTCTGTTTTATTACTGATAGTCAAAACCGGTTTCCCTCTAATTTTTTGACATTTAAAAAGTTTTTATATTTTTCAGCGCTATGTAGGTATGTGTCTATCTGTGGCACAGGTAGAAATATTTGAACGGGGTGTTTTTTATTTGAAAGAAGGTTTTCTAATTTCACATAATCGATGGCCTGTCTGATTAGTCCGGGCTATGTTTGAATGTCGAAACGCTAAAATCTTCGGCATTCGGGCGTCTCCACTCGATGTACAGGTTTCCCCGGTCTTGTCCTCATCAATTTTCAGTATTTTGATGCTCCAAGTACTTATTGGTATTTAATTAACTACGGTGTTTTGTTTATTGGTTATTTTTAGCGGGCTTTTTTGTTACAATACGGTTTTTTCCTTGTTTCCATAAAAGAAATAAGTAGGTTATGCTATAATGAAAGTTCATGAATATGAACGAATAATAAGCATACCTAGTTAGTGGAAAAAAGAACGAATTCAATTCGGTTTTCAATAGTTATATATAAACGAAGTTTACAATTAACTAATCACCCCTTACTTGTGTTAGTAATATTGATAGTACTACTAGAAACTTAATTACTTTAATGATTTAACTATTTTTTTTATTTTTCAGGTACCTTTGTGCAGTGCTAAGCTCGTCTGCCAGTTTATAAGGTAAGTTAAATACGAATATTCTTTACAAATTATGAAAATACGAACCAACAAAAATTCCGGAAATGGAGGGTAGCCATTCTTCCAAATAATCGCACGTGACAATGGTATTAACATAGTAAACACGCCTGGACATGTCAACACGCTAGCGTGTATGTCACAACAGCTTAATTTGTTTCATAATTAATGACAAATGAGAACTTTTCAACAATACTTAACTTAATGTAGATTTGTGGTCACGCCACACGTAGGACGTAGCACATTTATCAACCCGGAAAGGGATCGTAAGGCGGTTATCACACTGCGCCGCGCTCCGCCGCGGTACGCGGGACGACAGATTTAATCATTGTATGCAAGTAGGTACCTCAGTTTGTATAGAAAACACGCGCGGTACACCACACTGACAACGCGTCTGCGCGCGGGATTTTTTATATGAAATCACGCGGACCGCGGCGGAGCGCGGCGCAGTATGATAATCGCATAACCGTATCAACTCGAGGCGGTCAGTATTCTTTGTATGAAACTCCATACTGCAACGCACACTTATCCGCACCGACGTAACCACCTCGGCGATGACAGCTTGCGAAAGGCGATAGGTGTTGATCCCTTTCCGAGTTGATAAGTCTGCTATGAGCTTTAATTTTTCTCGTAACATTATGTAAGTCACCTGTGCGTGTCCACTATGGTGTTTCATGGCGTTTACATAGTGTCCCTTTCTAACTGGGTTAATGGTGCTGCGTTTGTGTAAGGCCAGTTATCCACTAAGGACAGAGGAGAGAAGTGTAAGCTAGCGGCCGCGCGCGACTTCGTACGCGTGGATCCCGTTTTACCCCCTTAAGGGTTGATTTTTGCAGTATCCCGTCTTAGTGAGCGCCTACGCCCTAAAAGGAACCCCCATGCAAATTTGAGACTCCTAGCACTTGTAGTTTCTGAGATTTCGTGTTGAGTGAGTCAGTCAGTGACTTTTCGCTTTTATAGATAGTAAGAGTACCTACTCGTAGTATTAAGTAGAGCGGAGAAGAGATGTGCGGTGTTACAAATACAAAATATGTCGCACTGAGCGGAGTGAGAACGAGAAATTTCAAAAAGAGATTAAGGCCCAGAACAGACGGTGAAACGCAACTGCAACGAAACTGCAACTTTCTGATCATTCTGATGTATGAAACTGAAACTGAAAGTTTCAAACTGGTCGCGTCATGTGTGGTCTCTCAACGGACGCTATGGCAGAAACTTGATGCAACTCAAAAGTAACTAGCAGTTGCAGTTTCGTTGCAGTTGCGTTTCACCGTCTGTTCTGGGCCTTAGTCTCATCATCTCCGCTCCGCTTTGGTTTAAATAACCTAATCTTTATGTCCTTTAATATCGTCCTTTTAGTGGAAAATGGCCTGAAAGAGAAAAAATCTCCGCATTTTTCCACTCCGCTTTGGTGAAAGCAACCTGCTCACTGCGCCCGTTCCGCACATCTCCTATCGGCTCCGCTTCGGTGGAAGACGTTCCTAACTCTTACGTATACAGGGTGAGTGACTATCGAGCAATCAATAACATTTTAATGGATATTGAAAACGTGAGCAGCAGAAATGGTCGTATTCATCTTCTTTAAAGCATAACGACATGCGCGATGGAAGGAAAATATTTTGGAACTGGTATGTCTGACAGGTCTTCAATATTAGTAGGCTGCAACTAGGGTTACAAAACTAGGCGTTGGATATAGCTAGATCGGACTTATGAAATAAGGACAATAATAAAGCAAGAAATGATATTTATTTTAACACGCTTTTACTAGGTCGACTTGTTAGACAATAAAGTTGATAATAAAGCCTGCAATTTTCTTAACAAACATGGAAATAAACGGTGACTATTTTTATGAATATCCAACACGCAAACTTCGAGTCGAGAAAATCCATTAAAGTAATTTTTCTGCAAATATGCTTTTATAAAGCGCTTTTACACGTCATCGTATAACTTTTATCCTACCACTGCTCAGGGACAATAACTGTACCTACCTACTGGAGTACACTATCTTCTAAATACATAAAACTCAAAGGTGACTGACTGACTGACATAGTGATACGCACAGCCCAAACCAATGAACGGATCGGGCTGAAATTTTTCATGCAGGTAGATGTTATGACGTAGGCATCCGCTAAGAAAGGATTTTACGAAACTCCACCCCTAAGGGGATAAAACGGGATCCAGTTCTATTAAAATCAAATTGCCTAAGGTGGGAACACAAACAATAAACTACGCGGACACATTTATATTTTGTAAAATAACCGCTCACAAATTACTTACTTTAAATAAGTTTCCCAGCTGTATCCAACCTATTCTAAAAACCGATTATTAATTGCTAATCACAGCTCTTTGAAGCCGAAGTATTTAAAACTTTACCCATCGTGTCCTGTGATGCGGTGTAGGCAAGTTTAATTGAGTTCAGAAAACAGGCAGGGCATCTAAAACATTGTATCTTAAACAGGGTGTTAGGTAAATGGGTATATGCCGACACTAGTCCATGCTAACATGGTCATATAAATGGTATGGTGAAGTCAGAAAATTGATATCTTCATTTTAATAATTTTATTTTTCATACAAATCTGTTAGATACTGAACGCAACATTTTCTAATATTATATTGGTAGAACTGTATTAGTGTTAATTTCTTTAATGTTTGTGTTGGTAACACTGCTCTGTCATTCTTGCTCTTCCGTCGTACATTTTTACCGCAAAATACATTGTTCTGTTTTATCCGCAAATAATCTTTTATTTAACTAAAGTAATCACAATACAACAAAATCGGATTTTATAAAATTTATTTTGTATGAAAATTAAAAAAAATAAAATGATGATATCAAATTTCTGACTTCACCATAGCATTTATATGCCCATGTTAACATGGGCTAGTGTCGGCTCATATACCCATTTACCTAACACCCTGCATAGTGGTAATTGGAGCTATTTTGCGATAAAAATGTAGTGTGATGTGCTGTCAACTGTTAGGG
This sequence comes from Ostrinia furnacalis, assembly GCF_004193835.3. Taxonomy (NCBI): domain Eukaryota; kingdom Metazoa; phylum Arthropoda; class Insecta; order Lepidoptera; family Crambidae; genus Ostrinia; species Ostrinia furnacalis. The sequence goes on along the minus strand of NW_021132634.1, from coordinate 199,266 downwards.
CTCGTACACATAAACATGAGACGACGTCGTATCGTATTACGACGCGGCAATGTTTCACACTGCGACGTCGTATCATGTGAATCTACAACGAGCAAATGATACAGCATCCACGTCTTAAAATTGCTCTCGTTATTAAAAAATTAAAAGAAGTGGAATAGATCCAGTTTCCTTTTATAATACTAGATTTTGCCCGCGGCTTCACCCGTGTGAAATTTAGTTTGTCACAGATCGTCATAAATTATAGCCTATATATTATTCTGGGTTGTAAACAATAATGCTGCAAAGTTTCATGAAAATCCGTTCAATAGTTTTTGCGTGAAAGAGTAACAAACATCCAGAAATCTGGAAATCCATACAAACTTTCGCGTTTATATTAGTAGGATAGGATGGTTCCTCTTTATTCGTCACTTTAATATTAGCATGAGGAGAACACGTCTAGTGCGGTCAATTTTCGAAATTAACTGCGACTGACTACAGAACGAAATCATGACACGTCCCACGATACAACGTCGCATCGTGAAATGATGCCGCGTCGTAGCACGATGCGACGTCATATCGTGTTTATGTGTACGAGTCCTTAAAAGCCTCAACCACACCAACGCATGCAGGTCGCCATCGCCGGCGCCATCATAGGCTAATGGCAGATTCAAAGGCCATTTTATCAGTAAGAAAAGAGGCCTTGGGGTGGGTTTCAAGGGTGGGTTGCACCATCTTACTTTAACTTTAACAAACGCCAAGGGTCTGTCAAACTCCAAATAGAANACATCATTGGATTCTATTTTAAGAATACATCATAGATATATATTCATCACTTTCCTACACCGGACCCAATTGAAGTTATGCCTTTCGCACGACAAGGAAGACTATAATTTTCTTAGCCGCACGGTAAGCGAGACGTACACAAGGTCTATAGACCTGGTTTCGCACTCAACGTGTTAACAGGGAAACTTCGAAGTTGCCATCCAAGTCAATAGCGAACTTAGGGCCACAGCAGACGAGCTACTTTCAGATTAATAGTGATTTGTTATTTTACAAGTTACTATTAGTCCCGTTAGCCCCTCATACTAAGCTAAATATGCTTGTGTCATGAGTGAGCTCACCACTCACTTTATTTATTTTATTATTTATTGATGCAGTAACGCGATTTCGCGACTTCATGCGTTCGCACGCGGTATTGGACTCGCGCGTTTTAGCGACTCTATCGATGTAGCATCGCATTTCGCGACTTCACACGTACGGACGCGGTATTGAAATCGCGCGTTTTAGCAACTCTATCGATGCAGCATCGCGATTTCGCGACTTCATGCGTTCGGACGCGGTATCGAAATTGCACATTTTAGCAACTCTATCGATGTAGCATCGTGATTTCGCGACGGCATGCGTTCGGACGTAGTATCGGAATTTGCGCGTTTTAGCGACTTGCATCGCAATTTTGCGACTTCATGCGTCGGACGCGGTATTGGAATCGCACGTTTTAGCGACTGCTGTCGATGCGTTGAGTTTTCAACTCAATTGTTTTGCGTTTTAAATGTGCGGTATGGAATGTGTGGTCGCTGCATTCAGCTTCTAAAAAGAAGCTTATTCGCCGATCGACGATGCTAAAAGTGGCATGTGTACTGTGGCTCTTAGGGAAAAACTTCAGAATGAATCGTTAGCGATACGACTGGGGGCAATGTTGTCGTTATGGTGGGCAGAAAAGATATACATACCGCAATAGTATACAAAGATAGCTGAATAAGCAGTTATTCTACACATGATGGCAGCATCATGTGTAGACTTTGTTGATGTTATGGATGAATCAAAATGTGAAACTGGCCGGCTAACTGCCCCTTAAATTTGGCAATTAACGGACTATATAGTCGGTTACTTTGGTTCTCCCAAAGTCGAATTCGAATCATTAATTTGCATAACATGATTGTATATTATTCTCATTATTTCTTATTAGATCGCGTAGAGAAAGTCCATATAGAATTTTTACCCGACTGCGCCAGAAGGAGGGTTATTTGGCTTTTTAATTATTATAGGAATGCTCAAATTAGCACAAACAAAGTAGGCACTTGCGCAGTATGATAAATCATCATTATCATTTCAGCTACAAGACGACTGCTGAATATATGCCTCCCCGAATTTTCTTTTACTGTCAATCAAAAATTACGTAACATCGAAATTTTCCTACATCAATTTTGCAATATTTTCCAGCACGATGTTACATACTTTTACCTGTAAAAGGCATTACAGTACTTTCAAAATGGCAAACGGAGTTCTCCAGAACAATTTCCCCTTCTGACAAGGAATCAGCCCAATATCTGAAGCACGAGTCAAGGGTACTCGACGTTTAAAGCCGGACTGTGATAAATTTGACGTTATTCACTTGAGACCACAGCCGAGAGAGAACAGACAGGTCATTTTAGAAAGAAGAAAAAAAGCAAAAAGTTTGTTTCACAACTAAGGCTGAGTTGCACCACCTAACTTTGACGGTAACTATAACGATAACCGGTGCTTTTTGTATGGAGTTTGACAGATATTTGACATTTGGCAAAGGTAAAGTAAGATGGTGCAACCCAGCCTTAAAATTGTACAGTTTAGATTTTAACAGTACAACAGTTTTTTAGTACTTACCTAGCTCCTCCTGATTTTTTTTTATTCCAGCTACAGTTTTTGTATTGTTAACTCTACAATTAAGGTACTTAGGTAAGACCTATGTTACCATTATTGGCTACAGTAAACTTTTTAAAATGGCATCGCATTTTTCCATTAACAAAACCCAAAGAAAATTTACTCGTGAAAGCAATATTAAAATTCCTTACCGTGCCATGAATTTATGACATAGTATAGTATAGTCCATGGACGTCCAAAGAAGTTTTTAGGGTAAACATCACTCTGTTTTATTACTGATATTCAAAACCGATCGTCAAAATCGGATCCCTCTAATTTTTTGACATTTAAAAAAAAGTTTTATATTTTTCAGCGCTATGTATGTGTCTCTCTGTGGCACAGGTAGAAATATTTGAACGGGGTGTTTTTTATTTGAAAGGTTTTCTAATTTCACATAATCGATAGCCTGTCTGATTAGTCCGGGCTTTGTTTGAATGTCGAAACGCTAAAATCTTCGGCATTCGGGCGTCTCCACTCGATGTACAGGTTTCCCCGGTCTTGTCCTCATCAATTTTCAGTATTTTGATGCCCCAAGGACTTATTGGTATTTAATTAACTACGGTGTTTTGTTTATTGGTTATTTTTAGCGGGCTTTTTTGTTACAGGACGGTATTGCTTTTTCCTTTTAGAGGTATGATAACCATAAAAGAAATATGTAGGTTATGCTATAATTAAAGCTCATGAATATGAACAACTAATAAGCATAGTAGTTAGTTGAAAAAGGGACGAATTCAATTCGGTTTTCAATAGTTATACACGAAATTTACAATTAACTAAGTAACCATCTCTTACTTTTATTAGTAAAGATAACTAACTTATTAAATAGGGCTGGTAGGACCCAAAAGATAAGGAGACATGACAAAGTGCCCCATAAGGGCTACCTTTTCTTTTTTTATTATTTACTATATTTTGACGTTCATAAGTGCCACTTGTGGTCTAAACTGAATAAATATTTTTGACTTAGATTTTTTGATTTTGAAATTAAGTTTTCTTTAATTTTTCAGGTACCAACTGCAGTACTGAGCTTGTGTACCAGTTCATAAGGTGAGTCAAATACGAATATTCTTTACAAATTATTTTAATTATTTGTTATTTCGTATAGAATATTCTATACGAAATAACAAAAATTCCGGAAATGGAGGGTAGTCATGCGTTTCCAAATAATCGCACGTGACAACAGTATTAACATAGTAAACACGCTGGACATGTCAACACGCTAGCGTGTATGTCACAACAGCTTAATTTGTTTCATAATTAATGACAAATGAGAACTTTTCAACAATACTTAATTTAATGTAGATTTGTGGTCACGCCATGTTTAATTAGAATTAAGGACGTAGCACATTTATCAACCCGGAAAGGGATCGTAACCGTATCAACTGGCGGTCAGTATTCTTTGTATGAAACTCCATACTGCAACGCACACTTATCCGCACCGACGTAACCACCTCGCCTCGCAACTGACAGCGCGCGAAAGGCAATGACAGCGCGCGAAAGGCAATGACAGCGCGCGAAAGGCAATGACAGCTCGCGAAAGGCGATACGGTGTTGATACCTTTCCGAGTTGATAAGTCTGCTATGAGCTTTAATTTTTCTCGTAACATTATGTAAGTCACCTGTGCGTGTCCACTATGGTGTTTCATGGCGTTTACATAGTGTCCCTTTCTAACTGGGTTAATGGTGCTGCGTTTGTGTAAGGCCAGTCATCCATTAAGGATAGAGGAGAGAAGTGTTAGCTAGCGGCCGCCCGCTACTTCGTACGCGTGGATCCCGTTTTACCCCCTTAAGGGTTGATTTTTGCAGTATCCCGTCTTAGTGAGCGCCTACGCCCTAAAAGGACATGCTACGCCTACGCCATGCAAATTTGAGACTCCTAGCACTTGTAGTTTCTGAGATTTCGTGTTGAGTGAGTCAGTCAGTGACTTTTCGCTTTTATAGATAGTAAGAGTACCTACTCGTAGTATTAAGTAGAGCGGAGAAGAGATGTGTGGTGTTACAAATACAAAATGTGTCACACTGAGCGGAGTATGAACGAGACATTTCAAAAGAGATTAATGCCCGTTTTCACCATCAATCCCTAATTTTTAAGTGACCCTATGACAACAAAATTCATATTATTATGTGTTACCATAGGGGTCACTTAAAAATTAGGGATTGATGGTGAAAACGGGCATAAGTCTTATCATCTCCGCTCAGCTTTGGTTTAAATAACTTCATCTCCATGTCCTTTATCGTCTTTGGTGGAAAATGGCTTTTTTACGCACTTTTTCACTCCATTTTCATGGAAGTAATCGTGCTTCTATACCGCACCGCACATCTCCTATCGCCTCCGCTTCGGTGGAAGACGTTCCTAACTCTTACGTATACAGGGTGAGTGACTATCGAGCAATCAATAACATTTTAATGGATATTGAAAACGTGAGTAGCAGAAACGGTCTTATTCGTCTTCTTTAAAGCATAACGACATGCGCGATGGAACGGAAATATTTTCTGGAACTGGTATGTTTGACAGGTCTTTAATATTATTTGTGAAGGCTTATGAAATAAGGATAATATCTAAAGATAATAGATCGGACTTATGAAATACCTAAGGATAATAATAGAGCAAGAAATGATATTTATTTTTAACACGCTTTTACTAAGTCGACTTGTTAGACAATAAATTATAAACAGTTGATAATAAAGCCTGCAATTTTCTTAACAAACATGGAAATAAACGGTGACTATTTTTATGAATATCCAACATGCAAACTTCGAGTCGAGAAAATCCACTAAAGATATTTTTCTGCAAATAAGCTTTTATAAAGCGCTTTCACACGTCCTTGTATAACTTGTATGCTACCACTGCTTAGGGACAATAACTGTACCTACTGGAGTACACTATCTTCTAAATATGTCTAAATACATAATTATAACTCAAAGGTGACTTACTGACTGACATAGTGATACGCACAGCCCAAACACTGGACGGATCGGGCTGAATTTTTTCATGCAGGTAGATGTTATGACGTAGGCATCCGCTAAGAAAGGATTTTACGAAACTCCACCCCTAAGGGGGTAAAACGGGATCCAGTTCTATTAAAATCAAATTGCCTAAGGTGGGAACACAAACAATAAACTACGCGGACACATTTATATTTTGTAAAATAACCGCTCACAAATTACTTTAGATAAGTTTCCCAGCTGTATCCAACCCAGTCTAAAAACCGATTATTAATTGCTAATCACAGCTCTTTGAAGCCGAAGTATTTAAAACTTTACCCATCGTGTCCTGTGATGCGGTGTAGGCAAGTTTAATTGAGTTCAGAAAACAGGCAGGGCATCTAAAACATTGTATCTTATATAGTGGTAATTGGAGCTATTTTGCGACAAAAATGTAGTGTGATGTGCTGTCAAATGTTAGGGCTCGTACACATAAACATGAGACGACATCGTATCGTTTTACGACGCGGCAATGTTTCACACTGCGACGTCGTATCATGTGAATCTACAACGAGCAAGCGATACAGCATCCACGTCTTAAAATTGCTCTCGATATTAAAAAATTGAAAGAAGTGGAATAGATCCAGTTTCCTTTTATAATACTAGATTTTGCCCGCGGCTTCACCCATGTGAAATTTAATTTGTCACAGATCGTCATAAATTATAGCCAATAATGCTGCAATGTTTCATGAAAATCCGTTCAGTAGTTTTTGCGTGAAAGAGTAACAAACATCCAGAAATCTAGACATCCATACAAACTTTCGCGTTTATATTAGTAGGATAGTAGGATAGGATGGTTCTTCTTTATTCGTCACTTTAATATTAGCATGAGGAGAACACGTCTAGTGCAGTCAATTTTCGAAATTAACTGCAACCGACTACCCGACGAAATCATGACACGTCCCACGATATAACGTCGCATCGTGAAATGATCGTCGCTCTATGAGGTAGCAATGTAACATTCTGAACATCTTGTACCTACTACCCTTTATTGTTGGAACTTCTGTATCTTTTCGAAGTGAATAAATCAATATGAATATGAATGATGCCGCGTCGTAGCACGATGCGACGTCATATCGTGTTTATGTGTACGAGTCCTTAAGCCTCAACCACACCAACGCATGCAGGTCGCCATCGCCTAGGCTAATGGCAGATTCAAAGGCCATTTTATCAGTAAGAAAAGAGGCCTTGGGGTGGGTTTCAAGGGTGGGTTGCACCATCTTACTTTAACTTTAACAAACGCCAAGGGTCTGTCAAACTCCAAATAGAAGGGACCGGTTGTTGTGGTCGCGATTGGGGTGGGGTGGTGCAATTCAACCTAAGTGTTTTACTTGGCGTGCCGTCGTCTGTACCTATACGTATAATGTTATTTAGAGGCTATGTAATAACAGTATTGTGAGAACTGCTGCCGAGAAAATATTAATGTTTACTGTCTGTATTTATATGGAAAATAAAAAAATAAAAAAATAAAGGTCGCGCGACCCATGACAGTCCGCGCGACCTGTCATTGGCCTATGATCGCGCCGGCAATGGCGATCTTTTTTTTTTTTTTTTTTTTTATGCTAGACAAGATCTGCACGCGTTGATGTGGTTGAAGCATTACAAATACAAAACGGCAGGCCAAGCTATTATGCAGTTAAATTAGTTTGTAGTAGATGCTATTTTCCAACACGTATAGCTTAATAAGCTGTTACTACAATGTCAAAAGATGTTAATGCTGAAACTTTTGCGATTGAACCGCAACGTCATGGTAATTAACAACTGCGCTTTGTTGTTGGTTTAAAGTTTGCCTATACTGGGTGACTATGAAATGTTTAATGTTGTCGTGCTTAGAATAGCAATTTAAAGTTGCGGCCGATAGTGTGTGTATGCAAGTTAATCTATACTAATATTATAAATGCGAAAGTAACTCTCTCTGTCTGTCTTGCTTTCACGCCTAAACCAATGAAGCGGTTTTGATGTTTGGCATAGAGATAGTTTGAGTCCCGGGAAAGGACATAGGATAGTTTTTATCCCGGTTTTTGAAACAGGGACGCGCGCGATAAAGTTTTTCTGTGACAGACAAAATTCCATGCGGGCGAAGCCGCGGGCTGAAAGCTAGTATACCTACAAGTGAGTATATACTAGAGCATTTGTTTGTAAAAGAATAACGAGCTGTTGTATGATGTTATGAATTAAACCTTTCATGAACTGAACCATTTCGGCATTCGTCCTACAGTAACAGTTATAAGATTTGAGCAATGAAATCACCCCGAAGAATGTTTTTTTTATTTACAACGAGGAAGCTCTTGGCCTGTATCTCATCTGATGGTAAGTGATAATCAGGCTGAAGGTGGAAGCGAGCTTCACCCGGAATCCTCAACCATGGAGGAACTTACCTCTAACTGCCGGAACACATTGTTATGGCGACAGACTTAGGTAAGATGGTGGTACCTAGCCAGGCGGAATTAGAACCAGCCCTACCACCAACCGATTACATTACGATATTAGGATTTACGTTTAGTCTATTGAACCTTGTATCTTTCAATAATAATGGTACCTACATCTCATCTCACACAACACGATTGAGCACTGGTAAAAGTAAAAAACATTTAATTACCTACATAATATGTGACAGGACAATTATTATTTATGACTGAGATTTATTCGAATTAAGCGTAATTTTGTAAGAAATATTAAATATTTTGTAATTACCGGAAACCATACGAGACATCAATGACATTTACATATTTAAATTAAAGCTTATAGAATATTTAATTGACAAATGCTATTATTCGATCACTGAGATTTTGACTGAAAAAATATGTTAATGAATTTTATTGGAATCAATATAAATATAATATTATGTAATCAATCGACATCATTTTATGATCAATTGTAATTTGCATGCTAACTGATATTATCTAAATAGAAGTGCACTTTTAATAAAATACCAACACCACTTAAATATTTACTCTATTTTTTAAGCAAATAAAGAATTCGAATTTAAATTTGAATTTGAAAAAAAAATGATCTCAAATACCATTATACTCTTCAGAACCAAAGCACCATCAAATTAACAAAATTTCGAGTGTTCATCAAATAGCCCCATTATTTTTCCCTTGAAAGGCCCGGTATTAGTACCATTTATTATTAGTACCTTATAAACGCTTGTTAGAGAGAGGACCAAATCTTATTATGAGGGAATCCACTCGAATTTCCGATAATGTTCCTTAAAATGTTAGGAGGGTAGGGTGGCTATGCGATCATATAATGTCGGACAGATCATAATAAAATCTTTCTTTTACAAACGTTTTTTTTTTACTATTTTTGCGAATTTCTCTTTTGTAGACATGTCTCTTAGGATGTAGCCAAAGAGCAACTATTATAATTATAAAAGTCATAAAAGTAATTTCATTTTCACGTTCGTGTATAATTTTTTAACCTTACCACTTTGTACAATACAAATTCCTCTAAAATAAGATATAATAAAATACCCACTAGGTGGACCGACGATCTGGTGAAGGTCGCGGGAGGTGCCTGGATGCGAGCGGCGCAGGATCGGTCTTCGTGGAAATCCTTGGGGGAGGCCTTTGTTCAGCAGTGGACGTCTTTCGGCTGAAACGACGAAGATAAATACCAATTTCCTTCAAATGATAGTTAACATGCGACATATTTTGGAGTCCCTTTGCGTAATTCAGTTGGAGACCATTTAATAAATTGATTTGAGGACAAAAACAAAACTTGGAGCCACAAAGGTTAAAATTAAATGTAAAGAGATATAAATCGAATTTCCGGTGTTATTTTTGGTCACCCTAAACGTCGATGTGTTACGAACTCAGCTGTTGAATTTAAGTATTTTCTTTTGTAGCCATTTAACGCTGTCAATCAATGTTGCCGGATTTGCAAACCTATTACGGATATGTACAAACAAACACATGTATCTTATTAGTTAGTATNCCGATAGTATGTGGATGCAAGTTAATCTATAGTTCTATACTAATATTATAAATGCGACAGTAATTCTGCCTGTCTGTCTGTCTTGCTTTCACGCCTAAACCAATGAAGTGATTTTGATGAAATTTGGCATAGAGATAGTTTGAGTCCTGAGAAGGAACATAGGATAGTTTTTATCCCGGTTTTTGAATCAGGGACGCGCGCGATAAAGTTTTTCTGTGACAGACAAAATTCCATGCGGGCGAAGCCGCGGGCGGAAAGCTAGTATACCTACAAGTGTGTATATGAACTGAACCATTTCGGCATTCGTCCTACAGTAACAGTTATAGGATTTGAGCAATGAAATCACCCCGAAGAATTACGATTTACGAATTACAATTTACGTTTAGTCTATTGCACCTTGTATACCTATCTTTCAATAATTCACACAATAATGAATGAAAGAAAGAAAGAAACATTTATTACGATAAACATCACTTAGTTAAGAACAGAGAACGTATACGGATAAAAAGACATTAATAGCACATAAATATTACAAGGAAATAAAAAGTGAACTGAGCAATGCTATCCTGTCGCAACAGCGATGCCCATCGCAATGGGACTCCACTCAGCATTTATGCCGTGGCCCACGGTGGGGAAGGACACGAGGCTGGTTTTCAGTGGGCCCCATAGAGCAAAAAATATTTTTTTTTAATTACATACGTGACAGGACAATTTATGGCTGAGATTCATTCGAATTGAGCATTATTTTGTAAGAAATTGATCTCAAATACCATTATGCTCTTCAGGACTAAAGCACCATCAAATTAACAAAATTTCGAGAGTTCATCAAATAGCCCCATTATTTTTCCCTTGAAAGGCCCGTTATTAGTACCATTTATTATTAGTACCATTTATTATTAGTACCTTATAAACGCTTGTTAGAGAGAGGACCAAATCTTATTATGAGGGAATCCACTCGAATTTCCGATAATGTTCCTTAAAATGTTAGGAGGGTAGGGTAGCTATGCGAACGCATAATGTCGGACAGATCATAATAAAATCTTTCTTTTACAAACGTTTTTTTTAACTTCTTTTTCTTTTTTTCCCTTAGGATGCCCGGATGTAGCCAAAGAGCTACCATTATAAAAGTCATAAAAGTAATTTAATACAGGAATTTTTTAACCTTACTACTTTGTGCAATACAAATTGCTCTAAAATAAGATAAATACCCACTAGGTGGACCGACGATCTGGTGAATGTCGCAGGTGCCTGGATGTGAGTGGCGCAGGATCGGTTTTCGTGGAGATCCTTGGGGGAGGCCTTTGTCCAGCAGTGGACGTCTTTCGGCTGAAACGACGAAGATAAATACCAATTTCCTTCAAATAATAGTTAACATGCGACATATTTTGGAGTCCCTTTGCGTAATTTATTCTGTTAGAGGCCATTTAATAAATTGGTTTGAGGACAAAAACAAAACTTGGAGCCACAAAGGTTAAAATTAAATGTAAAGAGATATAAATCGAATTTCCGGTGTTATTTTTGGTCACCCTAAACGTCGATGTGTTACGAACTCAGCTGTTGAATTTAAGTATTTTCTTTTGTAGCCATTTAACGCTGTCAATCAATGTTGCCGGATTTGCAAACCTATTACGGATATGTACAAACAAACACATGTATCTTATACAGTTGTAATAGCAGCTATATTGCAACAAAACTTTGTAGCTAAATATGCTGTCGACTGCAGCCTTTTAAAGAAAGACACAAATTGATTATAAGCTTATTTTTGCCTTTGATAAGATTGATAGATGTTGTATTTTTCTTATTTGTGAACTAGCGGCCGCCCGCGACTTCGTGCGCGTGGATCCCGTTTTACCCTCTTAGGGATGGAGTTCTGTGAAATCCTTTCTTAGCGGATGCCTACGTCATAACATCTACCTGCATGCCAAATTTCAGCCCGATCCGTCCAGTATTTTGGCTGTACGTTGATAGATCACTATGTCAGTTTACAGTTTAACCTTTGAGTTATGTATTTAGAAAATAGAAGAAGATGTAATTCTTTTAGAGAAATAAATGTACTTATTAAACTATAAATAAACCATTGTTATTGATTAGGCTATAGCTACATTTTCTGCCCTTTTAGGGTTCCGTAGTCAAAGGATATAAACTGGAAGCTATTACTAAGATTTCACGGTCTGTCTGTCACTAGACTGTATCTCATGAACCGTGACAGCTAGACAGTTAAAATGTTCACAGATGATGTATTTCTGTTGTCTCAATAACAACAAAATAATAATAATACTCCCAAGCCGCTTTCGGCTACGATAACTACGACAAAATTTCTTTAGTTCAATAAGAGGGCTACGCTGGACTGCCCTATCGTGAGCCCTCACATGGCTACAGTAGCCAATCTTGTTGGTGAACGTGCGCGAACAATGTCGACACGTTAGGACAAAATACTAAAAACATAAACCTCTTTCTGGCGCAGTCGGGTAAAAACCGAATAAAATGAAGGGGGACTCCTATGCAACTTCTATGTTTTTTGATCGATTTTTTCTCAGCAACTACTAGTCCGATTTAAAAAATTATTTTCATGGTGGATAGCCCATTTATCGAGGAAGGCTTTGAGGCTATGTACCATCAATGATAATTTAAATTGATTGAAAAAGAGGCTGGCAAAGGTGACTGAGTTTCTTCCGCCACTTCTTCTCAGCACCTGCCCATACGTTGTCCCGAAGTGGTGGTAGGGCAAGCCATATTTGGGACGTGTATAAGCGCCCTGAAAAGGGCCTATGTACTGAATAAACTTATTGATTTGATCTGATATAATCATAAAATAAGCGGAAAGCAGTAAAGAAAATGTAGTGAAAATATTCCAACGATTTTCACGCGTACGAAGTCGCGGGCAGCGCTAGTTTATAATATTAGTAGTATTCCTATTTCAGGGCACTTACGTTGCATTGGCATATTAAGGCTGAGTTGCACCACCTAACTTTGACCGTAACTTTAACGATAACCGGTGCTTTTTGTATGGAGTTTGGCAGATTTTTGACGTTTGTTAAAGTTAAAGTAAGATGGTGCAACCCAGCCTAAGTGAAGTTTTGTCACATGTCCGCCGACTTCATTAATTAAGTATCGAATGGGTCTAAAATAGCGCAACGGTTTTGGCAACGAGCTGCCAAATGTCGATATAAGGTCGGTAGTTCAATATCCGTCTGGCTATAGACTATTTTGGTCAACCTACTTTTAATATTTAGTTTACTTATGCCCGTTTTCATCAACAATCCCTAATTTTTAAGTGACCCCTATGGTAACTCAACTCAACTCACTCCCGTGCCGCTCAGGCACTGACTAAGGTATGTATATGCTAGATCTACATATAATTTCGAGTAGGTTATAAAAGTGTTGTTGTAGTTGTGAGTGTGAATATAATGCGATTCAAAATCTAATAGATACAACAGTAATTTCCAAATCATTAATATGTAAAATAAATAATCAATTGACCAACTAAAAGTGTTTAAAAAGCTGACTCAGCGAACTTCGTACCGCCAATAAAATCTCCTATATTCTTCAGGGATAATTTAGGATTCTAATGGTGAAAGAATTTTTCAAATCGGTCCAGTAGTTTCGGAATCTACTAAATAAAATACTTATTTTTCACACAGGATTGCACCAAATTTGAAAGTTGATAATTGTCTAAAACAGTGGCCAGACGGCGGGCCAAGGTTGGCCCAATATTGGCGACTCACGAAGTTGACAATTTTTCGTGATCTCTCAAATAGGTATTAAGACTACATGAATCATTGAACTATTTGGTATAGTGTTGAAAATATTCGATTGATTAGTGGTTTAAAGTGCCGTATAGCATGGCGTTTCGCATCTACACAAATATTATAAAGAGAAAAGATTTAATTGCTTGTTTGTTTGTAATTGAATAGGCTCCGAAACTACTGGACCAATTTGAAAAAATCTTTCACTATTAGAAACCTACATTATTTTTGATGAATGAACATAGGCGGTACGATGTTCGCCGGATCAGCTAGTAAGCTTAAGCGACCTTTTTTAAGTATCTTTGACGTTCAATGCCAAAATAGTCATCTACACTAATATTATAAAGAGGAAAACTTTGTTTGTTTGTTTGTTTGTTTGTTTGTTTGTTTGTTTGTTTAGTTGTAATGGATAGGCTCAAAAACTACTGGACCGATTTTAAAAATTCTTTCACCATTCGAAAGCTACATAACTCACGAGTAACATAGGCCTAATTTTATTTTGGAAAAAAATAGGGTCCCGTAAAATATTTGGGATTTTCATAAGACGTGGAAAAGCGCCATCTATCGTTATTGCTTAAAATCTTCTTGCGCCTGACAAACATTTTTGAGGTACGTAAATATTCATGAAGGCAAAGCTGTCAAACGCCATCTATCGACATCATTAGTAAATTAGTAACTAAATATTACATGCTATGAATAGCGCTGTTCGTAAATACCTAATTTTGAAAATTTAATAAATAAAGATATTTTATGTAATTAAACCATTCACTGTATGTACCTATTTGAATCATTCACTGTGTTTAAACGAGCAAATCAAAGTGTTAATTAGTGACTTTTACAAACTTCCTTGCAAATTCTTACTATGTGCCGCCATCTACCGAGATGAATATTAAGGTACGGTTCAGCGGCGGACAAATGGGATGGGCGCGTGGGCGATTGTAGTTAAATAGGATAAGAATTACTTCGTTTTTATTTTCTGTATGTAATTTGTTATTTTTTTGGTAGGGTCTTTATTTTAATTACTTAGGTTGGTAGGTACTTACTTATTTGATTTTCATGATAATTACTATAGGTACGTATAATTTTAGTAGAAAGAAAGGTCATTGAATGACTAAGTGACTCACTCACTCATCACGAAGTCTCAGAAACTACAAGTCTCAAAAGAGTTCTCATAGAGGTTAATGGTCTATTCCACTTTGATCACCTGGCTTTGATCACCAAGATGATTAAAGTGGACTCCAGTTAAATTATTTTTTTAGTGTTCTTTAATCACCTATAAATAAATTATACCTCTGAATTGTCACATACATGTCCAATTTGTTTATTGCGGTTTTTAGAAAATATCAAAAATGTTACAAAACAAAATATGTAGTACAACAATTGGACATGTGACTATTCAGAGGAGGTGTGATTTGTTTGTAGATGATCAAAGGACACTAAAATAATAATTTAACTGGAGTCCACTTGGCTCACCTAGGACATGGTATCCGTGGGTGATCAAATGCACAGAATGAATTCAAAGGACACTAAATTGTCGCTGTAGAACGTAGGTAGTCACTAAAACGAAATTTTGCAAAATTCAAACCTTATGGGAGTTAAAAAGGGGGTCAGAAGTTTGTATTGCAGTCCTCGGTTTTTAAAGTAAGAGACTTGAAAGTTTAAATGTTCGGTACATCGTGGTACTGTGTACACATCGGTTTGCCGACGATATTGTGGTCATGGCAGAATCGTTGGAAGATCTTGGCACAATGCTCGAAGACTTTAATCGATTTTCCCAACAGGTAGGCCTGAGGATGAACATGGACAAAACGAAGCTTATGTCGAATGTCCATGTTGCGCCCTAACCAGTTTCAGTTGGAAGCTCAATTCTCGAGATTGTCGACAAGTAGGTATGTCTACCTCGGACAAACGATCCAGCTAGGTAGGTCCAATTTCGAGAAGGAGGTCAATCGTCGAATCCAACTCGGCTAGGCAGCGTTCGGGAAACTACGCAACATCTTATCGTCCAAAATACCTCAATGCCTGAAGACTAGAGTGTATAACCAATGTGTGTTACCAGTGATAACTTATGGCTCGGAAACGTGGCCTCTCACTCTCACCTTATACAGAAGCTCAGTTCCACAGCGTGCTATGGAAAGGGCTATGCTTGGTGTTTCTTTGCGAGATCGAATCAGAAATGAGGAGATCCGTAAACGAACCAAAGTCGCTGACATAGCGACGGATTAGCAAGCTGAAGTGGCAATGGGCAGGGCTCATAGTACGCAGAACTGATGGCCGATGGGGCAGAATGGTTCTGGAATGGAGGCCGCGTACCGGAAAACGTAGCGTGGAACTTCCACCTACAAGGTGGACCGACGACATCGTAAAGGTAGCAGGGAAGCGCTGGACGCAGGCCGCTTCCAATCGATCAACATAGAAAGCATTGGGGGAGGCCTATTTTCAGCAGTGGACGTCCTATGGCTGAAATTATGGTTGTGGTGGTGGTACATATGTATACTGAAAATGTATCATTAGAAATCAACTACTGGGCCTAAGGAGATAAAAGGAGGGTTGGAAGTTTATATTATGAAAGTCCTATGTGTTTAAAGTAAGAGAGTTGAAATTTAAAATGTATGCGCTATAGGTGCTAAGAGCGGATTTTACGAAACTCCACCCCTAATGGAGTAAAACGAGGTCCACGCGTACGAAGTCGCGGGCGGCCGCTAGTTAAATAAATAATTATATTAAAATATTGTCGAAATTCCACCAGCCCGCACTAAGCGTTTCGATAACTCTAGGGACAGCTAGGGACTGGAATTCGCTGCCTGCTGCTGTCTTTCCCGATGATTATAATCCGAGCCTTTTCAAGGCAAGAGTGAATAGGCACTTATGGGGCAGATAATGTACCATCTTAGACTGCAGTCTAGGAGGTACCTGACACCAGACGCAATTGTGGTCAAATACCAGTCCTTGTTATGCATAAAAAACACTTTGATTTGATTTATTTCTAGAAAACAATAAAATTATTCTCAAAAATAAATAAAATAAAAATCTGGTCACTTTAATACCTATTCTAGCTTCGGGACTAATCAAAGTCCGTCGACTCTGTCAAACAACGCGTCAAGGCTTTGTCTTATGAGAGGGAGGTAATTTCGTACCCTAATAGGCGTTGGGTGAAACGGGTACAGCTGACGGACGGGCATCTGAGCCTGCGACTTGATATTTGCCATGTAAATAACAAAAGTCCTATCCTTTTTAGACTAAACTAGCGGCCGCTCGCGACTTCGTACGCGTGGATCCCGTTTTACCCCCTTAGGGGTGGAGTTTCGTAAAATCCTTTCTAAGCGGATGCCTACGTCATAACATCTACCTGCATGCCTTTCAGCCCGATCCGTCCAGTGGTTTGGGCTGAGCGTTGATAGATCACTATGTCAGTCACCTTTGAGTTATATATTTAGACAGGAGCTACCACGAAAATCTTTCTGATCCCTGTGTAAGTGACAATGGGTATTTGATTTTTTGATTTATGACAGTTATGTGTTTATGGACTGATTTTTCAATCGTCGAATAACTTTTAACTGAAGAATAAGTTTGGCATATTGACAGTTTCAGTATGGGAAATATTATGTCAAAATGAAAATCAGCCCTAAGGCGGGTTTTAGAATCGCGCTGACCGCTCGCTGATCGTCGGCGCTGACAGTTCAATAGAAGGGAACGTTCCTGAGTGACGCTGATCGCTCGGCGCCGACGCTTCATACATTTCGGCTGTCAGCGCTGACGGTCAGCGTGCGTCAGCGTGACTCTAAAACCAGCCTAAGAGGTTTAAATAGAGTGAATTTTGGTTTTGTATGATAAGTTAATTTGACGCTGACATGCTTCTTATGAGTTCTCAAAGCGCTCTCCCGTTAATATTGTGACGTGATTAGTTTGCCAACTAAATTAACTAAGTTTATTTATTTCAAAGCTAGCGCTAAATTTTGTCAACATTATTGTTATGGCAACAGACTTAGATAAGATGGCAGCCAGCTGCTGAGAAGAAAAGTTCAAAATTATTCAACTGATTCTTACCTAAATGGAATTGATTTCGCGCGTTGGAGTGAGCTCAGTTGGTATTTACGCATAAACTATTTTTTTTAGAAAATTCCTATACACACTATCAAAGGAATGGTAATCTACCTTACCTAATACCTTGAGAAAAAAACCAAAGGTAAATCCAAAAGTGTATTTTTACTCAAAGATATCGGCTCAAGCCTGGGTCTAACAAAAACACTCATGCCCAAATCGCCTTACGATCCCGTCTGCCGTATCACTTTCGTCCTATTTGCAGGAAAGGTTTTTCCAAAGAAACCCGCAAATTATTTTGTTAAAATTTGGACTTGAGCCTAATCCTTGGATCCATAAGCTTTGGAAAATCACTTTGGAGATTGAAACTAGGGTTTGTCCTTACCTAGTTCCGTTTTAAGGTACCTAACTCTACGGACTAGGTCCCGTAGTCTTGATCCTGAGTTCCTGGATCAGATTTAAATGTTTGAAGTTATTTTCTTATACATACCTTCTTTTTCTTAGATGTATAGGTAATTTTGCTTGGGACTCTAAAGTTTGGAAGACTCCTCAAGCCTTCTGTACACTGCTAGACAACGGCCTTCCCTAGGGATTTCTACAATGACCGTCCGTAAAGTAAAGTTAGGCCTGTGTAAAGTGACATACGTTATTCTTGGTAGAAGAAGATCTAGGAAACAATAATAATAAGTACGTAACTAGCAATTCCGTCGAATAGTAATTTTCATTCCACGAATTT
The DNA here is from genome assembly GCF_004193835.3 of Ostrinia furnacalis. Classification (NCBI taxonomy): domain Eukaryota; kingdom Metazoa; phylum Arthropoda; class Insecta; order Lepidoptera; family Crambidae; genus Ostrinia; species Ostrinia furnacalis. The sequence goes on along the minus strand of NW_021132634.1, from coordinate 181,167 downwards.
CTAGTTACGTACTTATTACTAACTTTGGTTCATTTCGTAAATTTCTGTCTGCTATAGCCTAAGTATGTCAGTCAGAGATAATGTGATGTATTAGATGAAATCATAGCTTCTGACTGTTAAATTCTAATTTTGTGCAGACAAAGAAATAAATTAATAATTGTCTGGAAGAGATCGCTTCATAGCGATAAGACCGCCTAATTGTACCTTGTGTGTTCCTTTTCTTCTGTTATGTTATTTGTTTGGTGTGCAATAAAGTGTATTTATTATTATTATTATTATTAAGGATCCTAATTGAATGTGCTTACACACGAATTCATATACGAGCACCTGTCCAATGTTGCGGATTTATAAAATACAAATTCAGCAACAAAACCCCTCTCAAAGGGCATTTCAACAAGCTGTCGTGTATCTTTTTTATTATCTCACATCACGCACTGTTAATGATAACTGGAGCCCATTGTCATCACTTCCTTCATAATAGAAGTGGAGATAGTAGGTCTGTGCCGAGGGTTAAAACATTTTAGATGACAACACTTATAAGAATCTTTATTAACGTGACTGCAGGTGACAGGACGCCCCACATCATGTATACATGTTGAACATAGGCCTCATGATGTCACATGTTGAACATAGGCCTCCCCCAAATGACTTCCACATCGCACGGTTTGGTAGCGGCCTGTATTCAGCGCCTTCCTGCTAAAGCCTGGTCCGTGAGCACGTAGAATCCCGTCCAATGACCCCAAGCTACCCATCCTTGTCGCTCGCACGTAATTATGTTGCTGTGGTGCTCGCACACTCACTGCGGGCGCCCGTCGCATAGTCGCGACAGCAATATAATTACGCGCGACGCGAGCGATAAGGATGGGCAGCTTGGGGTCATTGGACGGGATTCTACGTGCTCACGGACCAGGCTTTACCTTTATCAGAACGTCGGTCCATCTTTCAGGTAAGNCATTCAGGTAAGCGTGCCATGCTGCGTTTTCCGCAGGTGATTCGTTTGTATTATTTGTTTAATTACTTACATAATGAAATATTTAGAGCTTACTATTCTCACCTTTTGTTTCCACCGCTACAACTCCTGTATAGGCAAGATCTACAGCATGGCCGCTTATGAAAACCCAATTAGTGAAGGCTAAGTTACAGTATAATATGGAGCCATCGAAATGACTACAATTTCTTAATTTCATTTGTCATTTTTGTTGCAAAACAAGAAACATACGTTTTTTCACTCCGTTTATTTCTGTCACAATGTTCGGAGTGAACCTACCGTGTTAACCCTTACACTGCACCCAAATCTCTTTCCTCAAATGTATCACAATCAAATGTACCGCGTTGTAAATGTTTATTATAGCAATTTTATTTACGTTAGGGTTAAATCTAGTTCATTGGCGAAAAGCACAGCTGCTATCACAACATTTTTTGTTGCAATATCAACCGTGTTACTACGTCATAAGGTGCGACGGCGTTTATTTTCATGATCTGTCATTCGTACATCAACCGGTAACTGGCATCGTAAATTTTACGAATGTTACACCTGTGTTGGGATGTTAAGGCCTATGAAAGGAATACATACTTATATTTTACTTTCTTTTAATAATTCCATGACTTTTTTTCTACACGACTGATCGAGGCAGATTTTTTTGACTTTTTGACGTTTCAGTTCGAACCTAAGTAATTTTAAGGACATGCTGTTAGCTAGAGAAGAAAAATTCGCATCGTTTGGAAACGTCAAATGGTAAAATACTAAAGTAATAACCCAGTATTGATGGTAGCGCCCTCCTGTAAATATCATTTTATTAGGTCACTTCTAGTGTTGTCTAACGTGTCAAAAATCGGAACTAATATCCGAGTATTTATAGTATAGTAGCGCCCTCCTGACAATGTCATATAATCTGTCACCTGTACAAATGCTTTTCTAAACAAGTCTCGATTTAATCGATCGCAAGCCATTCAAAGTGTATTATACAAATAATGTAATAGTAAATAGATTGGGTTGAATAGACCTCGTGCTACCATTTAGGGTTAAAAGGCTTGTCATAACAGGCTGTTGTGTTGATTAATTGAGTTTACTTTATCCATTATCTAGGTACATTTTCCATTTGGCTAACAGAATTTTTTGTAATGTTTCTTAATTTAATTGCGTGCAGTCTTTTCAGGAATTTCACAAATTTTCATTTTTTCACAGCGACGGATTTATTTTAATAAAATAAATACTAAGCCTATGTACGAAAACTTACTCCTATATTTCCATAGTTATAACTTATGCAATGAGCGCTGACGTATCCTGCCAAAACTGTCGTCTGTCATTAGCAAATTGACATTTTATACTTAACAAAACAAAAATTAAAAAAAATCCTTTGATTTAAGAACTATACCGTTTCAATTCAAACAGACATTTCAATTTCATTTTTATGTAGTTTAGTAAGTATATTTTTGAAACCGCAATAGTACTTTCAGCTTCACATCCTTTTCTATCATGGGTCTTCACTTCATCTTATGCCAATATGTGTCTCCACACCTACGACTTATGGCCGTGTTTCGTGTAACAAGTCAACATGTCCCCACCTGTCAATATATGAGCTAGGGTAAAAAGCGTGACCTTGCCCCTCAATCAGCAATATCCAGTGTTGACAGTGAACAAATGGTGGCGGGACCGCGGCACGTTTTGCCTCGGAACGGCCTTTGCAATGACATTAAGGGTTTTTTCCACTAAGCGCAAAATAAAGCCACAGCGGTTAAAAGTAGTGATGCAACGAATACGAATACGAATATTAAATCTGCTATTCGGCGAATACGAATACGAACATAGTCATGAAATACCCATAAATTGAACTCTTTTTATTATGGTTAATGTTTTAGTAATTAAAATTTACAAATAGCATTTTTTTTGTTAATGTATCACTTTACTTGGTAACTAATCACTAAACAAAATAATACTTGTACAATCGACCTGTCAAATTCCGGAAGAGAACTTACTAGTTTGTTACACACTGTCCAGAGTTTTCCCGTCATGTCGTTGTGGCTATAGTGTTCGGAGACACACACGTGTGTGACAAAATTTAAAAAAGTAGGTATTCGTATTCGTAATTATTATTTTACCGAATACGAATATTCGGTAAATGTCTACTATTCGGCGAATACGAATATTCGTATTCGTTGCATCACTAGTTAAAAGGTTAACAGCTTTTTAATAATCCATTTTTTTGGCTTATTGTATCCTGTAGCTTAGGAATTTGTAATGAAATTAAAGGATTTTTACACTTACGGCAAAATAACGTAGCCACAGCGGTTAAAAGGTTAATAGCTTTTTTTGAATATTTTTTTTTGGCATATTGTACGGTAAAGTAATAAACCTTTTTGATCTACTTTTTTCTTTGGCTTATTGAATCAAGATTTTCAAATTTCAGAATCCAGAATTTCCAAAGATCCATTGTGTAGAAAATTAAATACCTTTCCAGATTGAATCATCTTTATTGTAAGAAAAGAAATTACATATTTCGGAAGACAATTGAGCCAAATTGTCAAACTTAAACTTTGCCTATAAAATGACGATTTTTTCTTTCACTTTAGAGTTTTTTAGTTCCAGCAGGCCTGTTCATCTCCGCGAGTTTGCATCGAAAACAAAACACGCGCGACTACCCCTCCTGAGGTACCTAATCGACAGGACAATCACGAGCGAGTATTGACGCACGCACGTATTCTTCACCCGTTTGCATTGTAAAGACAATAAACAATTTGTAAAAACGATGGTGTAATTAATACTCTGCAGTATTTTTAATTGCCTGAATAATATTAGAAACTCAAAATATAATTCATGCTTATTCATGTATTTCCTCCGCCATTTTCCGCAGTTTGGCACATCATTTTACCGAAGTCAGCCCTATGTCTTCGGCGCAGTACCGATCACTGACGTTTGTCAACAAAATGGTGCTCGACTCTTGAGACAAGCTAAATTACACCATATTGTTAACGACATTGAGCATATTTTATTTTAAATACCTTCGCGAAGAAAATCTTCTGTACGAAGTACTTATTATTATTCTGTGGTTCCAGTACTAATTTTTTTATCCCCATCATCATCTTTCTTTACGTCATTTAGTTCCACCACTGCAGGAAGAGAACCCCTTATAATTTGTTTTTAATTAATTGTAATTAATTTAATATTCACTAACACAGAATACTGTAACGAAAATTGCACTCAATTCATAAAGGTATGCCGTTAGTAGTCGAAATAACGGCATACCTACCTCTTTATAATGATAATATAAACATCCGATCATTTATATTAAAAATTGAATTTTTGTTTGATAAAATAACACCTGTTATTGGAAAACCCTATATCATAGAAATATCTTACTACTACTGCACTCTATTAATTTTCTTCTTGGAGCTCTCTTGCTTGGAGTTTCCCTACGTGATCGAATTAAAAATGAGGAGATCCGTAGGAGAACCAAAGTGACTGACATAAGTAGCCTGCAGAATCACTAAAATCAAGTGGTAGTAGGCGGGGCAGGAAAGTTCTTGAGTGGCGACCACGAGCCGGAAGAGGTAGCGTGGACAGGCCTCCCACCAGGTGGACCAACGATCTGGTGGTGCCTGGAGGCGAGGAGCGGCGCAGGACCGGCCTTTGTGGTAATCCTTGGGGGAGGCCTTTGTCCAGCAGTGGACCTCTTTCGGCAGAAACGAACGAATTTACTTCATTTAGAGTGTAGGCCAAATCCTACATTATGCCTTTCGTAAATAAGATTCAGTTTGCCTCTTGCGTGGACGCTAAATGACTTCATGATGAATCTTCCACTTGATTCCACAACGACCAAATCAAATTATATTTCACAACTCAATCGGCGATGTGGACAGAGGCCCTAACTGTATCCAATTATAAAGTAGTCGCTTGTTATAATCAACCGAGGGCCCGTCAATATTAGCTTATTGGATGCGGTGGACTAAACAAATAATAACTGAAGTACCAAATATACCATACTAGCTTTCCGCCCGCGGCTTCGCCCACGAGTAAGCCTAGAGTTTTGTCTGTCACAAAAAAACTGCAGCAGGCCGCTATCAACCGGGCAACATGGAAAGCATTGGGATGACTGAGATGATGATGATGAACATCCCGTTTCCAGTGTCCCGAAAAAACTGATCAGTTTGAATTTGTAGCTAGAATTTCAAACACACATAGATAACAGTCCAGTTTTGAGGGGTCCTGCTTAACTGGATCCCTCAAAACTAGTACTACTGTACTAGATTGCCGTGCTGTCTTTTTTTGTGACAGGAGGCAAACGAGCAGACGGATCACCTGATGGTAAGTGATTACCGTCGCCCATAGACACCCGCAGACCCAGGGGCGTTACAGGTGCGTTGCTGGCCTTTAAGGTAAAGATACGCTCTCCTCTTGAAGTCTGTAATAGACTTCTGATTTCCCAACTACGTTTACATTCTTTGAACGAATGATCTTGTTTCAGATTAAATTCTTTCCATCCCAAACTTTTCAAGAGTGAACGGGACCTAGCCATTGTAATCTTAGATTTTAGGCACATATCAGTTGACTTTTCTAGTACAGATCTCGTTTATTCATAGAAATCCTACCTCTATTTCCCAACATAAATTGACTCCATCTTTTCTTCAAGTTTCAATATGACAAATTCCACGGTGTTTCCAAGGTTGTCTGAATGCCGTTGATTATTCACAAACTTCACCAACTTGTAATATATTCCAGAAGTCTCTACATGAGCAAGAAAGTTGATATTTTCGACAAACATATTAATCAAAAGGTGACGGTAGATAATGTTGTACTCGACTTTCGATCAGTAGGTTTTTAGAAGAATCTCTAATTTAAAAAAATCTTGTGTCGCAGCGCAGTGTTTGTAACAAAACTCCTCCGAAATGACTTGATTGATGCTTATGGAATTTTGTGTGTATATTCAGTAGGTAGAAACTAAATAATTCTTCATACTCCTAGGTGATGAGGGTTTTTAACTCGTACGAAGTCGCGGGCAAAGCTAGCTGTAAGTATTATAAATATGATATAAACATTAGGTACAATAAAACAAACCCAGCTTTTGCTCGCTCACCCACGAGAATATTGGTTGTCACAGACATTATTATCATCGTCCCTCTTTCAAAAACCATGCTAGCACTAAAGCTTCAGCCACACCAACGCGTGCAGTACGCCATCGCCGGCGCGATCAAAGGCCAATGACAGGTCGCGCGACCCATGACAGTTCACGAGACCTGTCATTTCTTTGATCGCGTCGTGATCGCGCCGGCGATGGCGATCTGCACGCGTTGGTGTGGTTGAAGCATTAGTGTCCTACCCTATGTCAATTTCATGGAAATTGCTTCAGTGATTCAACCGTTTAAAATAGCCGGCAAAAATATTAGAAAATAAAAAACCTTTTCACCAATCCTGTTTAATTACATCTTCTGTTTTCAATTGGCCAATCATTTTTGACTGTCAGATGCTGAGCAGTGAATGTGCAGCCTTTTCAGTCAGCAATTCAGCTGAATTCACACTGTACAGCTATTCAATTATGTACGCGCAAACTATTCTTTTGACTCGTTAGTTTTTACGATTGATTCGATGATTGTAATTGTTTTGATGGAGTCGACAAAAGTATGGAAAAAAGGAGTAGGCTCGTTGATTTATACAAAACATGGAATAAAACTTACTCATCATCATCATAAAGTCATTTTGGAGAGTTATTAACCTGATAACGACCTTCTCTAATTTAACAGAGGCAAGTGGAGGATTGGGCGTAAGTACACTTTGACTTTGGCCAGAATGGAGGATATGTTCTACCTTCCCACGCTATCCAGACTTGGGTTGGGGAGATCTGATGATAGCATTATCCATTATGGCTTATAATGATATCCACGGTAAGAGTGGGCCTCAGCCCACTGCTGTACATAGGCCTCCCCCACTGATTTTAATATTGTGCGTTGGTAGCAGCTTGCACCCAACGCCTTGTGGACAGATGATAGATGGACGACCACGTCCACTTTGTGGACAGACGACATCGTAAAGGTGGCAGGCAATCAATAGGCAATAAATTTATTTCTTTGATTATTTCTTTCTTTCTACAATTCAGTACAAAAGCAGTCCTTCCGAGTCTTTCTACTTTATGCGCCAATCAAACAATATTTTTTGCAAACACATTTTGTTTGCCGACGTGTCTAATTAGGCGTCCACACTAATTATGGCTACAATGACGTGGGCAAACATTACTTTCTGAATCATTAGCTTTATACAGCCCGAAGGGACAATGGAAGTAGAAATGGGTAGCTCTACTGAAGATACGGGACTATTCCCACCTCTCGTTCCCACCTGCAACTCCTGTAGCCAGGATCTACAGCTTGACCGACAATAAAAACCCAACCAGTGAAGGCCAAGTTTATCCCGAGGGAAGTTAAATTGTTATTGGACTCACAACGAAATTAATCAGAAGAGTCGTTCTCTGTATACATTTATGGCAAAATATAGGTATGTGCCTTTGTCTGAAAAATCGACAGCATATCAGCAGTAGATTGTAAAATAGCATCTATTTATTACTGCATAAAGCTTTATTTACCATCATCATTGCCATGTGAACCTACTGAATACCTATTTCGTATCGGTGGTAAATTGAGTAGAAACAGATGATAAGGGTAACTTTTTTGGCACCGAACACACGAGTATATACGTTTATGATTGACTGACATAAACATCGTAGTTCATACTCTGTCTTGGTTATCAATTTATATGTATTATGACGTGGCATGTCGTGTACACGTAGGTATATTTAACCTGGCTGAAATATTTGATACAATAGTCATACTGAGCTATCTTTTAGAATAATAGGGTTGTAGGTAGACATAACCAAAGCCACAACTTCATAAAAACACTTATTTCATGCATGGAATTCAATTAATTTTCGTTTCCCTGTAAAATCAAAGTTTGAATTTCAAATAAATAGACAATTTATTGGGATGCAAGAGATAAAACTATTAAGATAATCCTAGCTTTTTCCGCGGCTTTGCTTGCGTGAAATTCAGTTTGTAACAGAAAGACCAACAATGTAATCGTATGAAGGAGTCTTTAAGAATACCTTGAAAAATTACATACTTATAAGTACTAGCTGTCTACCAAACTATCGATGAAAACTGCATGAAAATCTGTCTAATATTTTTTTNGGGAACGAGAGGTGGGAATAGTCCCGTAACAAGCAACGGGTCAATAATGGCCACTGCTAACGGCAGTAAGGGCCTTCAATATATCGTGCGGTGTATCAAAAGTATGATTTCTATGGGCATTCCCCGTTTTTTGCAGGATTCCGTAGTAGTATGTGTTTTAATATTATCGTTCATACGAACATCCCGTTTACGCAGTACGCAGAACTGACAGCCGATGGGGCAGCAAGGTTCTGGAGTGGAGGTCGCGTACCGGAAAACGTAGCGTGAGGCGTCCATTCAAAAGGTAGACCGACGAAATCATAAAGGTAGCAGGAAGGCGCTGGCGCAGGCCGCTATCAACCGGGCAACATGGAAAGTATTGGGGGAGGTCTATATTCAGCAGTGGACGTCCTATGGCTGAGATGATGATGATAATGATGAACATCCCGCTTTCGTCCAGAAAAAACCGATCAGTTCAAATTTTCAGCTAGAATTTCAAACACACATAACAGTCCAGTTTTGAGGGATCCTGCTTAACTGGATCCCTCAAAACTACTACTACTAGATTGCCGTGCTGTCTGTAATAGACTTCTGATTTACTAAGTTTATATTCTTGGAACGAATGATCTTGTTTCAGATTAAATTCTTTCCATCCCAAACTTTTCAAGAGTGAACGGGATCTAGCTATTGTAATCTTAGATTTTAGGCACATATCAGTTGACTTTCTAGTACAGATCTCGTTTATTCATAGAAATCCTACCTCTATTTCCCAACATAAAGGAAAATTGACTCCATCTTTTCTTCAAGTTTCAATATGACAAATTCCACGGTGTTCCCAAGGTTGTCTGAATGCCGTTGATTATTCACAAAATTCACCAACTTGTAATATATTCCAGAAGTCTCTACATAAGCAAGAAAGTTGATATTTTCGACAAACATATTAATCAAAAGGTGACGGTAGATAATGTTATACTCGACTTTCGATCAGTAGGTTTTTAGAAGAAACTCTAATTTATAAAATTCTTGTGTCACAGTGTTTGTAACAAAACTCCTCCGAAATATCTTAATTGATTCTTATGAAATTATGTGTGTATATTCAGTAGGTAGAACAGGCCTTAAACTATTTTTCATACTTCTAGGTGATAAGGGATTTTCACTCGTACGAAATCGCGGACAAAGCTTTAGTTTAAAAATGAAATAAACGTTACAATAAAAGAAACCTAGCTTTTGCCCGCAGCTTCACCCACGTGAATATTGGTTTGTCACAGACAACATTATAGTATAAAAACATTCTAGCATTACGTGTCCTATCCTATGTCAATTTCATGGAAATTGCTTCAGTGATTCAACCGTTTAAAATAGTCGGCAAAATATTGGAAATTTTAATAATAACCTTTTCACCAATCGTGTTTAATTACACCATTCTGTTTTAATTGCTCAATCATTTTTGACTGTCAGATGCTGAGCAGTGAATGTGCAGCCTTTTCAGTCAGCAATTCAGCTGAATTCACACTGTACAGCTATTCAATTAGTGTATGCGCAAATTATTCTTTTGACTCATTAGTTTTTACGATTGGTTCGATGATGTAATTGTTTTGATGGAGTCGACAAAAATATGGAAAAAAGGAGTAGGCTCGTTGATTTCTACAAAACAAGGAACAAAAGCTTATCATCATGATCAGGGTGATGGAGACTTCATGACTTGATAATGATAATCAAATGGATGATGTGGAAAGACGACCCTCTCTAATTTAACAGAGGCAAGTGGAGGATTGGGCGTACACTTTGACTTTGGCCAGAATGGAGGATTTGTTCTACCTTCCCACGCTATCCAGACGGGTTGGGGAGATCTGATGGTCGCATTATCCATTATGGCTTCTAATGATATCCACGGTAAGAGTGGGCCTCAGCTCACTGCTGTACATAGGCCTCCCCCACTGATTTTAATATTGTGCGTTTGGTAGCAGCCTGCACCCAACGCCTTGTGGACAGATGATGGATGGACGACCACGTCCACTTTGTGGATAGACGACATCGTAAAGGTGGCAAGCAATCAATAGGCAATCAATTCATTTCTTTGATTATTTCTTTCTTTCTACAATTCAGTACAAAAGCAGTCCTTCCGAGTCTTTCTACTTTATGCGCCAATCAAACATATAATATTTTTTGCAAACAAAATGGCCGACGTGTCTAATTAGGCGTCCACACTAATTATGACAACAATGACGTGGGCAAACATTACTTTCTGAATCATTAGCTTTATACAGCCCGGAGGGACAATGGAAGTAGAAATGGGTAGGTCTACTGAAGATACCGGACTATTCCCATCTCTCGTTCCCACCGCTGCAACTCCTGTGTAGCCAGGATCTGCAGCTTGACCGCCAATAAAAACCCAACCAGTGAAGGCCAAGTTTATCCCGGGGGAAGTTAAATTGTTATTGGACTCACAACGAAATTAATCAGAAGAGTCGTTCTCTGTATACATTTATGGAAAAATACCATGTGCCTTTGTCTGAAAAATCGACAGCATATCAGCAGTAGATTGTAAAATAGCATCTATTTATTACTACATAAAGCTTTATTTATCTTTTTCAGTGGCATGTGAACCTACTGAATACCTATTTCTTATTCGGTGGTAAATTGAGTAGAAACAGCTGATAAGGGTAACTTTTTTGGCACCGAACACATACGAGTATACGTTTATGATTGACTGACATAAACATCGTAGTTCATACTCTGTCTTGGTTATCAATTTATATGTATTATGACGTGGCATGTCGTGTACACGTAGGTATATTTAACCTGGCTGAAATATTTGATACAATAGTCATACTAAGCTATCTTTTAGAATAATAGGGTTGTAGGTAGACATAACCAAAGCCACAACTTCATAAAAACACTTATTTCATGCATGGAATTCAATTAATTTTCGTTCCCCTGTAAAATCAAAGTTTGAATTTCAAATAAATAGACAATTTATTGGGATGCAAGAGATAAAATAGAAGATGTTTAGTACTATTAAGATAATCCTAGCTTTTTCCGCGGCTTTGCTTGCGTGAAATTCAGTTTGTAACAGAAAGACCAACAATGTAATCGTATGAAGGAGTCTTTAAGAATACCTTGAAAAATTACATACTTATAAGTACTAGCTATCTACCAAACTATCGATGAAAACTGCATGAAAATCTGTCTAATATTTTTTTGAGTTTATTGCGACCAGACACACAAATACGGCGGATGACTTAGTTTTAGTTTTATAGGCTAACGCTTTATCTGGAACTGAAGTAAACACCCTCTAAAATAAAGAAACATTAAATTTACTGGAAAATGGAGTTAAAACATTTAATACCAAAATCTAGGTGGACAAAGTTTCGCTGCCAACCGCGAGGCTAGGCGTTTACGTTACGGAGCGGATAAGGTGTGCGTTGCAGTATGGAGTTTCATACAAATAATACTGGCCGCCTCGAGTTGATACGGTTACGATCCCTTTCCGGGTTGATAAGTGTGCTACGTCCTCTAAGCGCACAGACAGCGGGGATGACTTCGTTTTAGGGCTCCTGCACACGACGCCGCCACCGCGCCGCTACACTGTTCATACGCACCGAGTCAACCTCGCCGCCGCGCCGCCGCCGCGCCGTCACCGCGCCATCAAAGCATAATTTCGCCCGCGGCGCGGCGGCGGCGCGGCAGCGGTGTTCACGCGGCGCGTATAAACAGTGCAAAGACGCGGCGGCGGCGCGGTAGCGGCGTCGTGTGCAGGAGCGCTTATACTATGTAAAGAAATTATCTCTCTTTATCTCTGATGGAAAGTAATGATCAGGCCCAAGGTAGAAGTTTAACCCAGAATTCACAACCATACAGAAACTGGATATTGTACTACCATCTGCCGAAACCCATTATGCGATTTAATCTCGTTGACACAACTTGCTTGTACTACTCGTTAGTACTGATAACAGTACAAACAAGCCTGTGTGCTTGCTATGAGTTTACGTTAATTTTACTTGCTAGCGAGTCCATCAAAAATCTATGAAGATTTAAGTTGAAAGTAGCCGCTAGGGGCACTATACATTGCCATACATTTAGGGTGAGTTGCACCACCTAACTTTGACGGTAACTATGACGATAACCGGTGCTTTTTGTATGGAGTTTGACAGATTTTTGACGTTTGTCAAAGTTAAAGTAAGATGGTGCAACCCAGCCTTAATATCGTTTTTTTACGTAAGTAATTACTCGCTAGAAAGCACACCTAAAGTAAACTCATGGTAAGCACACTGTAGACATAATATTTTCATTTAAAGTAAGAAAGTAAAGCAGTTATTTCAGTATATTTTCTTACACGAGAAAATATCACGGAGTTTAAAAAGCAGTGATGACACGGTAATAGGAGTGTTCTTTTTGTGCCCTTTAGGCACAGGGCATAAAAAGTCGATGTGCCCGGGACATCATAATAGAGCAATTATGTGACCTACTAAGGGCTGTATGTGAACGCATAATAGGATGCATGGCATTCTCCTATACAGGATGATTTTGTAATCAGTATCTCTATAGAACAATTTAACAATACAACTTTATCTTTATTATTTTTAATCGTGGTATTTTTCGCAAAAAAAAAATTTGGAAAGTCTGATTCGCATCTTAGTTTTTAAAGGTTAGGCTTATTTTCGTACTGTCCTGAGTCGAACCCATTGTGACACACATTTTGACCCATTGGTCAACTGGGACTCTACATTTACAGTCAGCGTCAAATATTTCGTGACACCCAAAGTAGCCAAAAAGTTCGCAACACGTCTTTGTTACAATTGGAATAAGGTTGTGTTGTCAACTTTTTGACCACTTTGGGTGACACGAACTATTTCACGCTGACTGTACACATGTTTTTCTGTAACGAACCAACTTTGTAGCAAATCGTAATTTGCTAAACTTTTAGAAGGCACAAAGTCGTACCAATAATTGGTTAGTGCCCAATCAAGGCTCAACCTTTTTAAAACTTAGTCTTCAATCCAATTTAGTTTTCAATTAACTGCTTAAATTGACTTTAAGTTCGACGTCAACGAAAACTTCATTACGTTGGCGAAAAATATACGTCAAAGGATTCTGTTGATGTATAAATTCTTTAAGAGAAGCTCAATAAATTATTGGATATTTGACGCCATTAACCAATAAATTCAATACACAAAACTTACTCAATTATTTCATGACAAGGCATAATTTAACAAAGCCTAGAAAAACCAATTAGTTACTTTTCAATTAAGTAAGTACTTACCGTAAAATATTTATTTTTTTACCTTTGAAATCAATAAGTCTTTGCTTGTAAAAGTATGTATTAATTGACGTCCCGAGAGAGAGCCCGTCAACCCCTCTTCGTTCGTTCGTTCGTTTCAGCCGAAAGACGTCCACTGCTGGGCAAAGGCCTTCCCCAAGGATTTCCACAAAGACCGGTCCTGCGCCGCTCGCATCCAGGCACCTTCACCAGATCGTTGGTCTACCTATTAATATTAGTGTAGTAGAAAAAACTTCTAAAATATGATCTCTTTATTGCTAAGAAGTCCTACTATGTTAATGAGTTAACCACTAAAACGTCCTAAACAGGATTTAGCACTAAAATTAAGTCGGATATAAAAATGTAAAGTGCGTTGGTAAAATCCGACAATTCCAGAAACATTATGACAAGGGTGGAATAGTAAACCATACATTTGAAAGTCAAATTGGATGATTCTGCCTGATATCGTTTTTCAGATACGACTTTGTTCTGATACCGCGTTTTTAGGTTTTCACGTTGCTACCTTTTCTTTTACATGCTGATTTGGAATGAAAATGAATTTTGATTTTATTTATTTCAGCATTAATATAGAGGACAACTTTTCATATATTATACAGTGTGAGTCACGTTAAAGTGAACATATGAAAATAGATGAAACTAGACCTATTTTTATCAACAAAAAAGAGGTCAAAATTTTTTTGAGATTTTTTTTTAATTTTTTATAGAATTTTTTTTCTTCCAATTACTTTTTTTAAAGAAAACGTAATAGCTTTTAAACTGAGCTGTATATCCTGATAAAATAAAAACAGTAATAATGCTAAATAACAGGCGATACTAAAAAAATACATAAAATACACAAAAAATGCCAACAAATAATAAAAAATGATACTTTTTGAAAAAAATCTGCTTTTAAATTCGTGTTTTTTTGGTTATTTGATAAATTTCTCCAAAAAATGCCCCTATAACAGGTAGTTTTTATTACTTTGTATTATTCTTTATCGGACTATCTTTATAAAACCAAAAATTGCATGTCTCTATCCTTATCACAACATTTGCTATGATCGTTTGAACAAAGGCCTGCCCCAACATTATTCTCCGCTACAGGTAGAGACAAATTTTAATTTTAACTAAAATGCTTATTTTACTTCGAAATCTTTTGTTTTTATTTGAAATCTAAGTTGTCTTTATCAAAATAACAAATCTAGAGCCATTTTCAGTTTCGTTGTTAACGAAGCGTTGAATGGCGCGCCCGGAGAGGCTTAGTTCAAACGATCATTGCAAACGTTGTGATAGGGATAGAGACATGCGATTTTTGGTTTTACGAAGGTAATACGATAGAGAATAATACAAAGTAATAAAAACCACCAGTTATAAGGGCATTTTTTGGAGAAATTTATTAAATAACCAAAAAAACACGAATTTAAAAGCAGATTTTTTTCAAAAAGTATCATTTTTTATTATTTGTTGGCCTTTTTTGTATATTTTATGTATTTTTTTAGTATCGCCTGTTATTTAGCATTATTACTGTTTTTATTTTATTAGGATATACCGCTTAGTTTAAAAGTTATTACGTTTTCTTTACAATAAGTAATTGGAAGAAAAAAAATTCTATAAAAAATAAAAAAAAAATCTCAAAAAAATTTTGACCTCTTTTTTGTCGATAAAAATAGATCTAGTTTCATCTATTTTCATATGTACACTTTAACGTGACTCACACTGTATAAAAGAATAAGCGTTTGATTTTGTCTCTTTCTACAAATACATTTATTTTTGGAGTTTTGTAAAGTTTTTGTGGACTCAATAACGTCTTAATTAGTTTTTATTAATATTAATAAAATAAATTCATTTTTGCAGTGTTTTCAGTGAAAAGTTAATAAGCATTACTCTGCGTTGAATTTAGTCCAAAACAGGTTAGCGTACTATCCTTACATTGTCGACATTCTATCAGCTCACACTAAGCGTTTCGATGATTCTTTTATAATGCGAACAGCTAGGGACTGGAACTCGCTGCCTGCTGCTGTCTTTCCTGAACACTATAATCCAGGCCTTTTCAAGGCTAGAGTGAATAGGCACTTACAGGGCAGATATGTACTTACACCAGGTACGATTGCGGTCAAATACCTGCATTGTCCTGCATAAAAAATATCGATGTCGATGAAATATAAAACCTTACCTATTTCTGGTAAGTATTGATTTTGTCCACATTTGACTATAACTCTAATTCTACTGTAATAACATACGAAACCAATCATCTGCATGCATTATTTCGCAGCGCTTGTAAGAGCAAAAATCTTTTTAGGTCTACTATCAAACCAAACACAGCCTTATGTGTTGTAACAATAGATGCTACTTTTCAACAAAATCTCTGATGTTCTGGCGACTATACAATCAATACAACATACATTTTGCAAAATCGCTTTTAATGCAACTGCATAAGACTTGAACTTGATGTGTAGACTGTACAATGTTCAAGAGCCATTTTTCCTCTAATTACCCATTTCAGGGTAAGCTGAGTGGGGACAGGTAGTGTAGTGCGAGTTAGGCAGAAAATGAGGTTATAGGTCAAAAATTGGATGCTCAAAAAGATGCTAGTAATGTTTGTACTTTTTATTTATGATAGAATGCGTATTTTGTGAGTGGAGTAGGGATTGGTTGTTTTATTTTTTTTGTTTATAGGATGTTCCAAAATGACCATCTGACTCCGGTGTCAGTGTGACATAATAAGTTTGGAACAACCTTTAAACGTGTTTTTTATAGAAACGTTTTCAGTAGGCCTAAGATGCGCGCCGCGATAAGCGGTTATCACGCCATTTTATCGATTTTGCCCATACATTTTGACGTGGATAAAAGTTATCACGGCGCTCATCTTAGGCCTACAGGAGACTATGTAAAATATGAGAGCTTATCGTTACTATTACTACTACTTATTAGCCGTTACTACAGTCATTAATTAATTTTACTATCGATTATGAGATTTAAGATATGAATCGTAAGATCATTAGAAAAAGACAGTTGTTAGCTATGAAAGTTCTGTCACAACTCACAAACTACACAAAAAATAGTTTAAGAGTTTCTTCAGTCTATTTAATTTTAACTGAGATACATCACTCTTTCGTATCAACCCAACTAATAAAACAATTTGAGTAGATTTTCTCGAAACTGGACCTTCTGCCCAACACTTTATTCTTTGCCCCATTAGGTACTTTACTAAGCCAACACACGGACAACGTGGCTCGACGTAACCTAATTTCGCTCATCCAAGCTGAAAGAACGCACGTTGTTTTGTAAAGCAATTGTACGTCAAAGCTTCTGTGCTGGATTGTATAACAGAGGGTGCACTTCTTTGAAATGGGACTCTAACATAATGACTGGTAGACTTTTTATTAGGTTAAAAAAGGCCCTTTTGTAAGTCCTGCTTATTTGTAATGAAAGCAGTGTATATCTTTAAGTAAATGTTTTTTTGTTTGTATAATATTTGTGTCATGCTGTTTTATTTGCCAAAAGTAAGTAGGTACCACTTGGCAACCCCCATCAACCGCTAAAAATAAAAATACTGATGAAAAATGAAAAAGTTGGAGTATCAAAAATATCTAATGGTTCAAAAAATGACGTAATGTTGCGTTTTTACAAAATCTAGTACAAGTTTTGGTATGGTCACTCTGAGCTGACAGCCTCCCTTCCAAGCCTCCAAAATGGCCAGTTTACGATTTACTAATGGTGTTTTGATTAGGATTTTGTCCAGCAGTGTATGTCATTTGGCTGAAAAAAAAAATCAAATGACCGGCAAAAAGTTAGCACATAAACTGTACCGATCACAATACATTTTTAACCGAGCGACAACGATGGATCGATATCTTTAATATTCTATGCAATAGTAGTTAAATTATACCCACAGTTGCAAAGTCCATTCGCAAACAGGTCACAGAATCGATTGTAGCCTACACCGACGTCGATATGCATCTACAAAGGAATCGTTATTGCTCAAAGCGACGGTAGATTCTTTCACCTTTGAAATCTAAAGTGAGACCCACGGATATTTAAATTGCGGACTCAATTTTATTACTCGAGAAAATGTCTTTTGACTACACTCCTGGACACGGGAACTGAGCTGGGGAGAAAATAATTAATTAAATACGATTATTTTGTTGTAACTGTTAGATAAAACTTTAGAAAAACTTATTTACCCAAAACGTCTGTTACATAATTACCTACATATATGTATCAGTAAAGTCAGAAAACGAAACGGTTTTTTTAGAGTTTGTTTGGTTGAATGCTTTAATAACAGGAACTACAAGTCCGATTTAAAAAAAAAATGTGTTGAGCCTTACCATCGCTACGACCAAATAGGAGCAGAACATCAATGAAAAATGTTGTGAAAACCGGAAAAAATCTTTCAACGATTTTGTACGAAGTCGCATAGCTTCAGCTATGGATATAGACATATTTTAACCTTAACTTGCTTGTAACCGTAATAGTTACGTAAATTAGNGTGGACTGTAAAGGGCTGTTGATGATGATGATGAATAAAATAAATTCATTTTTGCAGTGTTTTCTGTGAAAAGTTAATAAGCATTACTCTGCGTTGAATTTAGTCCAAAACAGGTTAGCGTACCATCCTTACATTGTCGACATTCTATCAGCTCACACTAAGCGTTTCGATGATTATTTTATAATGCGAACAGCTAGGGACTGGAACTCGCTGCCTGCTGCTGTCTTTCCTGAACACTATAATCCAGTAGGCCTAAGATGCGCGCCGCGATAAGCGGTTATCACGCCATTTTATCGATTTTGCCCATACATTTTGACGTCGATAAAAGTTATCGCGGCGCGCATCTTAGGCCTACAGGCCTTTTCAAGGCTAGAGTGAATAGGCACTTACAGGGCAGATAATATGTACTTACACCAGGTACGATTGCGGTCAAATACCTGCCTTGTCCTGCATAAAAAATATCTATGTCGATGATATATAAAACCTTACCTATTTCTTGTAAGTATTGATTTAGTCCCCATTTGACTATCACTCTAATTCTACTGTAATAACATACGAAACCAATCATCTGCATGCATTATTTCGCAGCGCTCGTAAGAGCAAAAATCTTTTTAGGTCTACTATCAAATCAAACACAGCCTTATGTGTTGTGACAATAGATGCTACTTTTCAACAAAATCTCTGATGTTCTGGCGACTATACAATCAATACAACATACATTTTGCAAAATCGCTTTTATTGCAACTGCATAAGACTTGAACTTGATGTGTAGACTGTACAATGTTCAAGAGCCATTTTTCCTCTAATTACCCATTTCAGGGTAAGCTGAGTGGGGACAGGTAGTGTAGTGCGAGTTAGGCAGAAAATGAGGTTATAGGTCAAAAATTGGATGCTCAAAAAGATGCTAGTAATGTTTGTACCTTTTATTTATGATAGAACGCGTATTTTGAGATGGAGTAGGGATTGGTTGTTTTTTTTTTTGTTTATAGGATGTTCCAAAATGACCATCTGACTCCGGTGTCAGTGTGACGTAATAAGTTTGGAACAACCTTTAAACGTGTTTTTTATAGAAACGTTTTCAGGAGACTATGTAAAATATGAGAGCTTGAGTGATACTATAGCCGTTACTACAGTCATTCATTAATTTTACTATCGATTATGAGATTTAAGATATGAATCGTAAGATCATTAGAAAAAGACAGTTGTTAGCTATGAAAGTTCTGTCCCAACTCACAAACTACACAAAAAACTGCAATAAGGCAAAATCGTTTAAGAGATTTCTTCAGTCTGTTTAATTTTAACTGAGATACATCACTCTTTCGTATCAACCCAACCAATAAAACAATTTGAGTAGATTTTCTCAAAACTGGACCTTCTGCCCAACACTTTATTCTTTGCCCATCAGGTACTTTACTAAGCCAACACACGGACAACGTGGCTCGACGTAACCTAATTTCGCTCATCCAAGCTGAAAGAACACACGTTGTTTTGTAAAGCAATTGTACGTCAAAGCTTCTGTGCTGGATTTATAACAGAGGGTGCACTTCTTTGAAATGGGACTCTAACATAATGACTGGTAGACTTTTTATTAGGTTAAAAAAGGCCCTTTTGTAAGTCCTGCTTATTTGTAATGAAAGCAGTGTGTACCTTTAAGTAAATTGAAAGTTTTTGTTGTTTATTAAATACTAGCTTTCTGCCCGCGGCTTCGCCCGCGTGGAATTTTGTCTGTCACAGAAAAACTTTATCGCGCGCGTCCCTGTTTCAAAAACCGGGATAAAAACTATCCTATGTCCATTGCCGGGACTCAAACTATGTCCCTGCCAAATTTCATCGAAATCGGTTGCGAGGTTTAAGCGGGAAAGCGTAACAGACAGACAGACAGACAGAGTTACTTTCGCATTTATAATATTAGTTGGGATTGGCGGCCGCCCGCGACTTCGTACGCGTGGATCCCGTTTTGCCCCCTTAGGGGTAGAGTTTCGTAAAATCCTTTCTTAGCGGATGCCTACGTCATAACATCTACCTGCATGCCAAATTTCAGCCCGATCTGTCCAGTGGTTTAGGCTGTGCGTTGATAGATCACTGTGTCAGTCAGCCAGTCAGTTTGTGTCATGCTGGTTTGTTCACCAAAAGTACGGGAGACCGGGGAGAGTTGTGACATAGTCGATGTTTGCAAACATTTTAACTATCAGCGAGCTCGCAGTCGCAACAGCGACTTAATGCGCTTTGTTATGAGCTCGCTAGTGGTTAATAAGTTCCAAAAAATCGACAGTGTCACATCTTACCTCTGTTACAACTCTCCTTGCCTTTTGTACTCTGTTTCATGGTGCAAATAAGGTTTTAAATTAAAATTACATCGAGTAGGTTGTTCAGCAGTAAATGTCATTTGGCTGGAAAAAAAACGAATGAAACAAAATGCTTGCAAACTGTACCCACAGAAAAGCTTTTACCGAGCAACATCTTTGGATCGATATTCTTTAATATTCTATGCAATAGTAGTTAAATTATACCCACAGTTGCAAAGTCCATTCGCAAACAGGTCACAGAATCGATTGTAGCCTACACCGACATCGATATGCACCGACAATGGAATCATTATTGCTCAAAGCGACGGTAGTTAGATTCTTTCACCTTTGAAATCTAAAGTGAGACCCACGGATATTTAAATTGCGGACTCAATTACTCGAGAAAATGTCTTTTGACTACGCTCCTGGACACTGAAACGGAGCTGGAGAGAAAATAATTAATTAAATACGATTATTTTGTTGTAACTGTTAGATAAAACTTTAGAAAAACTTATCTACCCAAAACGTCTGTTACATAATTACCTATATGTATCAGTAAAGTCAGAAAACGAAACGTTTTTTTAGAGTTTGTTTGGTTGAATGCTTTAACAACAGGAACTACAATTCCGATTTAAAAAAAAAAATGTGTTGAGCCTTACCATCGCTACGACCAAATAGGAGCAGAACATCAATGAAAAATGTTGTGAAAACCGGAAAAAATCTTTCAACGATTTTGTACGAAGTCGCATAGCTTAGAACCATATAAATCTCATTCTGCTATGGATATAGACATATTTTAACCTTAACTTGTTTGTAACCGTAATAGTTACGTAAATAACGTCCCAAAATACCTTGACCCTGAATTCCCAACAAATCTAGGGTCTAAGAGACCCGAATTAGATCATAATGGGGCAGCTAAGAGCCTATTGTCTTTATCTAGCTTAACCCGTGCCTTCTCAAAGTTTGTTTAGTTAGGGACCTCACAGACGAGCGACAATACGCGACTGCTTGCGACTTAATTCGGCGACTTGACTTAGGTACTTAATGTCCTATGTCCCCTAAATGCTAGGGCGTCCACAACAGTCCTCCATTCGGTCTTGAGCTTCGCGTTTGATCTCGCTCCAAGTCTTGCCGATCTTCTTCGCCTCGTCTGCTACAGTCGCTGATAATCGCCAATGACAGTTATTTTAATAAGACGACGGTCGCCGACGCATCCCGAATATCGCCGACACGCCGATTCATCGCGACGGGCAGTCACTAACGTATATTCTGAGTATCAATGTCATTACAGCGAAAGCTGCGATTCGGAGACTGTCGCCGACAGTCGCTGACCGTCGCCTACTTCATCGCAAGCAGTCGCCGACATAAGTCGCTCGTCTGTGAGCCCTCTAAAACTTACTTATCTGATGTCGTAATTTTGTTCGCAATCTGGTATCGTTTGAGATTAGTTGTTCTAGAGAACTGTGCCTTGTTATTTGGGTATAAAATAAAAGGTAGGCAATGATTGTACTTAACTATGTTGTTGTAATAGAGTAGTCCTTATTTGTCCTACTATCCTACTTTTGCTTATATTATGTAGTAAACGCGAAAGTTTGTAACTAGAACTGTTTGTTTCAAAAACGATTGAACGGATTTTGATGAAACTTTACAGTATGTATATTTATTTACCTATAACTGTGTAGCCTTAAAGACGAATCGAGACACAATAAAAATCAATTGTTACCGCGGTCTCATGTGACCATTTAGGGTTCCACGAGTTATGTATCGGAATAAAGAAGTCTGTGACAAACTGAAATTCAAGCGGACGAAGCCACGGCCAAAAGCTACTGTTACATAGGTATACATTTATGTCGTTAGGTAACGCCCGTATTCACAAACATTACTATGAGGTCTCACAGTGCGCGTGGACGCACAGGGTGACACACGAACCAATCACAGAGCTCTATTCAACGCTGTGCGTTCGATTTGCTGCTTCACTTAAGCAAGCATCGTTTGTGAATACAGGTGTAAATGTGTTTTCAAGCCACCTGAAATTCTTGTAAATATGCCGTGACCCTGATATTAAGTGACATTTGCTAAATATCGACCAAGGCTGTGCAACGGTGATCCACCGTCAAAATAGGGTAAATCCGCCTGTTACCGTCCACTGCTCTATTTGCGTCCAAACTACGGATCTCCCTTTAAAACAGTGAATGATGACTCTTGCAATTTGAAAGCCTCAAATATTGACAGACAGTGTGTCAGATGATGATTTTGCACTGTTTTTAGTGTTTCGTCGAATGTATACAATTTGGGTAGAGGACGCGAACAGGTGATATGACCCTATCTATATTTAACTGTCAAATGCTTATGCAAACATGAGAAGGCGACAATAATACAGGGTGGCCAAAACAGTGAGGTCTAAAAGAAAAATTTAGATTCCTTACATCAAGGTGTACCNTAAATTAGAGTTAGGGTAGGGTGGTGCAACCCAGCCTAAGTCTACTAATGTTAAAACATTTGTCTTTAGCTTGTATGTAATATTATTGCTTCACCTTCATTTTAGAGAGAGCCTTGGTACCCATAACACAAGTTAAATCTTAGCTTGGGTGCCAGGATTCATTCACTCAACATACTGTTTGTGTACCTATCTGGATTGTCGTAATCTACATTAATGACTGTGTTGTATGTTTTAGTGTAACACTTTATGTCAATAAAAAAAAAAAAAAATAACGTCCCAAAATACCTTGAACCTGAATTCTCAACAAATCTAGGGTCTAAGAGACCCGAATTAGATCATAATGGGCCAGCGAAGAGCCTATTGTCTTTATCTAGCTTAACCCGTTCCTTCTCCAAGTTTGTTTAGTTAGGGACCTCACAGACGAGCGACAATACGCGACTGCTTGCGACTTTATTCGGCGACTTGACTTACTTAATGTCCTATGTCCCCTAAATGCTAGGGTGTTCACAACAGTCCTCTATCGCTTCGGTCTTCGGTTCGGTCTTGAGCTTCGCGTTTGATCTCGCTCCAAGTCTTGCCGATCTTCTTCGCTTCGTCTGCTACAGTCGCCGATAATCGCCGATGACAGTTATTTAAATAAGACGACGGTCGCCGACGCATCCCGAATATCGCCGTCACGCCGATTCATCGCGACGGGCAGTCACTAACGTATATTCTGAGTATAAATGTCATTACAGCGAAAGCTGCGATTCGGAGACTGTCGCCGAAAGTCGCTGACCATCGCCTACTTCATCGCAAGCAGTCGCCGACATAAGTCGCTCGTCTGTGAGCTCTCTAAAATTTACTTATCTGATGTCGTAATTTTGTTCGCAATCTGGTATCGTTTGAGATTAGTTGTTCTAGCTAGAGAACTGTGCCTTGTTATTTGGGTATAAAATAAAAGGTAGGCAATGATTGTACCTACTTAGCTATGTCGTTGTAATAGAGTAGTCCTTATTTGTCCTACTATCCTACTTTTGCTTATATTATGTGGTAAACGCGAAAGTTTGTATTTGTTTCAAAAACTATAGAACGGATTTTGATGAAACTTTACAGTAGGTATGTATATTGATTTACCTATAATTGTGTAGCCTTAAAGACGAATCGAGACACAATAAAAATCAATTGTTACCGCGGTCTCATGTGACCATTTAGGGTTCCACGAGTTATGTATCGGAATAAAGATGTCTGTGACAAACTGAAATTCAAGCGGACGAAGCCACAGCCAAAAGCTACTGTTTCATAGGTATACATTTATGTCGTTAGGTAACGCCCGTATTCACAAACATTACTATGAGGTCTCACAGTGCGCGTGGACGCACAGGGTGACACATGAACCAATCATAGAGCTCTATTCAACGCTGTGCGTTCGATTTGCTGCTTCACTTAAACAAGCATCGTTTGTGAATACAGTGTGCCTACCATGAGTTTACGTTAGGTGTGCTCGCTAGCGACTGCGTAAAAAAATGACATTTAAATGTATGACATATTGTGCAGCGCCCCTAGCGGCTACTTTCAAGAAATAAAATCTTCATAGAATTTTTTGACGTATTCGCTAGCGAGCTCACCTAACGTAAACTCATGGTAGGCACACAGGTGTAAATGTGTTTTCAAGCCACTTGAAATTCTTGTAAATATGCCGTGACCCTGATATTAAGTGACATTTGCTAAATATCGACCAAGGCCGTGCAACGGTGATCCACCGTCGAAATAGGGTAAATGCGCCGGTTACCGTCCACTGCTCTATTTGCGTCCAAACTACGGATCTCTTAAAACAGTGAACGATGACTCTAGCGAATTGAAAGCCTTATATAAATACTAGCGGCCGCCCGCGACTTCGTACGCGTGGATCCCGTTTTACCCCCTTAGGAGTGGAGATTCGTAAAATCCATTTTTAGTGAGCACTCTACGTTCTAAAAGGAACCCTCATGCAAAATTTGAGACTCTTGCAATTATTATTTGGTGATTAGTGAGTCAGTCAATGAGTAACCTTTCGCTTTTATAGCTATAGATTATGACACATCTGTGACAGATGATGATTTTGCACTGTGTTTAGTGTTTCATCGAATGTACACGATTTGGGCAGTGGACGTGAACAGGTGATATGACCATCATACCTATATTTAACTGTCAAATGCTTATGCAAACATGAGAAGGCGACAATAATATATTATTTAGACGTGTTTGGGTACATACGAATATAAATAAACGAAAACCTTCAGGAGAGTTGTTCTTAATATTTCTTAAAAAAAGACTTGTAACATTTATAATTTGAGTAAGGGTGGATTCGACCAAACAAGAGTAAATATTAATCTCAGAATAAATCGACAGTTTTGACATATTTCCCATACTGAAACAGGCAATGTGCCAGTTAAACCAGGAGTTATTCTCGGATAAAAGTTTGGTTGAATCGAAACCCAATTTGTTTTAATATTATGACCAACCAATAGATTTAACATACTTGCACAGCTACGAGCTACGAGCCGTAAGACGTAGCGTGGGCAGGCCTCCCACTAGGTGGACCGACGATCTGGTGAAGGTCGCGGGAGGTGCCTGGATGCGAGCGGCGCAGGATCGGTCTTCGTGGAAATCCTTGGGGGAGGCCTTTGTCCAGCAGTGGACGACTTTCGGCTGAAACAAACGAACGAACTTGCACAGACCAACGATATCACTAAGAGTAGGCGCACACCGTTGATTTTTCGTCGGCCGATAGTTTAGTCGGGCAGTTGATCAGTATGGGCATGTATGGGAGTGCGCACACTACGCCGATTCGATTTGGCCGATTCTTCATACAATTTAAAATCGGGCACAACTATCGGCCAACTAAAAATCAACGGTGTGCGCCTACTCTAAGGCTGAGTTGCACCACTTAACTTTAACCGTAACTATAACGATAACCGGTGTTTTGTATGGAGTTTGACTAAGATATAAGTATTGTTAAAGTAAGAACAACAACAAGCCAGCCTGAGCTAAAAATTTAATTGTAGAATTAATAAGTGAGAATTTTTCAACGAAATTATTTGTAGTATTTCATGTTATATCTAAAAAATGCTTTAATAAAGAACCGAAAGTAACGGTCGCATTAAAAATGTATGTAAAATCATAAAATGTGACAGCTTTATGAAAATAAAACGTCAAAATATGACAAGTGCTTTAATGAGCGTGTGCTTCTGAAAATATAATACGTTCGTTTGATGTCAGCAATTTAAATTGTAGACCCCTCGGTTGGTTACAAATGAATTATGTTCAGAAAACTCACAACTGATTCGGGAATATTCCCACATCTCATTCCCACCGCTGCAACTCTTGTGTGCCCAGGATCTTTTTTTAAAAAGTAATTTGTGCAATGCAAAGTTAGTCCCGTTAATCCCTCTTACTAAGCTAAAATATGGTTGTGTTACAAGTGGGTTATCACAATAGTCGAATGGCGGCGGGATTCGAACCCGCATTCTTCCGGATATCGAGTCTCCTAGTCCGATCCCTTCAGAATTAGTCTATCGTGGCTTCAACACATAGGATTTCGTTGCGGATCCAATGACAGTTTAACTTTCCCCGGGACAAACTTGACCTTCACTGGTTGGGTTTTTATTGGCGGTCAAGCTGTAGATCCTGGCTACACAGAAGTTGCAGCGGTGGGAACGAGTGGTGGGAATAGTCCCTAAGCCTTCTGTGTGCTCACCATGAATTTACGTTACTTGTGCTCACTAGCGAGTACGTCAAAAAAGTCTATGAAGACTTTAGTTCTTGAAAGTAGCCGCTAGGAGCGCTGTACAATCTGTCATACATTTATGTCATTTTTTTACTCAGTGGCTAGCTAGCACACGTAACGTAAACTCATGGTAAGCACACTGCATCTTATCTCATTATGCCCAAAGTAAATGACAATATAATTTCAAAACGCTTAAATTACTCATAAATCCTTCGGGAAACAGGCCTGTTGCCGACGCAAAGAAACGACCCACAGATAAAATTATAATAGCTTCAAAAATTTATGATGAACAAAACGAACGAAGTTTAATTAAAATTTTCGGGCTGACTGTACTTACCTGAAGGCTCGAATTCCAAAAGCCTATAAAGTTGTTTAATTACTGTATTTAATTATTACAATGCAAATTAGATGTTTACGGTTAAATAAATATTTCCTTTAAAAGGAGAGTTTCAATTTAAAATTGTTGGCCAAAATTATTATTTACTGACATTTTTATGAAAAAATCTGTTACTAGCTTAGACTGATGCTATTCTGACGGGACCACACAAAGAACAATGATACTAATCCTTTTGTTATTTTATTTTTATTTAAATAACAATCAAATAAATCAAACACTCAATACCTATGTGATGGGGTTCCCTACGATATCCAGAAAGTCAAATCATTGATTTTCATTTCAATTACTTTTGTTTGATCGATGCCTTGTTAGTACTAATAATAATAATAAATACTCTTTATTGCACACCACATAAAAAGAACAGAAAGAAAAGGAACACAACTAACTAACTGTACTAAGTACTTTATGAAGTTTATTTCATCGAAATTAACGATAAATCAAGTAGGTAAATCTATACTGTACTGCCATAGGACGTGCACTGCTGAACATAAGTCTCTCTCAATGATTTCCATAATGACTAGTTGGTAGCGGCCTGCATCCAGCGCCTTCCTGCTATTTTTATAGCGTCGGTCCACCTTGTAGGTGGACATCCTACGCTGGGTTTTCCAGTACATACGTGGCCTCCACTCCAGAACCTTGATACCCTATCGGCGTACTATGTGTCCTACCTATTGCCACTTCAGGCTAATCCTTCAGGCTATGACAGCGACTTTAGTTCGTTTACTTCATTATGTACTATTGTAAACGAGAGTACATATTTACATCAAAATACAAAGCGCTCTACCTTGGTTAGTTTTAAGTTTCTTAGTGTACAATGTATTTTATTGCAATAAATAAATAAATAAATATACAAAAGGAATACATAATAACTTGAGTACTACAGGTAAAGTGCACTGTAACGCAACGTCGTGGATGTCGTGAGTCGTGACATCAGGCCACGATTTTACGCACAATTAAACCAGGCTAGTTGATAGGGCTGCCACGACGGTGAGCGAAAATTTAAGATACATTTTGGTAACATTTTTGCGATTTCACAAATGTACTTCATAGAGCAACTTATGTATTTGAGATACTTAGTGAGATTAGGCTTGTTATTCAAGACTGATTTTATAGCAATTATTCAAAAAACAAAAAGTAAAATGAAATACTTAGCCTTTGCGCTTAGAAAAAGCCAGCATTCTTGATAAAGGAAAAATCGTCCGAAAAAAGTACTATTTTTAGCCTTCTATCGAGGCCTATGTAAGTTCTACCCTATATCTACTAAATAATGAACGAACTTCAATTTCTTTTGTGGATACCAGAATTCATCCAAATTGATTCGACTCTATAAAGTAAATATATTTAGTTATTTTTAAATTACTCTATTATGTGGAATATTGTAGAAAAGTACCCATTCCCCTTATTTAAAAGTGTCTTTATATTTCTCACATAAAGTGACGCGTCTCGTTTAAGGCACTTCTGTGAATTGTTGCTAATTAAGTAAAATATTTAAACGATGTGTCGCGCGTGTTAAACACGTTTTTAATATACAGGCTGTGCAAAAAAATCAGAGTCGAGTATCTTTATTTCAGCCAAAGGACATCTACTGCTGAACAAAGGCCTCCCCCAAGGATTTTCACAATGACCGGTCCTGCGCTGCCCGCATCCAGGTGCTTTCCGCGACCTTCACTAGATTGTCGGTCGACCGAGTGAAAGATTTACTTTACGTTTTTCGGCCCGTAGTCACCACTCGAAAACTTTTCTGCCCCAGCGGCTATAAGTTGTTCTACGAGCTAGAGTCTAGTAGGATAATACAGCAAAAATAATCCCTACTAATATTATAAATGCGAAAGTAACTCTGTCTGTCTGTCTGTGTCTCTTTCATGCCTAAACCACTGAACCGTTTTTGAAATTTGGCATAGAGATAGTTTGAGTCCCGGGAAAAGACATAGGATAGTTTTTAACCCGGTTTTTGAAAACAAAATTTGGAGGGCCGCGGGAGGAAACTTAGTACACTATAAAAGGTGTTTCATAAAATATTTTAGTATGTATTGATTAATTAGATAAAAGGAACCTATATCGACGCTCGTATTAAGTTAGTAAGTTAGTCAGAGTAGGAGAATACAGAAAAAATAGGCTAATAATAATATAAATCAATTTTTTTTAGTAGGTACATACTAAATTAGAAATGATAAAAGGTACCCATTGAAATCTATAAGGTATACGAGTACCTCTGGTAATTATAAGGATTTATTACACGAGTAGGACTTGACTAACCCACCCCCTTTTAACTCGCACTTTATTACACCCTGTATGACTAAAAGTGTGTAGGAAACCCAATATCCAAGGCACGTGTATCGTGTAACCTTTAACTTGACTATTTTATATTATTACTAGCTTTTGCCCGTGGTTTCGCCCACGTGAACTTTGGTCTATCATAAAAAGGCTTTATTCCTAGGTTTCAAATTATTTTTATACCAAATTTCATCAATATCGGTCCAGTGGTTTAACCGTGAAAAGGTAACAAACATATAGAGTTACTTTTGTATTATAAAGTAAGTAGGTATCTTCTTACCATAGCTCTGACTGTTTTTTTTTCGAAGTATTTAAGTTAAAACTACCTTTACAAATTAAAAAAAAACACTTCGATAATAATTATATTATGCTAAGTATGCTTATGTTTACTGAAAAGTAATATTAAAATAATCTATAAATAAATTATTTGGTAAATTATTTTTATGAGTGCTTATGTTTATCTCAGTTTGTAGCCTTATCCACGGGAGAGCAAGGTTCACTAATGACATTACTTTTACTAAAAGGATTTTGTAAAATAGGTTCATAAACGAATTTAGGTGATTAAGAACCTCAAGGTGGACCGACGACATCATAAATGTAGCAGGAAGGCTCTGGACGCAGGCCGCTACCAACCGGGCAACATGGAAAGCATTGGGGGAGGCCTATGTTCAGCAGTGGACATCCTGTGGCTGAGATGATGATGAAACGAATTTAATTAATTTAAATATCATTTTAAGGGTTCCGCACCGTCTGTCGGTTAGCTGTATCTCATGAACCATGATAGCTACACAGTTGAAATTTTCAGAGATTATGTTATGAGTATTTCTGTTGCCACTATAAAGTTTTATTAAAAACCTAAGCTATGTTTTTTTCTTTTTCAGGTTGGTAACCGTTGATACAGCTTGGTCCTCTCCATACCGTAAGTACAAACCTTTTAACAATGAGTAGTTAGACCATTTGAAAAATGCTTATTACTTATAACACTGTTTTAGACAATTTTAATATAAAAAATATTAGACACGTATATTTTCAATTGTCATTCTAACAAATAATTACAAAGTTATAGGGCGTTGAAGTTCCGCGCGACGTCACGAAGTGCTGCACTTTTACGCACTCACTGACGTCACGGGCCTTTACCTTAGAACTTTGGCACGCTTTATCTCTTTACATTTTCATTCGTTTTAAAAGTGAAAAATACGTGTCGAGTAGTTTTTGATAAGCTAACTGACGGACTAATTAAAACTTGCTTTTTTACCCAGGAAATATCCCTATTTAGGTTCCGGATTAAGGCCCGGCTGCCATCAAGGCGGAGCGGAGCTGAGAAATGTTTTGAACAACCAATCAGATGTCATTTGGATTGAATGAAATCTGAATGGTTATTCAAAAAAATTCTCCGCTTCGCTTTGGTGGAAACCGGGCCTAATTCTATAATTAGTAGGTACTTCTAACACATCGTATAATTGATGGTTCATAATGTAATTTAGGCCCAAATTAAACGTAATATCAATGGAAATGCTAATCAAAGGACAAATTCAAAGCTTAGTCTTATTATCAGATCAGATCATTAATCAGAGGGAGTTTCTGTTGAACCCAATTAAAATTAGGCGTCGTGTCGCTTTGACAGTTGACGGACGATAAATTTTGACATTACTTTATTGCTCTTATCAGCTGAAAAATATCATGGGAAGACTAAAAAGCCCAATTTGTACGTGTGGATTTTATGAGAAGAACCCCTATTTTTATACTCAAACATCCACCCACAAGGTGGACCGACGACCTCAAAAAGGTAGCGGGGAGGCGCTGGATGCTGAATGTGGAAATCATTGGACGTGTCGTTGGATCAATGGACGTCCTGCGGCTGAAATGATGAATCGTTTGTTTCAGCCAAATGACGTTGAATGCTGGACAAAGGCCTCCAAAGGCTTTCCATAACGATCGGTCCTACGCTGCCCGCATCCAGGTTCTTCCCGCGACCTTCACCAGATCGTCGGTCCACCTAGTAGGAGGCCTGCTACGCTACGTCTTCCGGCCCGTGGTTGCCGCTTGAAAACTTTTCAGCCCTAACGGCAAATGATGAATCATTTGACTGTAATTGCTCTTCCCCGGTTTGCCCGTGTGGATTTTATTCGTAGTACTTACCCTAATTTTAACTTTTACATTACCCTAATTTACCCCTCTGTATTTTATCTCTTGCATCAGCTTTAGTAAAAATCCTGATAAACTTGGTCGAGCCGTTTCGGTTTTTAAACAGAACGAACAGATTTTTTTTATTTTACTTAGGTATGTATTTTTGAATCTGACGTAGAGTGTCATTTTATAGCTGTCAAATTCACTGTGAAACAATGAAGTGTGTGCAAAAAAAAATATTTTTTTTACTAATTAAACATTTTCCAATCCAGCCTCCCAAGTGGTGGAAAATAAATTCTACTTACTGTAAAACAGTGACAGCTGAGGTCGTAAAATATGACAGTAGTTTGGTATTGTCAAAATGTCAATTTTATTGTGACACCCCTAAAAGTTGAACCACGTTGAACACTGCAATTCAAGTGCCCCAGTTTCGTGTGTGATGACCATAAGTAATACCTCCTTCAGGAATGGGTCTTTATGTCACATTTGTGTCCGTATTATTACAATTTCTTTCGTTTTACTATTGAAAGAAAGGTCTAGCTTTATGTCACTGTTTCACAGTAGAAAGTTTTCTTAATTTAAGGCCGTAGCTACGTATGTTTTTTTTTACTCAATGCATATTCAGAGATTTCATAAACAAGACAGTTATTATTTACAAAACAATTTCATTTACTTTACTGCAGAAAATAAATAAAATATTAATAATTTATTTTATTTTACTAAACGCATATAGAGGTTTCTGTCCACAGATTAAAAGCAAATACAGGTTTTTATAGATAAAAAATAAAAATGACATTTCATTTTCAAACTCTGAAATATTGCTTCATCAGAAACACATTCCCGTATTTTATTAAACGTATTTTATTCCTTTATTCAATTAAATAATTCTGAAAGGGAAATACGGGGTGTTATCTAAGCCAATAACGCGTTTAATGTCCAAAGGATAGGGTTGCGAGAATATAAAACATTTTTATCTGGAAACACGCCGGCTATCGCCGGATAACATCAAAGGTAACTGCGCTGGGGTGACCATACTTATTTAAAAATATACCCGGACAAGTTTGTGTGGGTGTCTGGATGTTTGTTACTCTTTCACGCAAAAACTGCTGAACGAATTTTGATAAAACTTTACAGTATTATTGTTTATAACCCAGAATAACATAGGCTATAAATTATAACGATCTGTGACAAACTAAATTTCCACAGGTAAAGCAGCGGGCAAAAAATTTTACTAAATAAATTTATTCATTATTCATATTCATTTATTTGTAGTTGGCATGTATCACGTTAATCATGCTGTAAGTTAAAGTCACGCCTGATACAGAAATAATTTTATGAAAGTTTCAAACAACAATAGTAATAGTCTATTAAATAGTGTCTCGCAATATCCTGCGCAATATTGAAGCTTGGTCACTCTACGCAGCAGTTAAAGTGTACGACCGTCGCGATTCGAATCCCGTGTTATTGGGGATTAGCATACGGAATCCAGTAAACGTCCGTTTTATTGCACTCGAGCGTTAAACTGACGTGAGGGTGCCCACACGATGCGCTGTGAAAATAAATAGTTTCAGGAACGGCAACTGGATTTAGAGAATTCAAATTGCAACTTCTTCTTTTCGTGTCGACAACAAACCTAAACAGTGTCAGCCCAAAACTCAGCCACTAGAGTGGCGTTGTCAGCAGCATTCATCAAATCCTCCTGAGTGCAGTTGCTCGGGCATTAAGGACACGACATCAGGTGCTTCATCGACTGGGGAACAAAACCACACCTGCACTCCATGTTTAAGCCAATTGCAACTTAACCTAGAAGTCTGTCGCCATAAAACAATGTTAACAGCATTATTGCGTTCTGGCAGTTGGAGGTAAGATAGTCATATCCTCTGTGGTTAAAAATTCCGGGTGAAGCAATGGGTGAAGCACGCTTCTACCTTAGGCCTGATCATCACTTTCCATCAGGTGAGATGCAGGCCAGAGCTTCCTTGTTGTATGTTGTTGGATACAACAAATTATTGAGGAAAATAATTTGTGAAAGAACGTCTCTATTGGTGAAAACCCCATGAAATTCCGTCCAATTGTTTTTGAGTTGCGAACTAATGTAGATAGACAGACGCGGCGAAGGACTTAAGGCTTTATTTAATTATCAAGTATTAACGATCGATTTCTAATACAAATCATCATCAGTGTGCCTACCATGAGTTTACGTTAGGTGTGCTCGCTAGCGACTGCGTATAAAAATGACATTTAAATGTATGACATATTGTGCAGCGCCCCTAGCAGCTACTTTCAAGAAATAAAATCTTCATAGAATTTTTTGACGTATTTGCTAGCGAGCTCACCTAACGTAAACTCATGGTAGGCACACAGGTCATTTAGTCTGCAGGAACACGACCCTCTCTATTTTACCAGAGGCAGAGGAGGATTTAATGGAGAATTCAGCCTACACTTCCCACGTTCTGGCCAGACGAGTTGAGGAGTGTAAATATGTAAATATCAGAGAACAAAGGGCAGGAATCAATAGGACAATGTAAGCCACAATAGAAGCGTATCAGTAAAATATTCCAGATTTCGTTATCCAATAAATCTACCGCACTAATTCTAAATCCTATTCAAGATTTGGCATTCAAACCGATACAGTATTTACTCGATGGGAACATGGATTGTGGCTTTAACATGCAAATACTATGTTCATAATCTTATTAAACCCTCTCATGTCATTGTATAGTATTGAGTATTGAAATTGTGATAGGTATTCTGTTTTATGAACTTCTAGACTAGAATGTCGATTTTAGTGTTGTTGGTTATTCAAAAAGTAGGATAAAATTACTGCTTAAGATATTTTCGTTCGTTCGTTCGTTTCAACCAAATGACGTCCACTGTTGGACAAAGGCCTCCTCCAAGGTTTTCCACAATGCACGGTCCTGCGCTGCCTGCATCCAGGCTCTTCCCGCGACCTTTACCAGATCGTCGGTCCACCTAGTAGGAGGCCAGCCCACGCTACGATATATACTCATATGTTTAAATCCTACTTTTGAAAGGCTGGATGGGATAAAAACTATCCTCTATTCTTCCCTGAGTACCTGTCTCTACACGTAAAAGAGTCACAATCATGCCTCTACAATCCTCATTCCTCAAAAAATTTTCTAATTTAAAATATTAAGCAGGATTTAGAACAATATAAGCTAGAGGTAATTATTCTACTGGGACAAAATCGTAGGGATCAGTTCTCAGAACCGAATCTTGGACCAGCATTGTTTCAGGTTATCGCGGTCAAAGCTTTAACGTATTCCGAAGCTTAATTTCATTAAGTCTGAGATATTCTCAGGTAAATCTCCGTTTGTGTATTCACAGCAGTTGTTGTTGTTGTTGTTGTTTCAGCCAAATGACGTCCACTGCTGGACAAAGGCCTCCTCCAAGGTTTTTCACAATGAACGGTCCTGCGCTGCCCGCATCCAGGCTCTTCCCGCGACCTTTACCAGATCGTCGGTCCACCTAGTAGGAGGCCTGCCCACGCTACGTCTTCCAGCCCGTGGTCGCCACTCGAGAACTTTCCTGCCCCAACGGCCATCGTCTCTACGAGCTATGTGCCCCGCCACACAGCCGATTCACAGCAGAATCTAATATTATTTGCTTTGTTTATTACTACAAGTAAGTACTATAAAAGGTTACAGACTGTGTTTGTTTATTGAATAGATAGCGTAAACTAGTGGCATAAAATTTGTAACTATAGTTTTATTGTGAGTACACCCTGTATTTAAGCTAAGGTGTCTACCTACCAGTGTAAAACTTTAGCACACTAAACTTGCTAAAACATCTCAGGCTGACAAATGTGACTGAGTTTCTTCCGCCACTTCTTCTCAGCCCTATACGTTGTCCCGAAGTGGTGGTAGGGCAAGCTATATTTGGGACGTGTAGCTATGTACTGAATAAACTAATTGAATTTGAATCACTAATTAGGTATACATTTTATTTCTAAAATCGCACTTACTTATTCCAATAGGATAAGTGTTAAGAAGTCATAGTGTTAAGCTTTCATTGCAGAGCCCTCTCTAATTTACCAGAGGCAAATTGAGAATTTGGCCTTCACTCCCTACGCTGGCCAGACGAGTTGGAGAGGCCTGATGTTCCCACAGGAAGACACTCCCACTCTCCCACGAAAATATAATTTTCTAAATTGACTCGATCAGCATCGAATCTTCACCCATTGAGCATCACCACTACACTCTCAGGTCACATTCTAAACCGGTGTAATCTCACGTGTTTTGTAAAGTTTCAAAACATAAGCCAACGTCAGGTGAAGTCAAACATTGTAGCATCTTATTCAGTGGTATTAAGTCCGATTTTCCAACAAATATGTATAACCTGATGTGCTTTTACCAGTACTTGGATCAGCTTGTTTATTGTGTTTGTTGTTGCTGGCATTCGTAGCACGTACTCCTCTCGTTGCAGCAACGTACGGATCGCTAGGTGTTGTGGTAGAGGAAGAGCCAAGTTGTGCTTACATAATCTATCATATTATTATAAACAGGAAAGATTTGTAACGGATAAGCTCAAAAATTACCGGACTGATTTAAAAAATATTTCTCCATTATCCAATTTTTTTATTCTGAGGAACATAAGCGTATTTTTTAAATTCATAATTATTTGAATGTTTGTTAAATACCTATATTTTATCTACCTGTGCGTAGCCGGGGCGGCATTTGCTGGTATTAATGTAAAAATTTTGATTTTCTCTGGCTAGTAACTTCTACCTCACTGGGTTATACTTAGTGGCTCTATGCTATACATTTTTGTTTTAAAATAAATTCAAATTCAAATGTTTTATTGCATAGGTATTATGTGTTTACAATTTGGTCTTAATCTAACAATGTGCTTAAAACTTAATAACCCGTTAATGGGTATTGCAATATTAGTGGTGAGAGAGGACTAATTTAAGGTTCTATATTGGCTCACATAAAATTCTAAATCCTATTCTTTGTCTTACTACCGATTTGTGTTCATAATAATCTCTCTTCATAATTTTATTTTTCATACTTTTTTTATTCATACATTTTTATTACTACCATCGGAGCTCATAACAGTTAGTAATCATAATTTTTTTATCAATACTGTTACTACCAAGAACCATTTAAAATACATAATTTTTATTTTCAGATCTTTTTTCTTCATAACATTCATTGATCATATTGTTTTAATTAATAATGTTGTTACTAAGAACATACTTCAACTCATAATGTTGTTGTTCAGAATAATTTACTTTATAACCGACATACTCGTATCTTTAAAAAAATCATATATAATTTAATAGAGTAGATAAGCATGCAGAGAATGCAGCATGAAAGCAAGCATGCAGCATGCATTGGTATCTCCTCGTCTCCGGCGCTGCGGGATGTGCAGCCCTTCCGCCCTTGCGTAACGAAGCTCAGGCACCCACGCTTGCTTCCGCAGCTTCGGCTTTTTGGACCAGCCTCAGCCGCTCCAGCTCGCCCGGGCGCCTGAGCCTCGTTACAGCGGGCGAGGGCTGCCCTCCCTCCGCGCCTCCGGCTTTTAAATTACACTCTAGGGGTAGGGCAGACAAGACTACGTGGAGTCGGTTTTGCAGCGATTCGTTTCTGTCACGGTAGTTGTGGCACAAAATATTGCCTGTTTTGGACCATTTCAAATTAATTTAATGTTAAAATACGATTTAATACGAATATAGACATCATGATTTTCAATAATATGGATAATACACTTATGAGTAACTAGCGGCCGCCCGCGACTTCGTACGCGTGGATCCCGTTTTACCCCCTTCATCTATCTTACGCGGTTTAGATTTTTTCATACAAATGGTTTTTCCCGCTAACTCCCGTTCCCGTTGGAATTTTGCAATATCCTGTTGTAACTAAGCTTTAAGTTTACTAAGGTACCTGCATGCCAAATTTCAAGAGTCTATCTTACGCGGTTTAGATTTTTTCATACAAATGTTTTTTCCCACTAATTCCCGTTCCCNACAATCGTATAATATACATGGGGGTGATTTAGGTACACCTTGATGTAAGGAATCTAAATTTTTCTTTTAGACCTCACTGTTTTGGCCACCCTGTATATCATTTAGACGTGTTTGGGTACATGAGTATAAATAAACGAAAACCTACAGGAGAGTTGTTCTTAATATTTCTTAAAAAAAGACTTGTAACATTTATAATTTGAGTAAGGGTGGATTCGACCAAACAAGAGTAAATATTGATCTCAGAATAAATCGTCAGTTTTGACATACTGAAACTGTCAATGTGCCAGTTATACCAGGAGTTATTCTCGGATAAAAGTTTGGTCGAATCGGGCCTAAGAAACCTAATTTGATTTAATATAATGACCAACCAATAAGATTTAACATAGATGCACAGACGGACGATAATTACTAAGGTAAGGTTGCACCACTTAACTTTAACCGTAACTATAACGATAACCGGTGTTTTGTATGGAGTTTGACAGATTTTTGACGTTTGTATTGTTAAAGTAAGAACAACAACAAGCCAGCCTAAGCTAAAAATTGTAATTAATAAGTGAGAATTTGCAACGAAATTGTATAGTCTTTCACGTTATATCGAATAAATGCTTTAATAAAGAACCGAAAGTAACGGTCGCATTAAAAATGTATGTAAAATCATAAAATGTGACAGCTTTATGAAAATAAAACGTCAAAATATGACAAGTGCTTTAATTAGCGTGTGCTTCTGAAAATATAATACGTTCGTTTGATGTCAGCAATTTAAATTGTAGACCCCTCGGTTGGTTATAATTGAGTTATGTTCAGGAAGCTCACGGGAATATTCCCACATCTCATTCCCACCGCTGCAACTCTTGTGTGCCCAGGATCTTTTTTTTAAAAGTAATTTGTGCAATGCAAAGTTAGTACTGTTAATCCCTCTTACTAAGCTAAAATATGGTTGGGTTA
The DNA here is from genome assembly GCF_004193835.3 of Ostrinia furnacalis. Taxonomy (NCBI): domain Eukaryota; kingdom Metazoa; phylum Arthropoda; class Insecta; order Lepidoptera; family Crambidae; genus Ostrinia; species Ostrinia furnacalis. The sequence continues at coordinate 143,065 of NW_021132634.1, read as the reverse complement.
CAAGTGGTCACAATAGTCGAACGGCGGCGGGATTCGAACCCGCATTCTTCCAGATGTCAAGTCTCCTAGTTCTCGTTCCCTTCACGACTATCGTGGCTTCAACACATAGGATTTCGTTGCGGGTCCAATGACAGTTTAATTTTCCTCCAGACAAACTTGACCTTCACTGGTTGGGTTTTTATTGGCGGCCAAGCTGTAGATCCTGGCTACACAGAAGTTGCAGCGGTGGGAACGAAAGATGGGAATAGTCCCTAAGCCTTCTGTGTGCTTACCATGAGTTTACGTTACGTGTGCTCGCTAGCGAGTACGTCAAAAAAGTCTATGAAGACTTTAGTTCTTGAAAGTAGCCGCTAGGGGTGCTGTACAATCTGTCATACATTAATGTCATTTTTTACGCAGTGGCTAGCTAGCACACGTAACGTAAACTCATGGTAAGCACACTGTNAATTGTATGAGAAATATTTTCGGACCTCCAATGATAGGAATTGAAAAGTTATGTAAGAAAATGCGCTACCCTAATTTAAACTTAGGTTAGCTAGCAACTTACATTATGAGATACTTATCTTAAAAATGTTTGTTTACTATTAAAGAATTCATCTAATCTATAAAAGCAGTTGGTAATTACATATGTTTTTAATTGCTTATTGAAAATTTTAAATTTATTTTGGTTTTTTATCTCTATAGGTATAAATAGTCCTTGTAACAACTCTATCATATGCCACAGTGATTACTTCCTTGATGTACCGGTTAATAAGTTCGAAGCTTTGGATAATATACTACATAGATAAAATCAGTCTCACTGTATAAAAAGAAAGAAGTAAGAGGAAGAAAGAAAAAGAAATAAGTTCTAGGTTTCAAAAAGAATTGAATTTATTTCAAGTAGCCCCCGCCGTTGGTGCACAGTTTGTCTAGAAGTCTTTCCACGTCTGTATTACTCTTCTCTGTGAAAAATTTAAATTAGTTCGGAACTTGGCGAGTTTTTACCGAACCTTCTCACAAATTGTACTGTACATAAACAGAACTGTGCAGTGCCATTCCGTTACGTTTCGAATTAACTTCCGACCGTAAGACCATTGACTTAGAATAACAATTTCGATGCACTGCTTTATTTTTAGAGATAGTACTGTACATCAAAGCTATGGTAGAGGTAAATCGACAAACGCTCGTATTCACAAAAATTACTATGATGTCTCGCTGTGCGTTCGATTTGCTGCTTCACTTAGGTAAGCAAGCATCGTTTGTGAATACGGGCGTAAGTCAAATTATAAGGAACTTTTAAGTTTGTAACTATATTCAGTCCAATAGCTTTTTTTATCAATATTTATTTTTGTGTTGTGTCTGAAAGGTCAAAACCCTTACCAATAAATTGTTTTTTCAATTGTTTCGTTTGCGAATTTTCTCTCGCAATATTTTTCACGTCTCAGTCAAAGACCTCTATTCGCACTGTTACCCAAGGCTTGAGACATTTTTAACCGACTTCAATAAAAGGAGGAGGTTCTCAATTCGGTTGGTGTGTTCTTTTTTATACTTTTTATCCTATGAGTGTTTCACTAAATTGTTGATAAATATCAAATAAATTATTCAGTCGATTGCAAGCTAGATAAGCAGATGTGAGCAAGAGGCTTATGCAATTTCTATCCAAGAAGAATAAGAATTGTCAAGTATTTTTTAAGATTTTTTTTGATAAAACCTAAAATACCTACCTATTATTTTAAGATTTAACAATAAATATTGAGGTTTATTCAAAGAATAACCCAAAATGGGAACAATACTTAAAATGACTGTATTTTAATACTACCAGCCGCCCACGACTTCATACGCGTAGAGTCCGTTTTACCTCCGTAGGGGTTAAATTTTCCCGGTTGAAAAAGCCCGTCTTAGTAAGTACCTACATTCTAAAGGGGTTCCCCTATGCAAAATTTGAGACTCCTGGCACTTATAGTTTCTGAGATTTCGTAATAAGTGAGTCAGTCAGTGACCTTTCAATTTTATATAAAATAAATCCTACTAATAATTTGAATGCGAAAGCTTTGATGTCTGGATGTATGTTTGTTACTCTTTCACGCAAAAACTACTAAACGGATTTTGATGAAACTTTACAGCATTATTCTTCATAATACAAAATAACATATTATATAGGTTATAATTTATGACAAATTGTGACAAACTAAATATCACGCGGGTGAAGCCGCTGGCAAAAGCTTGTATGTATAGATAGGCACAACTTCTAATTACAATCGTTTTAAAACTTGGTGCACTCCACATTAATGTGTATCAAGAAACGCAAATTACTGGATTTAAATACGATTGTGTTGAATACTAATTACCCAGCTCAAGTACAGATTAAAACACTCATACAAATGAATCTCAACTGTAACTCTTATTGGTAAGTTCGCATTTTCTTTGACAAATCTCAATGTGTATACAGAGTGGAAACGATAAATGATCTCACTCGATTATTTCTAAAATAAACAAGATTACGAGAAACTGATTACTGATCCTGAAAGTGCTTCACAAGCTCTAACCAACGGTATCAATAAAAAGTAACATAATAAACTGGATCTCTCTGAAAATCCAGTGTATCCAGCTTCTATACATTTACTACAGCCACATGGCACTCATCTCTTGATAAAACCTGCAACTTAATTATTGATACCGTTTGAGAGAACTCGTGAAGCACTTTTAGGATCAGGGACGTAGTGTAAGTTTACGTTAAACGCATTTGATATCTTGTATAGTTTAGAAATAATCGAGTGAGATCACTAGCCGTTTCCACCCTGTATTTATACTCTGTCTGTATATTGCAAGTACAGGACAATAGAATAATACAGTCTGTGAAGTAAAATGAATGTAGCTCAAGGGCATTTGAACCTTGAAACAACAAGCTTGGAATACGAAATCCTTTGATTAATTAACATGAAGAATGTGAAGATATTGTGAATTTTAATTGGATTGATGTATCACAAATACCTCTTTATTAAATAAAATTAATAGTCATAAAAAGAGAGGGCACACGGCTCGTTAGAACTGATGTCCGGGGTGGAATTTTTTTCGAGTGGCAATCACGGATCGGAAAACAAACATTTACTGTCCCCCATGCGTATTCCACACATTACAATAAGCTCTATAAAACAACTTAACTATACAACTTTATCTTATTTATCTTTAATCGAAATTTTCGCAAAAAAAAAAATTTGAAAATCTAATTCGCTAAGGCATATTTTCGCACACTATTATGTCTATTAAGCTTTGCAGTTACTTGTGTGTACCTATTTTTCTATAAACGAAGCAAATTAGCCACTTGTGCCAATTTCAAAACCGGCCGCAGCGGATGAAAATAATTGAATATGATTTTTTTGTTCTTTTTACGTAAATCGATTACCTAAGTTACTGATCCTGAGTCGCTCCTAATTTGGACACTGATTTCAAATACACCCTGTATAAGTAGGTACATCGAAACATCCATTCTGTCACTCATCCTAACATCAAAGAGCTAGAAAACAAGACAAATATGTATTTCATAATGCGCAGAAGCGTCTCCAGCCTCCATTACGCCAAAGTTTCCGATGGTAATTTGTTTTGAGCAAGCTCAAACGAGTTAAAATTAAATGTACTCAAAATTGACTTTATGACAGTTTGACTAATTTCCAGACGTTCTTTGCTCAGCATCTTCTTAACAATTTGTTTCGAATTAATACAATATCCGGAGAAAAGTTTGATACAAATACTTTATTAATTTTCGTTCGTTACAGCTGCTTTTTAAACATGACAGAACAAGAAAAATCACTGATGAATAAAGATGATATTAACTTCCATATTCACAAACGATGCTGGCTTAAGTGAAGCAGCAAATCGAACGCACAGCGTTGGATAGAGCTCTGATTGGTTCGTGTGTCACCCTGTGCATCCACGCGCACTGTGAGACCGCATAGTAATGTATGTGAATATGGGCGTTAGTTGGGTAGAGTAATTAGGTCTGTTCAGAGATGATTTAGCTAGGTATCTTCTAAAATAATTATAGATAAGTTCCGATTAATTTTTCATACCTTTCAAACTGAAGGTAACATAAATGTCCATCAAATTCTACCTACGTTCGTTCTGCCTCGATACCAAAGCTATTTAAATATAATTTAGTATTTTAGGCATAAAAAAAGACATTAATAGTAGGTACACGCCTCCATAAAATTAGTGTTTTCTTCAAATTAACCTTTTTTTAATGATAATAATTTTATAGCCTCAATAATTTGAACACTAATTTATTCAAGTAGACTTAGGTCCTCATGTTTGTCCCATTTAGCCCTACCGTACCCTATGTGGTACGGTATCTTTTTGAAAATATTTCGAAGTACCAAACTGTTGTTAATTTGTAAAAATGATTGTGACGGTAAGCTTCAAGTGATTATTTTACATAAAAATATTTTAAAATGTATTTTAACAAGTGGTTTCGGAAATATTTATGAAATTCCTCGACAGAAAACCAAAAAAATATTTACAATGTATTTAAGAAGGTATAATTTCGCAACTCATGGTAAATTATATTATTTATCAATTTTATTTTAAAAATAGAGTACAATAGATATCATGACTACAAAAAAAAATATTATTCAGATTATTTTTATACGGTTTATTCCAGTCTAAAATAGGTGTACCGTATAAGGTACAGTAGGTCTATGCATGAGCAAATCATGCGAAAAAAAAAATTAATATTTATCATTTTTATTTGTTTTAGGCTATTGATGCTTCACTATATTGCCACAACTCATGAAAAATTTGATAATTTCAGCAAACATAAGTAGTCTTGGTATTTTTCTACTGCTGTCTTATCAGATGACCGCTAATGATGATCAGATTTTTGAGAGAACTGATTTTTAGGCTTCCCTTTGTAAGTTTTTGCTGAAAAAACGATATTTATTTACAAAAATAATTATCGGTCTAAATGGGTTAATTTACTCTAGAATGGACGTAGCGTGGGCAGGCCTCCTACTAGGTGGACTGACGATCTGGTAAGGTCGCGGGAAGAGCCTGGATGCGGGCAGCGCAGGACCGTTTATTGTGGAAAACCTTGGGGGAGGCCTTTGTCCAGCAGTGGACGTCATTTGGCTGAAACGAACGAACGAACTCTAGAATATTCATCAAAACCTATTTAGCATAAAGTGAAAATATTTATCCTTATTTATAAGTCTCTTATACTCGACGTTCTCTATCTAAGTAAATAAATGATGATGAAGCATTTATTAAACCACTTTCCCAATTTATTGTTTAAAACATTCATAGTCACTAACAATAAATGGAACTCAAGAGTCGAAATTAAGGTACATGGTAGCAATCGCGTCAAATAATCACTTTCCCAATACTAACTATACAACTTTTGAGTCTAAATAGGTCTCGTTTCGTTTATTTGGATCAGCTTACATTTGGGTCCAGCAAAATGGTTACAGTTGTTCTGATACAAACTTTGGCATTGCCAAAGGGTCAAATGCCTACTTATTAGCACCTGGAGTGTTTGTAAATGTACTTTGCTTGTTTACTCTAGAAATGGAATCAAGTCCTATGTTGTTATTAGTGTTTGTATGATACTTAAAAAGATAACACCTTATTGTGTGCCTACACAAAACAAGAAAATAAAGATAAACACAAAAGAGCTAGGACGGCACTTTAGGTGTTCTTATCGCTATAAAGAGATCTCTTCCAGACAACCTAGAGGACATATTGGTGATAGTCGTGGGTTTTTGTTGATTTCAATTGCGAAATCAAGCATTGATTTCGCTTGCTTCTTGAAATCAAATCATATTGTACTTAGTAACTGATCCTACTTATAACGAAGTTAAACGTTTTTTTATCGGTTATTATCAACAGTTGTTTTAGTTTTCATTCCATGGACACGGTTTTCAATTTGCCAGGAGACCAAAGCTAAAATCAGGCCTCCTTAACCCCGTATGGATTATGGAGAGCGTGGAGAGTGTAAGATATTTTTTTCATTTAGCTCTAGTTTGGATATTTATCTAGTACACCACACAAGACAAGAAAAAAATTAAATACACAAAAGATGCGGCACAACTTAGGTGGTCTTATAGACAACCTTTATGATCGAAATGATCGAATGATGATGATGAATGATGACAAAATATGTTTACTTTAAAACTAAGTTAAGGGCTCTTATTTATGTTTTTAATTGAGTTAGGAAAAACCGGTTCTTTAGCTAATTAATTATTTATCTAGTCTGTGACTGGAATAAACTATTAATTAAACAAAACAATAGAATTCGGATCACGATCTGCAATGCCAAGTTAGTTTCGTGAACTAGGTAGGTGTAATTTATTCAGAACATGGCCCCTGGGCAACCCGAAATCATACCTGAAAAGATAATTAGTAGGGATGTGACACGGTGTTTCGTATACGTATCCGATAGACGATTTAATATGACGTTCTATCCGATACATAAATGTGCGAAAATTCAGGAGTAATGGGTGATATGTAGAGACGACAGCAAATCAAGCTAAATATTGTCATCTAAAATGTACCTATAGTCTGAAGTGCTATCGACTAAAAGAACCTTTGTGCGCTATGTGTGGTTAGCACTCCTGCCCTTAAACAAAGATAAGGGTATGCGTGACAGATTCAATTTCGTGTACTTCACAAAACGAAGTACCTAACTACGAGTAGTTACAAACAAAAAGATCGAGTGAAGGGATTAATAAACAGTTCTAGATCTGATGTACGGACTGAAGTCCTACTCTCTACTATGATTACGAAATTCTTTTCTGACTTTTAGCTTGATTTTACGATGTCTTAAACGAACTGAAAGTTTTACACACAAATTTTTAATTTCTCCTCTCCTCCCATAATAAAATGCAATCCAGAGTTATCAGATCAATAGGTATTCTCAATGAATTGCATACAAATAATCTCACGATATTTTTATCAGAACCCGCCCATCCCTAGTACCCTAATAATTAGATTCTGGAGCAAACGGTCCATAACCGCGTGTATCGGGGTCGAGTTAACTTTAGACATGATAGAACTAAAGCATTCATATCGTATCGCTACTTTGTAATTTATTGCTTATTGCAACTCGTTAGGGTTATAAATGCAGGTGCACGATATGAGATGATGCATAATATGTATCCGAGAAATATGAGTAAATTATCTTCTTTTAGTTTTTATAGATCGTTTCATCCACGAACACGCGCTCCACCAATTTTTGGTCGAGGGAAGCGCGGAGTGCGGAGTTTGATTCGAGCAATCCGAGCGTCATTATTGTAGTGAGTGTGTGCACTCATGGATAATTAAGCGTGTACCGATAACACTCAAACATTAGCGGAAGAATGGTGGGGCGCGTCTTCGTGGATGATACGACCTATAATTGCCTGTAACTTTCGATTGATACAGTTTTTCCTTACGAAACACTGTATTCCTTGCCCAGTACACTAACTGACCCGGCGAACTTTGAACCGCCTATATTCATAAAAAATGTTAGAATATAATGGGGCATAATAGCTCGCAGAGCTGATGGCCGCTGGGGCAGAAAAGTTCTCGAGTAGCGACCACTAGCCCGAAGACGTAGTGTGGCCAGGCCTCCCAATAGATGAACCGACGATCTGGTGAAGGTCGCGGGAGGTGCCTGGATGTGGGCAGCGTAGGACCGGTCTTTGTAGAAATCCTTTTGGAAATTGGGGGAGGCCTTTGTCCAACAGTGGACGCCATTAAACGAACGGTGAAAGATTTTTCAAATCGATCCAGCAGATTCGGAGCCTATTCAATTGAATCAAATTCTCTTTATTAGTGTAGAACATTTGACATATATTTACTTATTTTAAGCAGATAATTTTATAGTCAATTTTGATAGTAATTATTAACGAGTGCTTGTGGCAAAAGGTGTCTAAATTATAATGTTATTTTATTCATGGAAAATGCCAAGGCAATTTAAAATGTAACATCTAATTTGTGATGCTCACAGCGTAATCTAAAAGTAATCAGCGTCTTACAAGTCTAACTTAAGGCGAATACCTACCAGGGCAAAAGTCCCTCCAGCACGTTTTATTTATTTACTAGCGGCCGCCCGCGACTTCGTACGCGTGGATCCCGTTTTACTCCCGTAGGGGTAGAGTTTCGTAAAATCCTTTCTTAGCGGACGCCTACGTCATAACATCTACCTGCATGCCAAATTTCAGCCCGATCCGTCCAGTGGTTTGGGCTGTGCGTTGATAGATCACTGTGTCAGTCAGTCACCTTTGAGTAATATAATTTAGATATTAGGAAGACCAGGGTTTAAATAATTACTTATTCTGCAATTTTACTTATTTTGGTCTGATTTACACAATAATAATGCTTGTGTGCATGCAAGTGGAGACGACATTTGCATTCAAATGTCTTTTCACCTGTGTAGAATGATAATAATGTCCCATTCATAAATGGCGTTAGATACCTGAAACAGTTGTTGTGGAGTGAAAAAAAATCATCAGTAGTAGGTAAATTCTACTCGTACTTTCTTAAAAACTAATAATAATAAGTACTAAGCATACAAATTTGATTCACTTACTGAGAAACTAGCATTTTAATAATTTTTTACGACATGAGCTTCGCTAAGTGATATTTTTAGATCAATATTTTATAAAAGTCGGTAAGTAGTCTTAAAAAACGGTTTCGGTTGATGAAAATTAAGCCCATCGCATGAGACCGCGGTAACATATCATTTCTAATTTGAAGCCACGATAGCCGAACGGTGAAGGGGTCGGACTGGCCGACTCGTGATCCGAGAACGCGGGTTCGGTCCCCGTCGCCGCTGGACTATTGTGGTGAGCTCACTCGTGGCACAAGCATATTTAGGTTAGTACGAGGGGCCAACGGGTCTATTAGTAATTTGTGCAATAACAAAAATTTATGCATAGTAATGCATGACAGTCATGCCGCGGGCACTTTTGCGTTGTTTAACGCCCCGCGAGAGTTTTAGCGGAAGCCCTTGAGGTAGCGGGAGTAGTCTTGAGGAAAAGTAAAAATAAAGAAAACAAGATGCTGTTGCACGCGCCTTAATAAAGCTACTAAAACGGTACACCCTTAAGAGATCATTCACGAAGATTGGTAGCAATTCAAAACAAATAAAGGACAGCGCAAACGTCGTGAAACGATAATGAAACGTCATTGACAACCGACTGAACAGTTCAATTTGTAGATAATTTATATTTTATATACCTACCTAAGATTAAGTAGCAATACAATGAGATAGGTACATAAAGTAGAAAAAGTAGGTAGGCTTTGACATCATAATAATATTTTTTCCTTGTAAAAAATAAGGAACAATATTATATTTTTTCCATTCTTTATAGACATGGGACTGTGATGTGACTTTACATTGATAATGGAATGACCTCTTTTTTAATTCTTCTACAGTCGTCAAGGTATTAATTACCCACTTGAATAAAATTCTTCTTAAACCATCATTTAAATTCTTCAAATTACACACAAACAGGTATATTAGCTTTTTATCGTTCTTGTGATTGTATCGCTTACAAAACAAGAAAAATCTGAAAAAACGTATAAACACACGAAGTAAAATAAAGACCTGTAGGTAAAGTTCAAGCATTGTTACAAATTATAGGAGAAAATACGTAAAAGTAAAGAGTCAACAATTTCATCAATACCGCCATTGCACACGCCTTAATACCACCACCGATGTTACCCCTAACAACCATCATTCCGAAGATTGGTAGCAATTCAAAACAAATAAAACAAAATGGCAGACGGAACGATAATGAAACGTCATTGACGATCGAATGAACAAATCTCCAATTTGTAGAGCATATCGAATAATATCGAATTATATCGAAAAATACGTTGAATATAAGGAGGATTCCGTCAACTGGGACCGCAATTAACTGGGACCGCGGTCCCAGTCGCCGGATGCGTAAAAATTAAACAATTTTCTTCCGGCGACTGGGACCACTCATGGATTTTAGTACTGTACCAATTTTAGATTGAATAATATTTTCTTTTAAGTTATCTATGAGTGGTCCCAGTTGCCGGAAGAAAATTATTATCTTTTTATGGATCCGGCGACTGGGACCGCGGTCCTAGTTAATTGCGGTCCCAGTCGCCGGAAGCCTCAATATAAGCACAGCGAATCGCAAGATATTATAATTTGACAGAATTGCCAATTGGAATAAGATATCATGTAAATCTACTGGGAGAAAAGTTGGAATATGTGATTTTATATTTTATTTTGCCTATGAATAATTGAGCCGCAATAGGATTCAAAATCAAATGTATGGTCGCAATAATAAAAGCAATTAAGGTACAGTTACATAATGCTCATCAATATACACTCGGCATCAAATAAATCGCACCTCCCGCGACAAGCACTTATCAAACGTATGCATCCCTACTTCCCACCAACATTGGTACCATTTGAAAGCCTAGTTCTAAACTTCATTTTCATTAAAGGAAAGGTTTTTACCCCAAAAATGTGTCTTTAAAAGGATCCAGAGTCACTTCTTAAAAAAATAGGTAGTTACGCTATAGCCATTTTTATGACTATAAAACTGTTAAGTTGGGATTAATCGCTATCCATCTGTTAAAGAGGACACGTGAGATCTTTATTTGGTTTTATAACCATAAAAATTGGTCTAATTGATCCCAGAGGTGAGCCCAAAGTGAGGTCTATTTTCAAGTCACACATATGGTATATATGTTAATCATTTATTTAGAAATGAAATGTATTTTCTTTAAGGATATTTATTGGGCTTTCAAATAACACCAATATTGTTGGGGTACCATGATTGTGTCAGAAGAAAATCTTTAAAGTTCGCGTCGCGGAAGGTGCGGTTTATTTGATGTTGAGTGTAGATCTAGTATTTTTAACTCAGTCAGTGCCTAAGGTATAAGAGCGGCACGGGGAGGGGTGACATCGACAGATCATGACGTGACAGAGCATACAAATCTGAAGCACATTTGAAGTCTCGCTGACGTTAGACGTCCCAAAAACACCCTCCTGTGCCGTTCCCATACCTCAGGCACTGACTGAGTTAGCGGTAGGCCTATAGAACGAAAGCATGCCACTATTGAGCAAATTGCTACTTAGGCCCGATTCGACCAAAGTTTTATCTGAGAAAAACTCCTGGTATAACTGGCACATTTCAGTATGGGAAATATGTCAAAACTGACGATTTATTCGGAGATTAATATTTACTCTTGTTTGGTCGAATCCGCCCTTAGAGCGCTTTCATATCAGCGCGGCAGCGGCGTTTTTATAATATGAAGGCAGGCATTCGCTGTCACATAGTATGAAATTTTCGGCAGCGCGTCTGTCACGCGTTTGTCGCGCTGCTAAATCGCCTAAATGTGAAAGCGCTCTAAATAGCATATTATTATGTGGCAAAACTGCTGATAATAAGCATATTATACTCATTTCGAGTGGTTCGAGCACGGTTTTTATTAAACTTACTAATAATCATGGTCACCAGTGAAGGTCAAGTTTGTTCCGGGGGAAAGTTAAGCTGTCATTGGACCCGCAACGAAATTAATCAGAAGAACATGGGTGGAGTTCTAAGTTAATATTCGACTTCTTTCCATAGCAAAGCAGATGACAGGTGAAGATATCACCACGGACAGTAGACATCAAATTATTCTATGGGCATGTGTAATTGCCACGAAAGATGCCACGATAGCCGAACGGTGAAGGGGTCGGACTGGCCGACTCGTGATCCGGGGAACGCGGGTTCGGTCCCCGCCGCCGCCGCCGCTCGACTATTGTGGTGAGCTCACTCGTGACACAAGCATATTTAGCTTAGTACGAGGGGCTAACGGGACTATTAGTAATTTGCGTAGTAACAAATTACTAAAATCTTTAAAAAAAATTGTACCTTTAGGAAACGATATAGAATAAATTATTCTGCGTCTGTAAATAAATGTATGTACTTGATAAAGCATACCCTGATATTGCCAAATTCCTTCCTTCCTCATACCAATAACTTGGGAGTATCTACTAAATTGATCCGAGCGGAAGTCGTTCCCGGAACCCTTAGCTTGCTGTAGCATCCGTTCGTACATTGTTACATTGTCATGGTAATAAATACAAAATGGAGTGCCTGTAGATATTTTTAACATGGCAAATTCCTTTGAAGAATTGAGCACTCTTGTCGTAACAATATGAGAGAGAGAATATTTTGCCCTCGCTGAAAACCGAACCCGACGCCTCTTCTATCGGTATAGACCGGGACTATTCTCACCTCTCGTTCCCACCACTGCAACTCCTGTGTAGCCAGGGTCTACAGCTTGACCGCCACAAAAACCCAACCAATAAAGGTCAAGTTTGTCCCGGGGGAAAGTTAAACTGTCATTGGACCCGCAACGAAATTAATCAGAAGAACATTGGAAGAGTTCGAAATCGGTATAGACCGTATTCACAAACGATTCTTGCTTAAGTGAAGCAGCAAATCGAAGGCACAACGTTGAATAGAGCTCTGTGATTGGTTGGTGTGTGACCCTGTGCGTCCACGGGCACTGTGAGACCTCATATTATTTGTGAATACGGGGGTGTGTTTTGAAGTGAGTATAGAGCACTAGCGGCCGCCTGTGACTTCGTACGCGTGGAACCTGTTTTACCCCTTTAGGGGTTGAATTTTGCAAAATTCCGTCTTAGTGAAACCTCAATGCAAAATTTTAGGCTCCTAGCACTTGTAGTTTCTGAGATTTCGTAATGAGTGAGTGAGTCAGTCAGTGACCTTTCGTTTTTATAGATATACTAGCGGCCGCCCGCGACTTCGTACGCGTGGATGGGGTGGAGTTTCGTAAAATCCTTTCTAAGCGGATGCCTACGTCATAACATCTACCTGCATGTCAAATTTCAGCCCGATCCATCCAGTGGTTTGGGCTGTGCGTTGATAGAACATTATGTCAGTCAGTTTGAGTTATATTTATTAGATTTATGACAGAACCACGAGCTGCTCTAGAAATGTTCTAGTGCCAGTGTCAGTGTCACCCTTTAATGAACTAACCTACCTTTTACTCGTACGTGTGTTGTACCATTCGTAAGAACTAAGTTCTACGTTACATCACATAGAAATGCACCAGTCTATACTCACCTATAACTTCGAGTTCGCGTATAAACGTCGCACTTAAAAATGATTCTTCAACAAACGAATTATGGCTCTTTTTCCTTAATGATTGCCTAAATCCGTTATTTCTGTAAATATGACAGTCGCCACCCATCTAGCTCTCCAGAGAATAATCCTGACATGTCTAAACACCACTTCAAACAGATGTCAGTCATTTTTCAGATTCCGGTCTGAAGTAAATATTTAGACTGCTTGTGGTGTAGACAAAGTAACCGCATAGAATCCGCATAGGTCTTCGTAAAATCAGCGGTAGTCATACATACTCGTAAAATTGCTATTAGTGATAAAAATTTTTGGAACAGATTTTTTTCTTGCTGTTAGCAATGTTCTAATAGTAAATGTTGTGAGTGAGCAGAGCCTAAGAATTTGGTAATTTTAAGAAAAACCTTTTTATTGGGATTTAGAACAACGCCATCTGTTATAGCAATTTACTTTGAAAGCTTATGCTTTTATCAACTTTTCAATATTTAAATGATTGACCTAATGTATTTAGGCATACTTTTGTGACTTGTTTTTTTTTCTTTTTTTATGAAAAAAGACACATGAAAAAAATAACTCGTACAGTCTCGTTTTGTGATAAAATCGCATTTATTGATACTACTTAAGCTGCAGTTTTAAAAGTGGCCGCGTGGCATGAATAAATGCCATATCTGACGTAGGTAACGTACGGTACATTAACATAACATTAACGAAGTCTATAATTCCAAAATGCGGGTAAACACAAAATGCGAGCTCGTTATGAAAATGAAATTGCGTGTGTTCTTGGAGGAGCCTAAAAATGTTCATTAAATCAGTATCTATGCAAGGAATGCCGAAATAAAGGGCGAAGCACACCTGTCAATTCGTAACCGCATCAACTCAAGTGCCTTAGTGCCCGAACAACTGCACGCAGGAGGTTTTAATGAATGCTGCTGACAACGCCACTCTTGTAGAGGAGTTTTGGGCTGACACAGTGTAGGTTTGCTCTGTTGTCGACACGAAAAGTAGAGAAGAACTCGAGGCAGTCAGTATTCTATGTATGAAACTCCGTATTGCAACGCAAACCTATCCGCACCGTAACGTAAACGCCTCGCCTCGAGGCTAAAAGCGAGTATGCGTTGATCCCTTTCCGGGTTGACAGGTGTACTATGACCTTAATGCAGCCTTTCAAGGGAGTCTCGTTCTTTAAGCCGTACTTGCGTCTAAAAGCACTTTTAAAAGCCTTGAAATTATAATAAATTGCATAAAAGACAATGACCATTTAACTTTTATATTACTTGTATTAATGAAATTAGAATATTATTGTTATTCTTATTAATAAATAAACTGATTAAAGTAAATTATTCATATTCATAATTATTTGTATCTGGGACATGTGGGTAGTTATCCATTATAAAACCGATAACAACACGACCTACCACGTGGTTCCCTTGGGAACACTTCTCATCCTGTTTAATATGACCAGTGTTTCTCAAAGTGTAATATAACACCCTCTTATTGGCACTGGTAAACTACGGACATAGATCGCAGAATTGCTAAAATCAAGTGGCAGTGGGCAGGGCACATAGCTCGTAGAGACGATGGCCGTTGGGACAGGAAAGTTCTCGAGTGGCGACCACGGGCTGGAAGACGTAGCGTGGGCAGGCCTCCTACTAGGTGGACCGACGATCTGGTGAAGGTCGCGAGAAGAGCCTGGATGCGGGCAGCGCAGGACCGTTCATTGTGGAAAACCTTGGAGGAGGCCTTTGTCCAGCAGTGAACGTCATTCGGCTGAAACGAAACTACGCAACAACGACAATAGCCCAATAGTGTCGGTGTCAGACTGGGCGAATTGAGATTTGAACGCGGGTTCGAACCTCGTCACCGCTCGTTTATTGTGGTGCTGTGGTAAATAGACCCTGTATATTATTCAAGATCTGAGTATTAGTCAGGACAAATCAAAAGAGCCTAAATTCGACAGAATCTAATCGTTTCTTTACAGAATTCCCATAGCCTTCTTCCAGCTCCATAATCAGATCAGCTCCATGGCATCATTATAATATTGCATTGCTATCTAAATTACATGTGTGTGCAAAATTTCAGTTCAATTGCTTGTTAGGAAGTGGGTCTAAAAGACGTAGCACATTTATCAACCCGGAAAGGGGTCGTAATCGTAACCGTATCAACTCGAGGCGGCCAGTATTCTTTGTACGAACATACTGCAACGCACACTTATCCGTACCTTGACGTAAAAAACTCGTCTCGCGGTTGACAGCGCGCGAAAGGCTATACGAAGTTGACCCCTTTCCGAGTTGATTACTCTGCTATTTATTCAGCTTGCATTTGATCCAAACATAGGGTATTTTTGGATCAAACTGACTGACCCTACACAATGAAGTTTAAGGGCCCCGATTTGTAGCTTTAATTTCATCTACTCAATATTTTAAAAGTCTGAATATTTAAATGCAAATTGCAAAACAAGACAAGACAAGCATTTGACCGCAATCGCACCTGATGTTAAGTGAGATGCAGTCTAGGATGGTGTAACTGCCCTGTGAGTGCCTATTCACTCTCGCGTTGAAAAGGCCCGGATTGTAGTATTGAATTGAAACAACACAGATTCATATTGATGATGATTCATTTCTACTAGTATTTAAGTATCTCAATTTGTAAGTCTAGATATTAGCACGTTACTACCTTGTTTAATATGCCACGCAATTTTGTATACCCATTCTTATAAGATACATCATACAAGAATGCGTGGTAAATTCAGTGAACTGCTCCTGAATCAAATGTACCTACTACTGCTTTTTCTATTTATTTATATTAACCGGCAGACAGTGGTGACTGAGTTTGTTGCGGCGCTTCTTGTCAGCACTTGCCAAATGTTGGTCTCGAAGCGCTGGTAGAGTAAAAAAGATTATGAGACATGTAGAGGCTCCTTAAGAGCAAAATGACGATTTGTAAGAACTATTTATTAGTCTTAACAAATAAAGAAATTTTGACTTGACTTTGACTTTTGATGGTTTAAATATTGAGGGAAGCTGAAAAATAATTCATTTTCAAAGTGGGGACATAATAAGATTGAGAACCTCTGATATAAGCCTTCGAAGGATTTCTAGTCAATTATTCGTGGGGTCAGTTTAACCCGAAGGTACAAACGGCGTTTCAAGCTAACACAGTGGCCTCTTATGTACTAAGTAATAGAGGCGATTTCGCAACAAACATTGAAGTCTGATAAGGTAGGTACTCGTATCGTCTGTATATCTCGAGGGATTCCTGATCATTGTTATGTTTGTTTTGATGTTGTTTTATTCTTATCACAAGGGTTATGAGAATGAAATAAGTTTCACCGTAAGATGTTTTGTTTGTGGCAATTTTTTTTACAAAGTTGACTGAAAATCCTGAAATAACTTAACAAGCGACCTCAAATGATGTCCACTGCTGGACAAAGGCCTCCCCCAAGGATTTCCACAGCGACCAGTCCTGCACTGCCCCCATCAAGGTACTTCCCGCGACCTTCACTAGATCGTCGGTTTACATAACGAGTATTTCTATTCCAGCACTATGGGAAAATAGCATTCTGAAAGTTTACAAAAATGTATATATGTTACAGGAACTGTATGAATTCTAGGAATTGTATACATTTCCTAGGAGATGTATACAATTCCGAAGCGATTTAGGAAATGTATAAAATATTGATTCAAATATTATTCAATACTCTCATATCCTAGGAAATGCATACAGTTCCTAGGAATTTTATAGAATTCCAATATCGTATTAGGAAATGTATAAAACGAACGCTGTGTGTGAATAAAATAAGTAAAACACGTCTATAAATGAAGAATCAAAGTTTTTAAGGGTCTCATTGAGACATTTATGTAACAATCATACAGTGTTATATTAATAATTCTAGGATGATAGTTTTTATTAAGGCTCTCATTGAGACAATCAAGTAATTTATATTATAATTATAATATCTTCATCTTCATACTTGTTTCTAGATAATTTAGGAAAAAGAGTTTTTATTAAGGCTCTCATTGAGACTAACAAGTTACAATCATACGGTATAATTTAATATTTTAAGCTTAATAAATCAACTTAGTATTTTATTCATTCTTTAATCGGATGATGCAATACCCTCCCCTCGCACCGCATGTGCACGCGTAATTATTGAAATCTTAAATAATAATGTAAGTATTACATTTCCGATTGCTGTTTAGGAAATGTATAAACTTCCTAGGAAATGTGTGTAATACAATTTACATCATACATTTCCGGGTGATTTTAGGACTTATACACAATTCCTAGGAATTGTATACAATGACGGATTTCATACATTTCCTGTAACATATACACGTACAGTCATCGTCAAATAGTTCGTGTCACCCAAAGTAGCCAAAAGTTCGCAACACGTCTTTGTTACATTACAATTGGAATATTATTAAGTGTGTTGTCAACTTATTGGCTACTTTGGCTGACACGAACTATTTGACGCTAAGGCCCTTAAGGGGTTACCTACGTGAGTGCAAGTGTATAGGCATGCCGGATTAATTACGCCGGTACATGTGAAAGCTACGTACCATGCCCATACACTTCACCACCGGATACCCGGCGCCGGTTAGCCGGCAACCGGGACATGTGAAAAGGGCCTAACTGTATCTATGTACCTACCTATTTTCTATAATATAAAAATGAATCGCAAATTGTGTTGGTAAGCGCATTACTCAACAGCGCCTGGACTAATTTTACCAATTCTTTTTTTTTAATGTTCGTTGAAGTACAAGAATGGTTTATACTTACAGCAAGAAAAAATCGAATGATTTCCGGAAAAACCCCGGGCGAAGCCGCGGGCGGAAAGCTAGTTTAGGATATTTTTAAAACCTATTTCGTTTTGCGTGCTACCACTGATGTAGAGCGTAGCTAACTGAAATGAACTTTGACAAAAAGTCGGATTCTAGTGCCGATACGGCACGCAAGGTTAATCAGCTTGTTAAATCTTTGTACGAAGGTGGAATGAGCCCATAGTGATGTAGAAATGTCGATAGTTTGAGTTATCGATGATTGACTTCAGAAAAAAACAAATTATTATTTAAAGTACGTATTACGTTTAAAAAGGGTAAAAAAATCCTCTTTGACACATTTAGCACCATAAGCAAAGCTCTACTTTGTAAATAAAGGTGTAACGGGACTATTCCTACATCTCGTTCCCACCGCTGCAACTCCTGAGTAGCCAGGATCTACAGCTTGACTGCCAATATCAAAACCCAACTCATAAGTTGGTCGCGCAACGAAATTAATCAGAAGAACAAAGGAAGAGTTTAAAGTTAAGGATCGACTTTCCTCCAGTGCAAAGCGGATGACAGGTGACAAAACAAAAGTAAGGTTATGTAACCTTTAAGAAAAGATAACACACCAATTCACCATACAGGCTATCCCAAAGAGAACGTACAAAACTTAAGGAGATAGAAGAGAGAGAGAGAGAAAGGAGACTTTCAAGATAAGAAAAGGAATCAGAAAAATATCTGCTCTTTTGTACTGTACCTAGTCTGGTCATAAGTTCTGTCACATGATCATAACTTTTGAATTTTGAATGAAGGTCTCAAAAATATTTATTAAATTAGAATTTAGAATATTTAACGAAATTAAAAATGTGCACTGTTTTGAATTTTATTTGTTTTTAAATATGTAGTGGACGCATAAAGAAGACCGAACAGCAGTTGTCACGCTGCATTGGTGCGGTTACGCGCCAAAGCAGATTTTCGATGTGCTGAAAAAATTGAATTAAATATCAATTTTACGTTTATCGTTTCATCAAACGATATAATGAAGTTTTAAGTGTAGAAGACACAAAACAAAAGTAATTGTCCTTGCACGGTTAGGACTCCGGCAGCGTTAAAAGCTGCGAAGGCGCGATCTCATAAAAATCCCATGCGTTAGCAGACTTTGCCTGCCCTGGAGGTAGGTTTAAGCGTAATTATAACTTAAATAATAGGTTTAAGTTTAAGCAAAGTTGAAAGCGTGCTTATCGGTGACCTGCCGTCAGTTTCAATACTGTGGCAGGCCTTTTTGGAGTCAAATTCTATTGTTTATATCTTAGACAAACTGTCCACTTGCTAACAGCTATCCTACGAACATTTCTGAGCTCTTGCTGGACGTCGATACCAGTCAAATTACGATTTCGTAGAGAAGTTGACATGAAAAAACGGTTTTCCCTCTGCGATGTGCACCGGCAATGTTCAGAACTTGGTCTCGGGATAAAGCCACCGGTATCCCGAAAGCGTCTTCAAACTTTTGAAACCCAGGACTGGCTTATGTGGAGCTGACGTGCGACAGCCCGCTGGCTGAGCCCTTCTTGCAATAGTGCAACGATTTGTGCTGCTTCTGAAGGTGTAGAATCCCAGGTAAAGTGTCAAAAGAAGCAGAGATGTGTATGGATCAACGTGTGAAAGCAAAAATCCGAAAACACTTGCTTTTATGGGGGGTAAATAGGCCGCAACTCGCGACGTATCAAACAGTTGATACATGTCTTTTTCCTCACTTCTTCACATCAGCCGGGATATCTTTTTAAATACTGGTGTGATTTAAATGAATTTGGTATCAATTTAAAGTTAAAAGTTTAATCTTTAAAATGGTCTACTTTTTTTGTTACTAACAAATTGGTTAGTACACAAGATCGCGTGGAAACAGCTTCATGTAAGTGATTCCATACTTTTGCTCGCAAGTGTAGTATCAATTTTTTCACTATAAACATGTGACAGAACTTAAGACCCGACTAAGTACATGTCAACGCGAAATTGTGAACTCCGTCAGTTTATAATAACACGTGAGATTGTAAACTAACAGTGGGTTAGGTTAGAATAGATTGTAATCTAACTACGTCAGATTATAATCAGCTAGGCTACAACAAGAGATGGGCTAGACTAAAAACCATGAAAAAAAAATTACTTATTACTTATCATATCCTCAAGTTTAGTTTGGAACGATCTTTTTGGGACAGCCTGTATAAAGGTGTAGTCAGATCTATATTATGGTTCAGTAATAAGCCATAGATATTGAAAACCCCGAAGTAAAATAATCCCTCCTGACGCCTGAAGCCTTTCAATCTAAACATGATTAAGATATTAGATGACAATACTTATCGGATATTTGGAATTTCGATCTTGTCTTTGTAGATGGCGTGGGTGTTGATTAGATTTCTACTTTGTCCTCGGTTGGGATCAGATGAGATGAGATTTTTTGGTAAAGAAAATTGGTTGACGCGACCTAAAGGATTCTATTTATAGGAGTAGGCCTATAGAATAGGGCATTTACTTGTAGCAGAACAACGAGCCGCACTCTATATTTTCTAGGAGGTATGACCCTTTCACGTACCAAACGTCGTACGTTTTACCTGTCCTGTACCATTTATACATTTGTTTCACTTATACACACATCACATAAGAAAAGAAGATTTTATGTTATTAGATAGGGGATTTCACAATAAAAATTCATACAAAAAGTTTTTCTACAATTTCACTGTCACTCACAGTTACACATTTTGATAGTGGCGCTACCACAGATCACAGAAACTAAAGGGAGATGTGAAAAGGGGGCGGGGCCGGTGTTGCAGCAATATGCCCAAAAACAGAACACATTGCTCGCGACAGCAATGATGACAGCAACAACGTTATAATTGTTATGTGTCAACAGTTTACATTGCTTGCGTAGTACTAAAGATTATTCGAACGTTGAGAACTGATACCGCAGTGGATAATGAGCACAGTCAAACTAACAGAATACATTCAATCGCACGTCACTGCCTATGTAGTGGTGCTGTGCGTACATTACTTGCAACCTGGTATGCGAACGAATAGTCACACTGAATGCAATGTGTGCATGACACACACTCTTCGTGACGTATTGTTTCTATTTTGATTATTTTGTGTGTGTGAATTTCTGCGACACTGAATTTCGAACTTGGCATCTCTCTAGATCGCACTTATAGAAATTTTACAGGTTCTGCTCTAGTCTACACTCACCTTTAAACTGCCCACACTGACCAGGCGTTCAATATATAAATGTAACCTCATCCAAAACTTCTGTGTCTTCGTTACTGCTAAAGGAACTCGATAGGAACCCATAAGGTACGCACGCCTGCCGAATAGAGCTCTCGGTCCCACTTCACGTGGTGTTACTTATCAACCCTTGCCACAGCTGGGAGAAACCAGCCAGTGTCCAAATTACAGCCTCCAGTTATATACTACTTTTAGTATTTAGTTGTTTTTTAATGCATAACAAGGTTGGTATAGGAGCGCAATCGCACCTGGTGTTAAGTGAGATGCAGTCTAGGATGGTACATATCTGCCCTGTAAGTGCCTATTCACTCTGGCCTTGAAAAAGCCGTTTTCTAACCAAATCTTTAGATAAAACAAATTATTAGGCTGCGTTTTCACCAGATATATGCAAGGATCAGTTGCGAGGTATGTATTTCTAAAGAACCAATAGAAACGCTTAATTTACCTCGCCTTAGTAAGTGGAGGGGAGAGTCGCATTCCATGAACAGTTCGAGAAATCAGTTTCTTCAGATTGTATAGGTAACTGTTTATTTGTTGGCCGCTCTATTTACTCTGTGCCAGGGTTCCAATGCGTTTGCTTTAGATAAGCTCGCACATTTAAGTATGTGTAATTCGATCGAGGGCGAAATAGGGAACCCTTCCTAGGATTTCGGTTGCTAACATCTCAATAGATAGCTTCTTTCCTGGACATAAATACAACCTACTTAATGCCTTTCGCGAAGGGTTATTTATAGATAAGGTTCTGGCTAAAATAACAAACATTTAAATATAAAAAAAAACAACTGAATATAGAACTAACTACCTTTTTGAAGTTTGTTAATTATTTATTACTAGCTTTTGCCCGCGGCTTCACCCGCATGAAATTTAGTTTGTCACAGATCGTCATAAATTATATCCTTTATGTTATTCTGGGTTATAAACAATAATACTGTAAAGTTTCATCAAAATCCGTTCAGTAGTTTTTGCGTGAAAGAGTAACAAACATCCAGACATCCACACAAACTTTCGCATTTATAATATTAGTATAAAGTATGATTTATTTATTTGCACAGAAACATGGTACAATATAAGTAGTTGTTTGAAAAATTCGCTGGATATTTTAGCCACAAACTATGTTATTATACAAATCATAACATAATATACATAAGTATACCTACATATACAAGATCCTGAACATTCCTGTATGCGTTTCATTTGACAAAGAAAACAGCTGATATTGACGGAAGGGGATCATAATAATAGCCCGAGGGTTGTGGCAGGAAGACTCACAAAGCAGAAAACACAAATTTTGGTTATTCAGCATTTTTTTGCTTACTCGAGAGTTAGGGGTGATATTGTTGGTGGTTGATAGTTTGTGAAGCAATGTTAAGCAGTTGTTTTCTATACAGATTGGAAAAGATAATTGATCTCACTCCAACATTTCTAAACTATACAATATATCGAAAAACTGGTTAATGATTCTGAAAGTGCTTAACGAGCCCTATCAAACTACAGAGGTTACAGAATAAACTGGATCCATCCGAAAATTTAATGTTTGCAGCTTTAATACTTACATTTAGTAAAGCCACACAAAATTATTACAAATAAGACATCTAAAAACAGTAAAAACTGGTTACTGATCCTGAAAGTGTTTCACGAGCTCCATCAAACGGTTACACTAATAAGTTACAGAATAAACTGGATCTATCCAAAAAATATATGTTTTCAGCTTCTATTGATTGGTATTGATAGAGCTCATGGAGCACTTGTCGGCCGTTTGGTCTAGTGGTTCGAAACGGACTACTATTCTGGAGGTTGCGGGTTCGATTCCCGCACAGTACAAACATTTGTGTGCATGAACATAATATTTGTTTGTATTGGACTGGGTGTTTTCTATGTATAATATGTATGTATTTACAAAAAAAAAAGTATTTAAGTATGTTTATATCCGCTGTCTAGTACCCATATAGTACAAGCTTTGCTTAGTTTGGGATTAGAAGCGCAGTGTAAAATGTCCAAGGATATTTATTATTACTTTCAGAATCAGTATAACCACTTTTTCAATATCTTGTATATTTAAGAAATAATGTAATAAGATCACTTATCGTTTCCACTCTGTATAAAATAGACCAGTAAACTCGCAACTCCACTGCTGGACAAAGGCCCCGCAATCCAAAAAAAAACTTCTTAACCCATAATGCCCAGAACTATGTATTTAAATCTCTGATTTTTATGGAATTCGGCATATTTACTGTTTCTTTTATAGGCATCGCAAGATAACTTGTACCATTCGCTCGTTTTCGTGTCTCTGGGCACATGTGAGTGCATCTCACAATTTTCACCAGATCGTCGGTCCACCTAGTGTGAGGTCTGTCCACACTACGTTTTCTGGCAGTGGTCGCCACTCGAGAACTTTTCTTCTTCTCAATAATAATTATGGCCTCCGTAATACAGATACTTCATCATTATCATCATTTCAGCCATAGGACGTCCACTGATGAACATCGGCCTCCCCCAATGCTTTCCATGTTGATCGATTGGTAGCGGCCTGCGTCCAGCGCTTCCCTGCTACCTTTATGATGTCATCGGTCCACTACTACTATGTACTAGATACTTATGCAACTGATTTTAAATTAGATTAAATACAATTAACAAAATTCAATTTAGACCTATCTGCGAGGGACAAAGCGACTACGGAATCTGACATAATGAGAAGTACTTGGGAAAATCCTACACAAAATGAATTGAAACTAAAATATACTAGCACGTAACAAACGGACAAAACAATACCTTCCACTGAGTGTGTGGGCACCTTTTGCTCGACGAATGTTCGTGACAGAAAATCGTGCAATGTAGAACTCGGAATTTACACGCTTGAGTGAGACAATCATTTTGTAAAGGTTTTTAGGTAAAGTCAGCATCAAATAGTTAGTTCGTGACACCAAAAGTGATTAAAAAGGTGACAACACAACCTATTCCAATAAAATTGTGACAAAGACGTGTTGCGAACTTTTTGGCTACTTTGGGTGCCACGAACTATTTGACGCTGACTGTACCTATAGTTTAGATATAGGCCATAGACTTTTAAATGGATATTTAATACTCAATCTATCTATAACAGCCTTTGGGTTCGCCTTCGAACATAGGCCTCCTCTTAATACTCAATATTTAATACATAATATGAAAGTATTTTATACGTTAACATATTTATAGTTACCTATGCAACTATTTCTTGTCTACAAAGTGTGTCTTTTTAAAAATACTTAACTTGAAAAAAGCAAAGGCAAGCGGAAGGACCACGACCTATGAGTTTTAAAAAATCGAAAAAGTTATTTTAAGTTTAAATCGAGTGGCGACTCTTACGCCCGAACATTTTAATAACTAATTAGGTATGTCTTCTAATTTTTAAATTGGCTTGACTGAGTGTAATGGAACTTTATTTGACAGAAGACTGACATTTACACTTTAAATAAAGAATGAGATTTCCGCGAAACATCATGAACAGAGCGAAATAAGACATTAGAAAGAAAGAAAGAAAGAAAGAAAATGTTTATTTGACAACATTACATTCGCTCAGCTCAGTGAGTGCCTGAGGTATGGAAGCGGCATGGTTGTGGAATTGCTATATTATGACGTGACAGAGCATAAACATCTGACGTCTCGCTGACATTTAAAGAAATAAAGAAAAACATTTATTTGGTACTAAATTTGATGTAACATTAACCCTCCTGTTCGTCCGTTCGTTCGTTTCAGAGGAAAGACGTTCACTGCTGGACAAAGGCCTCCCCCAAGGATTTCCACAAAGACCGGTCCTGCGCCGCTCGCATCCAGGCACCTCCCGCGACCCTCACCAGATCGTCGGTCCACCTAGTGGGAGGCCTGCCCACGCTACGTCTTCCGGCTCGTGGTCGCCACTCAAGAACTTTCCTGCTCCAGCGGCCATCAGCTCTTCGAGCTATGTGCCCCGCCCACTGCCGCTTGATTTTAGCGATTCTGCGAGCTATGTCAGTCACTCTGGTTCTCCTACGGATCTCCTCATTTCTGATTCGATCACGCAGGGAAACTCCGAGCATAGCACGCTCCATCGCCCTTTGGGTGACCTTGAGCCTTCTTATGAGGCCCATAGTAACCCTCCTGTGCCGCTGCCACACTTCACGCACTGACTGACCTATGCACTAGATCAGGGTTTCCCAAACAATGGGTTGCGACCCAGTGGTTGAGTTGGCCCTGCCTGTAGAACGAGACACCACCCTACCGATCCGAGTCCTTTATTTAGATAATATTTTGGTAACGGTTAAATTTCCTATAGGTGGGTCCCGAGTTTAGGAACTTGTATTAGATGAGTCGTAGCCCAGACAACTTTGGGAACCACTGCACTAAACCACTATCTAGTCCATCGATATCTATACAACACTATCTCCACCAGTTTTTATCCAGGTGCTTATACTCCGACTATTAAGTGAACTGTAGTCCTGATTCCTCATAATTGATCATTCGAGAAAACCCTCGAATTCGCCCAATTAGCGCTTTTTGTGAGCTCCCTAATGAACACCTGGCATTGTAAGACAATTTGGACCAGGTAAATTGGGAAGGGTATCGCAATTTCAGTTTTGAAGGTACTGGGCAAAGGTATATTTTGCTTTACATAGATTAGATACAATTGAGTTGGTTTACGCCCGATTCCCATATTCAATCCTTCTCCAAATCCGGATTACAACTGTCAAATTGAATTCAGTTTTAGATTATATTTCCAAAATTTTCGATGCATTTACACTTTAATATTGTTTAAATAGTCTTATAAACAATATAAAAATGTAAAAACATCAAAAACCGCAGTTATTTTGGCCAAAGACATATTAAAATTTGACAGTTGACAATCCAAATCCGTATAATTTGGATTAGGATTGAATATAGAAATCCAGCGTTAGAGAATAGAAAAATAGACAAATATCAACTCGGAAAGGGATCAACACCGTATCGCCTTTGCGAGCTGTCATCTCCTTTCGCGCGCTGTCAACCGCGAGGCAAGGCGTTTATAGATGACCCACGCTGAACTGTCCCACCAAACTCAATGACGGGGGGCGCTACCATCGTTCAACTATATGGTTTCCAACATGGCAAAAATCGGAACCAGCGATCTGGTATAGACGGTGGCGCCCCGCTGTCAATGTCATGGATAGGACAGTTCAGTATTTTGGAACTATAATTACGTTACGATGCGGATAAGTGTTCGTTGAAGTTTGGAGTTTCATGCAAAGAATACTGACCGCCTCGAGTTGATACGGTTACGATCCCTTTCCGGGTTGATAAATGTGCTACGGCCTTTATTCAGCAGCACATCGGACTATACTTTTTATTGCAAAATACCACTTATTTACAAGTATATAAGGTGCCACAGCATTTTATTTAATGTACCGCTGTCTGTAGATACATCACACTATATTTCAGTACTGATTCAATACTGGCCCATTTATTTTAAGTTTTAAATAAGATGATCGAACTGCCTAAGGCGGGAATCGAACTCACGGCCCTTCGCTTGCCGGGCGACTGCTCTTCCACCTGAGCTACTTAGACACTGGATGAACAAGTCGAAATTTAATTTTAGCTTATTTTCCCGAAGCAAGTAGAGTTAAAACTATACTGGGACGTGTAAAAGCGCTTTACAAAAACCTATTTGCATTAAATAATTACTTTCATGACTTTAACACATCGCTAGAGTAAAATAAACTCCTCTCCAACGACTTAGCAATCTTTAAATCTAAACAAAACTTTGCAAAAGTATGCAAATCAAATTAAACTTCGACTTCACACCATGCCTAAATAAATATTATTTAAACGTGAAACTTTGGACGGAATAGTTCAATAATCTGACAGTTCTAAATTGAATTACACCTCAAGGGTTGTTTGTATGAACCACAGACAAGTTAGGGCAATAGACGCCTCAATTCAAAAATATTCAGGGTGTCCCAAAATTAGCGTCTCACTGACAGCGAGGTAAAGCCCGGTCTGTGAGCACGTAGAATTTTGTCCAATGACCCCAAGCTACCCATCCTTATCGCTCGCGCGTAATTATATTGCTGTCGCGACTGTGCGACGGGCGTCCGCAGTGAGTGTGAAAATTCTCGCAGACCAGACTATAGCTGGGTCTCTGATACACCGAACAAACTTAACATGTCCATAAAAGTTTCATGGCTTTTGAGCCTGTAGTATAAGTATACCTATAAAAAAACTTTTTCTTATCGTGGACTTACAGTTTTACCCAAAACGTCCATTAGCCATCAGTCATCAGTTCCGTCAACTTGTTCGCTCAGTCACGCTCAATCACGCTCAGTCCAGTATCAGTGCTTCAGCAGTATATGTCATGGAGTTTCAGTGACAGTCCGTGACTGTCGCCTGTCGAACTGACACTGACAACTGTAGATGGGTTCGCAGAGAATGTTTGAAAGATTATTTCACAATGTGCCGGTTGGTGACCAGTAGGTATGTGTCTATATAGATCAATGCGTCAGAAACGGTTGTCTTATTTTTTATATTGAATTTTAACGTCCATCTGCCGCCATTCACATATTAACTATGTTGGTGGCGTGTTCAGATGCCCTCAATGTGCGAGGGGGTTTGCCGCGAAGATCGGCTATGTAAGCCATCTTCGGGCACACCAGCGCCGCCAAGCCAGTTAGGAGTCGGAGTGATCGCCATGGCCGAAATCGGTCGGATGGATCATCATCATCATCATTTAATTTTTAAGCGGTCTTATCCATTTGTGGTGTCTACAAGTCTAAGTAGTCTAAGCCATAAGTAAAGGTCCATCAAAGTTTGCCAACGATCGATTAAACTCAAACCGAACTTCGGGAGGTAGTTTGATAACTTGAATATTAAAACGCATTTGATTTGGTGGGTAATGTGTAGTAGTAGTCCCAAAGTATAGTAAACTAAACTAAAGCTTATTGTTTGGAGTTAATTAAACACACATAAGGTGTAGGAGGGTGTGTTGGGGCTTTAAGGCCTTCTTGACTAAAGAGGGTTGACTTGGAGCGAAGATATTCCAAGCTGGTAGAGTAAAAAGATTATGAGACATGTAGAGGCTCCTTATGAGCAAAATGACGATTTGTAAGAACTATTTATTAGTCTAACAAATAAAGAAATTTTGACTTTGACTTTGACTTTGACTTTGACTTTGACTTTGACTTTGACTCTGAATTTGAATTTGAATTTGACTTTGACTTTGACTTTGACTTGAGAGGTAGGAATAATCCTCACCTCTCATTCATATTGCAAAAAAACAGAAAATATTATTCAAACTATTTTCAGGCGTGTGAAGTCGCGGGCACAGCTAGTTTTACATAAGTATCGCAGTCCTGCAGGAAAGTGCATAGAAGAGGTACCCAAACTTGTAGAAATTACTATTTGTAGCAATTACCTACTTCCGATATCAATTCTAATTGTACTGGCTCAGTTTGTCTCGGATAAAATGGCGTCTAACTATACAATATTAACTTTAACAAAAATGTCATGATGGCAGTTATTTTTAAAACTTCTTACTTACTGTAATGTTAAAATTTTGAGGAAGTCTCGATTTTCTTCATTGCCAAAGTCCCTATTTCAAAGTAAAATATTACTTGACTCTTCAGCCAACTATAAAATGGATCTACTAAATATTTTCTGATCAAATACCTAAGCTTGTTACAAGTTTCTATACATATACCTGAATTACAAAGAAAAACTAAAAAAAACTCTACCAACAAGTGTAATTTCAACTCTTTGCTAACAAGTTAAAAGTTAACCTAACCAAAGGACCCTTGAGACACATATTCTCAGTTCGTACAAGCCATAAGTAGGTACTCCGACAGTCCTTTACCAAATTTAATGTACAATGTTGACAGAGGACCTCCCAAAATCCAATTGCTGGCTTGTTTTATGTCTGTTTTAAATACTTAAGGGTCCGACGTATGGAGAAACCACGCTGGACTAAGGTTGCACCATCTTACTTTGACATTAACAAACGTCAAAAATCTGTCAAACTCCATACAAAAACACGAATTATCGTTATGGTGCGTCCACACTGGGCGAACGGTCTCACGCGGCACGCTGGTCATCCTGCTCACTCTGCTCTTGAGTGAGCAGGATGTTGAGTTATAGTTACGGTTAAAGTTAGATGGTGGAACTATGCCTAAGTGGCACTACACGTGCGACACAAATTTGAATAACAGGATTTATATCAGGACTATTCTCACCTCTCGTTCCCATCGCTGCAAGTCCTATGTAGCCAGGATCTACAGCTTGACCGCCAATAAAAACCCAACCAGTGAAGGTCAAGTTTATTCCGGGGAAAGTTAAACTGTCATTGGACTCGCAACGAAATTAATCAGAAGATTAGATTAATTTCGGACAGGATTTATAATTATAGATTAATAGCATTATTTTAATGAATTCCAGTAAGTCTCCCGCTTTGCAGTATACCGTGTTGCCGTACCGTACCGTACCAATAATTTCCCGTGCCAAATAGTAAAAAGGTTTCCATAGGGACTTAGGGAGAACTGTAAAATAGTTCAACAGTGGGACTTTAAAAAAGGATTTAAAAGAAAGAAAAAACAAATGGGCCGCATCAATTAAAAAGATAATTTGAAATATGTAGGGTAAACCAGAGAGTGATTGCCCACTGGTAGTGATTGCCCGCTTTAAGAATAATATTGTCAGGTGCTGACTTTGAATCACTCTAGTTAGATTTGAATTGACTAAGTAGATGGCTCCGTGATCAATGTACAGTAGATTTAAAATTTACAATAGGAAACACTAAAAAAAAACAGTTATGGCGGATTTTGTCAAGACGGGTGAGAATGTTACTCAAACAGGTAAAGACTTTAACAATTTTACTAAGGAATTACTTGCTTAGAGGTTAACTACTGATGACGGATTAGGGTGAGAACTCGTTGCGCTATTTATGTACTATAGTTGTCATATCTTCAAAGGTATTTATTACAAAAACACCTATAAAGGTTCAGTCAAACCAACGCGATCACACGCGATTTTACTGTCTATAAGTCTGTCGCCAAAACAATAATGTTAACAGCATTGTTGTGTTCCGGCAGTTAGAGGTAAGATAGCCAGTTCCTCCGTGGTTGAGGATTCCGGGTGAAGCTCACTTCCACCTTTGGCCTGATCATCACTTACTATATCAGGTGAGATACAGGCCAAGAGCTTCCTCGTTGTGGATAAAAAAAAAGTATAAACACATCATACCTAATACTGAACATAAACTATAATTTATAATGATATAAAGTTAAGTTTCCAAGATAACTATCAAGTAAATTGGTCTTTTAACAAACTGAATTTCACAAGCAAAGTCACGGGCAAAACCTTGTTTCAAAATCCCGCCAAAGAAATATGGCGTACATCCCACGAGACGAACTAGGCGGTTTCACAAAATGGCCGCCAGGGCTGGTTTATGATCGCAATTTGTCAAGGACGCTATTGACTGCGGATTTCACGGTTCCGTAGACGTAGAGTTTCATATTAATAGTTTTGGTTCACGACAATTTACAATGAAGGTAATTGACCTGTAGCTGTGAAGCGTTTGCTTGTAAAATAGAAGAATCGCGATTTTATACTAAGGGCTGATTTTTCAATCGTCGCATAACTTTTAACTGAAGAATAAGTTTGGCACATTGACAGTTTCATTATGGAGAAATACGTCAAAATGACAAGTTTATTCTTCAGATAAAATATCTGATATCTGACGATTGAAAAATCAGCCCTTAATGTAAATTGAGAATGTTACTAGGTATGCAAAATCACTTGAAACCTATGTTACAGTTAAGCTTTTACATTTACAAATACATTAGTTTTTATTTCATTCAAAAATACCCAGTAGTTATGATTTTATAGGCATTCAAAGTTCGCTTAAATATTGAGTCCCGCCGACGGTCACGTGACCCCGTGTGACGTACATTCACAGCGTCCGCTCACTAGAAAACGGATATAAACATACTAAATTTTTTTTTTTTGTAAATACAAACTTATTATACATATTAACACCCAGACCCATCACAGAAATTAAAATTGAACCAAACCCAAACTTGATGCGATTGTGTCATTTTATTGCGAATTAGCNGGTTCCGTAGACGTAGAGTTTCATATTAACAGTTTTGGTTCACGACAATTTACAATGAGGGTAGTTAGTTGACCTATAGCTGTGAAGCGTTTGCTTGTATAAATAGAAGAATTGCGATTTTATACTTAACTAAACTAGCTTTCCGCCCGCAGCATCGCCCGCGAATTTTTCGGTTATTTATATAACTTATGACACTAAGCAATAATGTGACTTTTTATTGGTGAAAGAATTTTTTAAATCGATACAGTAGATCCCGAGATTACCCCTTACAATTTAACGAATTTACAAACACACAAACTTTAGCTCTTTATAATATTAGTATAGATTAATCCTAGATAGATACTATTTTAGATGGATAGTCTTCATACAACTGTTACTGTAAAAGCTCGAATTGCAGTAAATCCTAAGATATACCAGTAAAACCTAAGATCTACCAATTCTTAATGGTAAATGTCCCAAAAGGTTTGCGATTCGAACTCTTACCACCATTTCGTTGGTAAATCTTAGGATTTACATTAATGGCACGGTAAATGTTGAAAAACAAAACATGTCATCTGTATTTCTTTGTTAAATTCCAAATAGAGAACTACTGATTCAGTTAGATAGATATGATAGAGATTGAGATATTCAGAGATATACGTTATTAGGGTTCCGTAGCATGGCAAAAAACGGAACCCTTATAGATTCGTCATGTCTGTCTGTCCGTCTGTCCATCCGTATGTCACAGCCATTTTTTTCCGAAACTATAAGAGCTATACTGTTGAAACTTGGTAGGTAGATGTATTCTGTGAACCGCATTAAGATTTTGATGCAAAAATAAAATTGATTATTTTGTTTTAAGATACTGGGCAATTACTGTGCTTTGATGTGGGCAATTAGTGTAAGTAATGGGCAATGACTGTACTTTTTGGACGATTTTAAATGTATTTCAATATTTTCTAAGTTACGTAAGTTTTAACTAAAAACTGTTAATATTCTGTTTAACAGTTTATTGAGTTATAAGAAAAAAGTCATAAATGGTCGATAATTAAAATACTTTCTTTAATTTTTCATCTCAATGTGTTTGAAATCTTTAAGTGGGCAATAGCTATACGGTTTACCCTACATTGGTGGTCATATCAGAATTTTTTTATCGGACGTTTTTCTTTTTCTTATCATAAATTAATATACGTAGGACCCTTAATGTACTTTAAAGGGCAGAAAATGTTTGCGAAGGCCTGTACAGAAACAGGATAATCCATTTTATGCCTTTCTTTATTTCTTCCCTTCGTTAGTCTTGTTTAATTAGGTTCTATTGGTATTCAGTAATTACTTTTGGCAAATAATAGATAGGTTCTTGATTTCGTAATTAATTTTAGGAATAAAATAGAAAGACACGGGTCTTTACGCGACGTTTATCAATGAGTTCCATTATGTACTCACGGCTTGCCGTTTCGGCTGCGATGCTGTAGCCGTGGTCAAAAGTGGTCGCGTTAAGTCCCGTGGTTTCTATTTGAGTTGAAATGGAACGCGAAAGTTTAAAATCTTATAATTTTAGGAATAAAAAGATTCCTAGATAATGTATATTAATCACCTAATTTATCATAGGTGTTTTGTTAGTATATTCTAAACAAATATTTGGGTTTTCTTGGGTTTAAAAACGAAACACACTTTCACAAAGTTTTATAATTAGGTAATAACAAATAACTTTTCTTTGACTTTATATTTAATTCTAGTCTGCAATAATTCAATGTGAATATACCAAATTTTGGCTTCCATGCCTACAAATTAATTATAAACTTGCGAGCAAACATTGAAAGGTACCAAGTTGTAACTTGGTTGTAACCAAATAACTTTCAGCGTAGGCTTCCGTTTTAATTGGTCATTAGCAAGTTGGACTTGTGAACAAAGCCTCTGTTTGACCATGTAACAGTTGATTAACTTGGCTTGATATGTTGGTAATGAGTTAGGGCATGACACGTTTCTGAGAGACTAATGCCTGAATTAGCAAGCTGAAGTGGCAATAGCAGAGTAAATACAAATGAGTAGGTTATCTTCATAGAAACAGAGACGTATGTGAGCGCGCCAATACGTATACGGCGCGCACGCACACACTGACAAAATTTAGCGTGGATTAGCGGGGAGTTTCGCCGAATTTTGTCAGTGTGTGCGTGCGCGCCGCATACGTATTGGCGCGCTCACATACAAACCGCGCTCGGTGCGTTTCTATGAAGTTGACCTACTCATTTGTATTTAATCTGGCAATAGGCAGGGCAGTGCCAGTATACGTCGTGTCATCCACGAAAACGCGCCCCACCATTCTTCCGCTAATGTTTGAGGGTTATCGGTACACGCTAAATCATCCATGAGTACACACGCACAGTACAATAATGACGCTCGGATTGCTCGGATCAAACTCCCCGCACCCCAAACCAAAAATTGCATTGCGTTTTCGTGGATGACACGATCTATATACGGATCTGAGACGTGGTCGCTTGCTATGGGCCTCATAAGAAGGCTCAAGGTCATCCAAAGGGCGATGGAGCGTGCTATGTTCGAAGTTTCCCTGCGTGATCGAATCAGAAATGAGGAGATCCGCAAGAGAACCAAAGTGGCCGACATAGCCCGTAGAATTGCTAAAATCAAGTAGCAGCGGGTGGGGCACATAGTACGCAGAGCTGACGGCCGAATAGGGCAGCAAGGTTCTGGAGTGGAGGCCACGTGCCGGAAAACGTAGCGTGGGACATCCACCCACAAGGTGGACCGACATATTATTATTATGAAGGTAGCAGGAAGGCGCTGGATGCATGCTATGGAAATCATTGGGGAGGCCTATGTTCAGCAGTGGACGTCTTATGGCTTTCAATAAAATTACTGTACGTACTTTCATAAAAATCAACATTTTTCTTTCTTTCTTTCAATAATGATAAATCTATTTCCAAAAGGCCATCTTAAAAAATATAGCCCAAACTTGACCTTCAACGTTTCTCGCGGTAATTCATCCCACACTTCCCCGGCATTTCACATTCAGTGCGTAGACTGGTTAAATCGATCAAGTGTCAAGGCGTGAGTCCCCACTTTATTATCATAAATTTCCCGTATTTTCCGGGAATTTCCCAACCCCTTATTAAGTTTGCCGTCTCCCCATTTAAATAAGTATTCTTTTGCATTCCCAAAATTCCGGTTTTATTGCAATAAATTTATGGATGGCGGGTGTGGGAATATTGGTATTTTTTGGGATGACGGGATCAAAATATTGACATCACGTCCGCCATTTTTGTTGAGTAGCTTCGAGGAATATTTGATAAACGCAATTGATTGTTGAATACGGTGTAATTTTTGTTTCTGGAATATTTTACTATATGTTTTTTTTTAAATTGGTTATTTTAAATAATTTAAACCATGTCTTAAATGGGATTCCAACTTACGACCTTCCGATTAACTAATGGCTTCTTACCACTGAGCAGATTGATACAGTAATGTTCATTTGTTACTAAATAGGCCTTGCCCAACAGTGGACTGCTCTATTATGATGATGATTAAAAATTACAAGAAAAATGCAAATGTAAACTCACTACATCTACCCAGTCTTTTTATGATATACCCATACAAAAAGGTTCCAAAACCGTCCATACTTCAGCTTTTGGGTCTACTGGGGTCTAAAAAAGGGACTATTCCCACCTCTCGTTCCCACCACTGCAACTCCTGTGTAGCCAGGATCTACAGCTTGACCGCCACAAAAACCCAACTAATGAAGGTCAAGTTTGTCCCGGGGGAAAGTTAAACTGTCATTGGACCCGCAACGAAATTAATCAGAAGAACATAGGAGGAGTTCGACTGGGGTCTAATTTACAGTTTCTAAGCAGCCTATTTGGACCTTCAGGATTACGATATTTAAGACATTCAACCTCGGACTAGGCAGTAAAGTTGTTCCTGTTTTATTTTAGGCATTGGAAGTCTGCTGGTTATTGAAATTACTTTTTATGTTTCCACAATATTGGCTGTATTGAAGTTATAGTATTTACCCCTGCCCTTTTGTCCCTATGTCTGAGAGTCCTCCACCTGGACATGAGCTCCCCTGGCTTACCTGGAAGTCTTTAAATAGACTTCGGACGCAGGTTGGCCGTAGTAAGGACAATCTGGCCAGGTGGGGATTCTTGGATGGCTTGAACATGGAGTGCGGGTGCGGTTTTGTTCCCCAGTCGATGAGGCACCTGATGTCATGCCCTGAGTGCCCAAGCAACTGCACTCAGGAGGATTTGATGAGTGCTACTGACAACGCCACTCGTGTGGCGGAGTTTTGGGCGGACACTGTGTAGGTTTGTTGTCGACACGAAAAGAAGAAGAAGATAGTATTTACTAATAAAGAATATTATTTTTGTTTCAGGTAAACCAAACTACATTTATAACTTCGCTGCTGCACCATCAAGGTAAAATTAAATATTTCTTATTATATAAAAGTCATTTATAAAAGACAGATTTTCTGCAAATAGGCTTTTAAAAAACGCTTTTTTTACATTAATCAATAGCATAGCATTTCGTTGCGGGTTCAATGACAGCTTAACTTTCCCCCGGGACAAACTTAACCTTCACTGGTTTTTACTGGCGGTCAAGCTGTAGGTCCTGGCTACATAGGACGAGTTGCAGCAGTGAGAACCATAGAACAAAGAGGTGGGAATTATGCCCGTCATTAGTAGCATTCATTAGTATTTATTTATTTATTTTATTTCAAGACTTTATTGCACACACATAAGAATGTTCCGTACAAAGACGTGGGAATTATGCCCGTCACCAGTAGCATTCATTAGTATTATTACACAAGCAATAAGTTTTTTTAATTCAAAAGCGTCGGCCGTTTGGTGTAGTGGTTCAGAACGGACTACTATGCCGAGAGGTCCCGTGTTCGATTCCCGGTCGGGCAGAAATTGAAATGATGAATTTTAATTTCTGTGACGGGTCTGGCTGTCTTCTATGTATTATGTATTTATTTACAAAAAAAAGTATTTAAATATGTTTATATCCGTTGTCTAGTACCCATAGTACAAGCTTTGCTTAGTTTGGGACTAGCGGCACAGTGTAAAATGTCCAATGATGTTTATTTATTATTTACTTATAAAAATATTATTTTTCGCTTTCTCCTGTATTTTAAAGCAAAACCATTTTACTACAGCTGCGGCTAGATAAAAGGCGCCGAATGTTGTCCTTGTCTGTGGCAGAACGATAAAACTGAAAACTTATAGTGTCGCTTTTGAGACCCGCTTTTATGTATTCCACTTTATAATTTGTTCGTGGGAACTTTGATATTGAACTAGTTTAAAACACAGCGTAGTGGTTACTTAATATAAAAGTCATAAAGTTATAAAAAACTAGCGGCCGCCCGCGACTTCGTACGCGTGGACCCCGTTTTACTCGCTTAGGGGTTGAATTTTGCAAAATCCCGTCTTAGTGAGCACCTTCGTCCTAAAAGGAACCCCCATTCAAAATTTGAGACTCCTAGCACTTGTAGTTTCTGAGATTTCGTGATGAGTGTGTGAGTCAGTCAGTCAGTCAATGTTAAGAACATTGTTTGTAATAGTAAAAATACAGTATATTGAGATAGTTGACAGAATTTGTCTACAATTTGAAATAAATTACCTAAGTCAAAAATCATGTTTGTTCTAAACACATAATATAATATTTTGGAATTTTATTAAGAGAAAACATCCCAATAACGATTATGTTTTTATTTAAGGAAAAACATCAACTAAAATGTGTTTACTACCTACTTTCTTTTGCCATAGAATGTTCCAAAGGATTCTTCGACGTCACAGTGCAGTGCTGAAAGGTGCAGTAGGTTAAATCGAATAAAAATTTAATTAAGATTAGTTAAAATTAAATGTTACCGAAATGGGCGCATAGATAAAGTACAAAATTCTAAATCTATTTATATAAAACGCAAAGGTGACTGACTGACTGACCGCACATCCTAAACTACTGGACGGATCGTTGTGACCTAGGCATCCGCTAAGTAAGGATTTTACGAAATTCCACCCTTAAGGGGGTAAAACGGGATCCACGCGTACGAAGTAGTGGGCGGCCGCAAGTGAAAAATAAAATTGTTTGTTTAAAGTAAATAAATTCGTAAATATTTATAAAAACAGTCAAAGCTCTTTACATGTTTCATGATTTTTACCCTACAAGAGCTTCAAGACAAAAATTTGGGAAATGCTAAGAAGAAGTGCCGAAGCAATCTGACCCTATAAGAAATTAAGTAACTTATAGGTACCTAGAGTCTAGAGTTCAATTTGTGAGATATAAAACTAAAAGCATAGAAGTATTCTAGCAACTTACTAAACATTTTTGCACTGTGGCACTGCCCAAAGCATTTCTTATTTTATACAACACCCCGCGGTGATTCCGCCCGATTGTGTCTGCCGGCCAAGATTTTCCTCTTCACACTACTAAGGCGAGATAAAATTGTATAGAATCGAATAGATAGCACATGAAGCTTTACAGTCTAGGCTCTCATGTAGTTGTAATAAAAGCGACTTTACAACATGTAGTCTGATTAGTTCCGCGGCTTCATCATCACCATCTCAGCCATAGGACGTCCACTGCTGAACATAGGCCTCCCCCAATGCTTTCCATGTTGCCCGGTTGGTAGCGGCCTGCGTCCAGCGCCTTCCTGCTACCTTTATGATGTCGTCGGTCTACCTTGTGGGTGAACGTCCCACGCTGCGTTTTCCAGTACGCGGCTCCGACGCGACTTCGTACTCGTGAAAATGATTTGAATATTTTTTTCCCGTTTTCGCCACATTTTTAATTGTAGCATGATAGTACTTAGCCTATTCCTTTCCTCGATAAATAGGCTATCTGCCACAAAAAGTTTTTTTTTCAAATCAGACCTATTCCTGAGATTAGCACGTTCAAGCAAACAAAGAAAAATAATAAAGTTCAGGTGTGCTGTTAAATTTTAACTGTACACATAATCACAAGCCTTCAGACTGATTTTTGTTGCAAAATCGGTTACTTTATTAGGTTTTTTTTTGTCCACAACGAAGAACGAAGAAGCTTTTTGCCTGTATCTCACCTGATGGTAAGTGATGATCAGGCCGAAGGTGGAAGCGAGCTTCACCCGGAATCCTCAACCACGGAGGCACTGGCTATCTTACCTCTAACTGCCGGAACAAAAAACTGTTGTTATGGCGACAGGCTTAGGTAAGATGGTGGAAGCTAGCCAGGCGGACTTAAAGACAAGCCCTACCACCAACCAAACCGAACAGAAAAATCTGCCCCCACTGGGAATCGGACCCGGGACCTCAGCGTCCGAAGCAGATGGTCTTACCACTAGACCACAGAGGCGGTTAGGTGCTACATTTTTCCTTGATTGAGTACAACTTCCTTACTTAAAAAGTATCAGAGATTTAAATTCTCCCAATCCATTTCTTTCCTAAAGTTTCTACTTAGGTTTTAAAGAGCACTTAAGTCTGCCGATTTATAGCTTTAAGTACTTTTACTTGACGAAGCCATTGAGAATTATTGAGAAAAAAATATCCTAACTTTAGTACTTAAACTAGACCTTGTTGATTATTCCTGTAGATATAATAAGTGGTCCATAATAAGGTTATATTTAGTTTTATAATGTTAAGATTTATAATTTTATTCTACACCTTTTTTTTTTGTTTATATTGAACTAACTGTCTGGCTTCGCTCGCGTGAAATTGTGTCTGCCACAGAAAAACTTTAACGTGCGCGTCCCTGTTTTAAAAAACCGGGATAAAAACTATCCTATGTCCTTTCCCGGGACTCAAACTATCTCTATGCCAAATTTCATCAAAATCGGTTCTGTGCTTTAGGCGTGAAAGCAAGACAGACAGACAGAGTTACTTTCGCATTTATAATATTAGTAAGTATTAGTATAGATAGGCTCCGAAACTACTGGACCGACTTGAAAAAATCAATCATCATTAGAATTCTACATTATTTCTAATGCGCATAGGCGGTACTAAGTTCGCATAATACAAAGTTTTAGTGAAACTTTCTCAACAGTCATTTAGCCTTAATGTTACTTAATGATTCTTTACAAAACTAAAGAACGAGTAAAATTCCCAAAGTCGAAAAGGGCAATCCATTTTGATATTGAAACTTCTCTTTGTCTATAACACGCGTAGAGTTCGACAGAGCACAATAACGGATATGAAAGGTGAGTACAGACTAGAGCCACAGAATAATAAGTACTTCGTACAGAAGATTTTCTTCGCGAATGTATTTAAAAAAATGTATGCTCAATGTCGTTAACAATATGGTGTAATTTAGCTTGTCTCAAGAGTCGAGCGCCATTTTGTTGACAAACGTCAGTGATCGGTACTGCGCCGAAGCCATAGGGCTGACTTCGGTAAAATTATGTGTGACGTGAGGTGCCAAACTGCAGACATTAACCACTTAATTACCTCTCAGTGTCTTCAGTCAGATAACTTAAAAAAGTGATTCTGTGTTTTAATTATTATTTAGGCAGTTAAATACTGCGCAGTATTTAGTACACCATTTTCTTTATATTTTTCCATCATACACAAGAATACGCGTGCGTGAGTCAATGCTCGCTCGTATGTGAGGCCTTGTTGAATAGTAATCCTGTAGGGTGCCATCGTGCTTGTTTTGTTTTCGATGTAAACTCGCGGAGATGAACAGGCCTGCTAAAGCATTTACTTGAAACCGAACAACGAACCGCTCTATGAAATGTTAGTCAGTGTCAGCCTTTCACGAAACAAACGCCGTTCAATTGTATTCGTCAGAACATTACATTGCATAAAAATGCTGTAGTCTATACCCACCTTATGGCGTTTCATCATCATTATCTCTATAATGTAAACGTAATTGTAAACCCACTTACAGTTATTGAGACACAGGTCTGCGAGCCTAGTGCAATAACCACTGCTGGTCCTTGTATTGTAGGTACCTAGTTTTTCATGAAAATAAATACTTTATTAAATAAAAAATAAAATTTATTACCTTAGAACATTCGTACACGTGTGGAATAGCAATAAAGAATTGAATTGAATTATAATCATTTCAGTCGCATGACGTTCACTGCTAAACATAGGCCTCCCCCAATGATTTCCACATCGCCCGGTCACGCTGCGTTCTCCGTTAATTTCCGGTAATGGCAATTCATGATTCACGTTGTTCTGTTACAAGTAAATGCGCTAGTGTATAGTCCCCTTTACAAACAGGAAGGCAGAGAGGAAAAGCAATTAATTATAAAAGTTATTTATGTTCTTATTTATTACGGAACTTCCATTGATCTATTCGAGAACTTTCGCTTTATGGCGTGTATTCAAATTACATGAAAGATCTTAGATTTGAAGTAACGTTACTTGATAAGAGTGAGACTCCCAGTTCGGAAGGTTATTATTATTATTTGATTCCCAAATGGCACTGGTGTAGGGTAAAATTACTCTGTTTTGTGTATTTGTTCAAACATTCAAAATCAAAACCTTCTGAAACGGCAAGTGGCAAAAATCAAAAATAATAACCCAGTATTGATAGTAGCGACCTCCTCTAAACAAAACTCATAAAAAACTCACAAAACTCATCTATTTTTTGCAAACAGGCTTTTAAAAAGTACTTTCACACGTCCCAGTATTAACCCTACCACTGCTTAGGGACAATAAATGGGTCAGTGCTGAGAAGAAGCAGCGCAAAATGTCACAATTTATGACTGTTTTTAACGTGGTAAAAATCGGAACTAATAATTCAGTATTGATATCGCGCGCCCTCTTGGCAATGTCATAACTGGCGTGAACCGTTCACGCCCGTATTCAAACATTACTATGAGGTCTCACAGTGCGCGTGGACGCACAGGGTGACACACGAACCAATCACAGAGCTCTATTCGACGCTGTGCGTTCGATTTGCTGCTTCAATTGCAAGCATCCTCGAGTGCAAATGCAAATCGAAATCAAGATGTATCCTCACTGTGCATCTTCTATCGCATGTATCACGGGGAGTGCTCCGAAGAATTATCCGGACTTATTCCTGCTGCCACTTTTCGCCACCGATCTACCCGACAGCAATTCCACCCCCATCACTTAGATGGTTGGCACTCCACAACAGTACGTTTCTCTAGAAACTTCCTGCCCCGTACAACCAAACTGTGGAATGGACTGTCGTCTGCGGTGTTTCCGGACGGATACGACCTGCAAGCTTTCAAGAGGAGAGCGTATCTTAAAGGCCGGCAACGCACCTGTAACGCCCCTGATCCGTCTGCTCGTTTGCCTCCTGTCACATAAAAAAAAATCGTTAGAGAATACGGGCGTCAGTGTTGGACAAATATATTGTTCAGTAGTTAAAACTCAGACAATTCACAGGTTTCACTCGACTGTGCCCGATAATAAGTTTCCCGTCAAACCCGTAGCTGAAGTCTATAACTTCTGAGTCTGGTTTCAACTTGTCCACAAGTTTGTCTTCGAGTTGATTTTAGGAGAATCAGTTAACCGGAGTTGTGGTATTGTCTCTTTACTTATTCAACGTTAATTTGTCTTGAAATTTAGTAAGGATCTGACACGAACAGTCTACATTAAAATATTAGAATCTCCTCCTTTTTTGAAGTCGGTTAATAATAATATCCCTACCCTCGGACTTTAAAAATATTCACTTGGGGCAGCAAGGTTCTGGAATGGAGGCCGCGTACCGGAAAACGCAGCATGAGACGTCCACAAGGTGGACCGACGACCTGATAAAGGTAGCAGGAATGCGCTGGATACAGGCCGCTACCAACTGTGCGATGTGGAAGAAATTGGGGTGGCCTATGTTCAGCAGTGGACGTCCTGTGGCTGAAATGATGATGATTCCCACGTTGCTTTAGTTTTGTTCAACCTTATCAGACTATTATGGCTCAAAAAGTGTGACTTCATATATTTCCCCCCACGAAAATGAAGATGAATGTATTTCAGTTGACGTCTCTACATATATTTTTCATAAAAGTTTACGTAAGTGCCTTATTCCTGTAGAATCATGCTGCGGTTGCAGGCAGGACAAAGAATTCGTATTGTGTGCGCGCAGCCAATCCGCGTTCCGCGTGCGTGTAGCCCGCGTATAGTTCTTGCAACTTACGAAGGCGGTGAGCTTTACCACAGGCTTTACTGTGTGTACGTGTACATGCACATATCGATAGTGTAATGTCTATCAAAACTTTTGAAAAACGAACAGTAGCAAGCCACAACACATATAAAGCTCACTCGCCTTCG
Source organism: Ostrinia furnacalis (assembly GCF_004193835.3). Classification (NCBI taxonomy): domain Eukaryota; kingdom Metazoa; phylum Arthropoda; class Insecta; order Lepidoptera; family Crambidae; genus Ostrinia; species Ostrinia furnacalis. The sequence continues at coordinate 100,650 of NW_021132634.1, read as the reverse complement.
TGAATTGCAACAACTATAATAAGAAAACATGTATGAAATAATGAAATGCGGGCAACCCGCATGCGGACGAAATACGCACCCGTGCCGAAATCCGCATCAAGGGAAAAAGGCACTAACTAAGGCTGGGTTGCACCATCTTACTTTGACTTTAACAAACGTCAAAGATCTGTCAAACTCCGTACGAAAACGCCGGTTTTCGTCAAAGTTACGGTCAAAGTTAGGTGGTGCAACTCAAACTTTATAACAAAATGGCTTGGAACCGAGCGTCACAGGTAAATTTCCCCACGGTAATGGCAAAATCATGGACCCCATAATAGTAATACAATTCTATTATGGCTATTAGAGGAAAAATACCTCCATTTTGAAGCTGAATCGCACAGTATTATTGGCTCATAACTTTCTGAAAGTAACCCAGTATGGGAAATGAAGATGTGTGACACTATTTTTTATACATACGAATATAAAAAGAAATCTGTTATTTTGTTTTTTTATCTAGGGTTTCCTGCGGCTTCGCTTGAGTCAAGCTTTTGTTAGTGTGTATTAAAATGAATCAGACATAAATCTTTCATCTTAAATCTCACTAACATTATCAATGTATCATTAACAGCCCAACTAAACTATCGGCCGACAAAAAGTCTACAGGGAGTAATCTGCAGGGAGTCTAACAAATGCTTAGTTAATAGGGGAGACCGGGGTAAGTAGTAACAAAGGAGAGTTGTGACATTGTCGATTCTTGGAATCCTATTAACTCGGCGAGCACGCAACAGCGCGCATTTGGTAGTTTGAGATTTGAACTAAAAAAACGCCTACTGAGCTCGCTAAAAAAGTCAGACGACTGACTGACTGACTAACATAGTGATCTATCAACGCACAGCCCAAACCACTGGATGGATCGGGCTGAAATTTGACGTGCAGGTAGATGTTACGACGTAGGCATCCGCTAAGAAAGGATTTTACATTGCTACAAACGGGATCCACGCGTATGAAGTCGCGGGCGGCTAAGTTAATAAGTTCCAATAAATCGACAATGTCACAACTCTCCTCTGTTACAACTCAAAACGATCTCCCCTACAGGGTATCCTTCCGTTTGGCCAAATTACTTTTCGCCAAATTTCACTTCGCAAACAACTTATCGCCAAAGTTTCATTTCCCAAATGAACTTTTAGCAACTGTAAAAGTACAGTGCGAAAAGTCGCAACTAATTCATTTGGTCAAATTATCATTTGGCCAAATTTTACTTGGCAAATGTTTATATAGCAAATGTTTTATGTTGCCAAATATTATATCCCAAATAATTTGTTTGGTCAAATTGACACTTCACATAATTACCCACCGTTACCCACAAATCAAAGTATAAGGCACATGATCATGGTTTTCACAAGAATTTTATGTAAAACATTGCAGGAAATAGTATGGTTGCAAAAAGTATTACAGAAAAAAGTAGGTTAGGTTAGGTTAGAACAGTGACCCTTAATGCGCGAAGGCGAGCGAAGCGTGCCGCGGCAGCGGCCGCCGAGCGCTATAGAATCACCTCTATTGTCAATGAATCGTTTGGAAATTTCGATAAAAAGAATGAAATAAGGAAATTAATGTAGAACAAATGTTATATTAACTACCCACTAAACAAAATAATAACCACAAGCTAATTTGTATCCATTCTATGCACCAATCAAATTATTTTGTAAATAGTTTATCGTGAAATATTTTTGCCTAATGAAACATTTGGCAAACCATACTTTGCCAAACAATAATTTGCTAAACAATAATATGCCAAAAACAACATTTGCGAATTAAAAGTTTGCAATAAGTTACTTTGCCAAATGAGAATTTGCCAAATGAAAATTTGCGAAACGTTGTTTGCGATGTGATAATTTGGGAAACGTTTTTTGGCCAAACATTAGTAATCCCCCCTACAGACTTACTATGGTGGCAGTAAATAAAGTCCCTCCCTTCCCTCCCAAAGCCCCCCTGCAAACTAGAGCGAGAAAATTTTCTTGTATTTAATATAACCGGCTTGCAATCTTGTACCTGGGTTAATCTAGCTGAAGATGTTTTTGCTCTGGAAATCCCTTCAGGCGCCATTTTAAATAATTATGAAGGCTTTGCCATAGAGCAGGGAGATACGACAGTTCTGACTGAGTCCATAATCCTTATAATATGTTTAAATGAAAAATCTTGAGTGTGTCACTCTTTCACGCAAAAACTACTGAACGGATTTTGGTGAAACTTTACGTTAATATTTATTTATTTATTTATTACGGTATACCAACAACATTACATACAAAGTAATTACATGAAAATCTTACATATAGAGGTTTAGTGTGTATGCATGCCAATAACAGGTACACACAGCTTTGGCTAATATACTTAGTTTATTTCAATTAATAAGTAGATAAGAAGTACAGTCAACAGCATATCAGACCACATATATTTGTTGTAGAATAGCTCACATTTTAAGTTCTTAATATTAAAATAAGAAACTGTGTCGTGCATAAAACACAGAATCGAATTACATGACATTTGGTAGATAAAAATGTTGAGACCAGGGAAAAGTTTTATCCTGGTTTTCAGAAGGGACATGTACCGTAAAACACTCGTATACTTACTTAACTTACAAAAGTACTACACGGTCTGTAATAAATTGATCTTGATTTTATCACTTTAATTGAAAAACTTTTAACTGTCACAAAAATGGTGGCAACGCTTTTTTAACTTTAAGGAAATGGACTAGCCTTTCTTTATGTGCTGTTGCGACCTAAAGAACCGAATTAACTTGTCCAAGTTACAAGTAGCGGCGATTATTTTATTTTAAACGTTACAAATGGCATGCGTTTTTCTTCCCGGATTTAAACCAGTTTCGTGAGCAAAGATTTTAGCTCTTAAATTCTAGTATAATTTGTACTCCCGTTTGTGTGCTTTTCAGAAGTATTTGTAGGATTGCTAGCTTCTGCCCGCAGCTTTGCTCGCATGGATTTTAGTTTGACCAAGAAAGTATTTAATTTCTTTTTACGTCAGCAAATGTTTTGCGCATACCATGCAGTGTGTTATGTGAACTTTCCCCATCAGAATACCACTATAACCCGACGGTGTCCACCGGAAACGAAGCCGTGAGCTATTGTTCTAACTTAGACATTCTTAGACTGCTCTGTCTTAGGCTTGGTTCGCTCTGGAGCGGGTCTTTATACTTCATCATCATCATCATCTCAACCATAAGACGTCCACTGCTGAACATAGGCCTCCCCCAATGTTTTCCATGTTACCCGGTTGGAAGCTGCCTGCGTCTAGCGCTTTCCTGCTACCTTTATGATTTCGTCGGTCCACCTTGTGGGTGGACGTCCCACGCTGCGTTTTCCGGTACGCGGCCTCCACTCCAGAACCTTGCTGCCCCATCGGCCGTCAGTTCTGCGTATTATGTGCCCTGCCCATTGCCACTTCAGCTTATTAATCCGTCCGGGTTTTCCTCCTCATTTCTGATTCGGTCTCGTAAAGAAACACCGAGCATAGCCCTCTCCATAGCACGCTGTGCAACTTTGAGCTTCTGTATAAGGCCTATAGTGAGAGGCCACGTTTCCGAACTTTACTTAATTTACTTCGCTTATCAGTTTCAAACAATAAGTAGACTTAGTCTTCCACTGTTACAGAAAACCTATCCCAATTATTTCCACAACGACCAGTCCCGGCGCTGCCCGCATTCACGCATTTTCCGCCACCTTCAGCAAATCAACGTTTCGCTGAGTGAAACAGTAACTGTCTACACTTTCGGTCTGTGACGGAAATCCTTGGGCGAGGTATTGGTCCAACAGTGGACGTCTTTTAGTTGGAACAAAGAATCTTCAAATCATTGGAGGCTACTACTGTGGATCCTGGCTATAAATACAAGTTATTTTGATGGAAACGAGAGGTGGGAATAGTCCCGTATCTTCTTCTTTTTTCGTGTCGACAACAAACCTACACAGTGTCAGCCCAAAACTCCGCCACAAGAGTGGCGTTGTCAGCAGCACTCATCAAATCCTCCTGAGTGCAGTTGCTTGGGCACTCAGGGCACGACATCAGGTGCTTCGTTGACTCCATTAACACTGCATGTTCATGTTCAAGCCATCCAAGAATCCCCACCTGACCAGATTGTCCTTACTACGTCCCGTATAATCTCTTGACTATATGACACGGGCCACAATAAATTATATCAACTGTGCTAAAGTAAACTATACACTTACTGACAGTTACTTCGCTCTCAATTGACAAGTTTCACGAATTACTAATTACAGCATTAATCCTGGAAACATGTAAATGATAGCTATATTACTTCAGCCTACTGGGAATAGTGAAAATTTGCCAACTAATGGTTAACTAGCTTTCCACCCGCGGCTTCGCCCGCGTGGAAATTTGTCTGTCACAGAAAAACTTTATCGCGCGTGTCCCTGTTTAAAAAACCGGGATAAAAACTATCCTATGTCCTTTCCCGGGACTCAAACTATCTCCATGCCAAATTTCATCAAAATTTGTTCCGTGGTTTAGGCGTGAAAGCAAGACAGACAGACAGAGTTACTTTCGCATTTATAAATATATTAGTATAGATTACTAGCGGCCCGCGCTGGCTTCGAACACACTGTTGCAATGGAATTTCCTGACTTTTCTCTTCTATAATATGCATGTTTTATAGCTATAAACCTTCCTCTTGAGTCACTCTATCTTTTAAAAAAATGCATCAAAATCCGTTGCGTAGTTAAAGATCTAAGCATACATAGGGACAGACAGAGAAAGCGATTTTGTTTTATACTATATAGTGATTATTTCTTGGTTATCATAGGGTACATACAACCTACTATTAAATAGGGATGTTATGGATAATGAAGTTTCGGTTATGGATACGGTCACGGAATTAGAACCGGTTTCGGTTACGGTTACAGATATTAAATCATTTCGGATTATCCGAAAGTTTCGGGTAATTTTGGTTACGGATGGACGAAATGTAAACTTCAAATAGCAAGATTCTGCGCGACCCATATAGCCACTTTATGTACTATCACGGACCTATGATAATGGTAAAACAGGCGGGGATATCAGATTGTGCCAGGGAATGCCAGACAAGTAACAAATATTAAAAAACATTAAGATCTGAAACTTTTGAATCGGTTTCGGTTACGGTTACAGATATTCATAACTCCCAAGCTGTTAAATACTACTCACGGATCCATTAATATTAATAAGAAGCACTCTACAAATTATACTCATCAAAACACACATTCGCTCTAAATTGCGGAGTTCGTCAAATCCCTAATTACTTTAAAGGATTATCCCCAAAAGACGCACTGTATCAATAACTATGATACCTTATATGGGTATGCTGGTTGCCAAGTTCGGCCTACTGGGGCCTACACGAAGTTTGCCAATTTTGTAGGAAATTGCGGATCGACTGCGATGACTACTAATGACGGATTAGGGTGAGAACTCGTTGCGCTATTTATGTACTATAGTTGTCATATCTTCAAAGGTATTTATTACAAAAACACCTATAAAGGTTCAGTCAAACCAACGCGATCACACGCGATTCTACTGTCTATAAGTCTGTCGCCATAACAATACTGTTAACAGCATTGTTGTGTTCCGGCAGTTAGAGGTAAGATAGCCAGTTCCTCCGTGGTTGAGGATTCCGGGTGAAGCTCACTTCCACCTTTGGCCTATCATCACTTACCATCAGGTGAGATACAGGCCAAGAGCAAAGAGCTTCCTCGTTGTGGATAAAAAAAATGTATAAACACATCATACCTAATACTGAACATAAACTATAATTTATAATGATATAAAGTTAAGTTTCCAAGATAACTATCAAGTAAATTGGTCTTTTAACAAACTGAATTTCACAAGCAAAGTCACGGGCAAAACCTTGTTTCAAAATCCCGCCAAAGAAATATGGCGTACATCCCACGAGACGAACTAGGCGGTTTCACAAAATGGCCGCCAGGGCTGGTTTATGATCGCAATTTGTCAAGGACGCTATTGACTGCGGATTTCACGGTTCCGTAGACGTAGAGTTTCATATTAACAGTTTTGGTTCACGACAATTTACAATGAGGGTAGTTAGTTGACCTATAGCTGTGAAGCGTTTGCTTGTATAAATAGAAGAATTGCGATTTTATACTTAACTAAACTAGCTTTCCGCCCGCAGCATCGCCCGCGAATTTTTCGGTTATTTATATAACTTATGACACTAAGCAATAATGTGACTTTTTATTGGTGAAAGAATTTTTTAAATCGATACAGTAGATCCCGAGATTACCCCTTACAATTTAACGAATTTACAAACACACAAACTTTAGCTCTTTATAATATTAGTATAGATTAATCCTAGATAGATACTATTTTAGATGGATAGTCTTCATACAACTGTTACTGTAAAAGCTCGAATTGCAGTAAATCCTAAGATATACCAGTAAAACCTAAGATCTACCAATTCTTAATGGTAAATGTCCCAAAAGGTTTGCGATTCGAACTCTTACCACCATTTCGTTGGTAAATCTTAGGATTTACATTAATGGCACGGTAAATGTTGAAAAACAAAACATGTCATCTGTATTTCTTTGTTAAATTCCAAATAGAGAACTACTGATTCAGTTAGATAGATATGATAGAGATTGAGATATTCAGAGATATACGTTATTAGGGTTCCGTAGCATGGCAAAAAACGGAACCCTTATAGATTCGTCATGTCTGTCTGTCCGTCTGTCCATCCGTATGTCACAGCCATTTTTTTCCGAAACTATAAGAGCTATACTGTTGAAACTTGGTAGGTAGATGTATTCTGTGAACCGCATTAAGATTTTGATGCAAAAATAAAAAAATACAATAATAAATATTCGGGGCTCCCCACACTTAGAACTGAAACTCAAAAATTTCTTCTTCAACTTCTAAAATAAGTAAATGAAAAATCTAAAAAAAACATATGATGTACCTACATTACTATAAAAACTACCAACGAAAATTGTTCTGAACGAGATCTAGTAAGTAGTTTTTTTTTAATACCTCGTAAATCGTAAACCGTAATCTTTCATACAAATAACTTAAATTAAAAAAAAAAATTTCATTTCATAAATCAATGGGTTCCGTACCATTGATTTATGAAATTAAAAATTTTTTTTTTGTGCGTGAGTCCGACACGCACTTGTCCGGTTTTACAAAATAATTTAAATACTTAAATTGTTATTAGTTTGTACTTATTACTATCATATGATACCTTTATAATACTATGTACCTGTTTTGTCTAATACTTAGTTGATTACAGTAAGTAATCAAGAATTACTCATTGTTTTATTCCTAAAACCAACATCTACCAGCTGACAGAGGTAAAACCTAGCATATACTAAATTCGAATGGTAAAAGCTCGAAAAAATCGTCGTATTTTCAGAAATACTTACATTTACCAACTCATGTCGGTAAATCCTAAGACTTACACTTAAATCTTAAGATTAACCGTAGTTCGAGCTTTTACAGTAACATATCTACACTACATGAACTTAGAGATGTTTATTGGATAGAAACAGAATTTGGGAGTAATAACAATGCCTAGACACTGTTAATTTAGTCACTATTTTCTTATCAGATCTCCTGGGAAGCTTTCAAGAAACTACGTATCTTTTGACTGCGTAAAATTTGGTGGGTAGGGGAGACCGAGGAGAGTTGTGACATTGTCGATTTTTGGAACAATAAACTACTAGCACTAGCGGCTGCCCGCGACTTCGTACGCGTGGATCCCGTTTTACCCCCTTAGGAGTTGAAATTTGCTAAATCCCGTCTTAGTGAGCACCTACGTTCTAAAAGGAACCTCCAATATTTTCAGACTTCTAGCACTTGTAGTTTCTGAGATTTCGTGATGAGTGAGTCAGTGAGTCAGTCAGTCAGTCAGTGACCTTTCGCTTTTATGAATAAAGACTAGCGAGGTCGTTACAGTGCGCGTTTTTAGTTCATCACAGTTTTATTACTAGCGCGGAGGGTAGTTGTCAATCTCGCCTACCAATGTACTACAATTTTTTTTAACATGTACCTTATTTGCCGCTGCAAAAATTTGGAATGACCTGCCACCACCGGTTCGCGCCGCATTGGATCTTACGCTACCGACCTTCCGCAAAAGATGTCGCAACTGGCTGCTTCAAGAGCAATCTCTGGCACTGGCTAGTTATAAGTTCACATAGCAATTTGTAATTTTAGGAAATTGTAATTTTAAGTAACTATAAATTAATATGTATTTACTTATGTATATCTTGGCTATGGCAGAATAACAGGGTTTGCGGGTCTCCTGCAATCACTGAGTCATAGACCTTTTTGTCTCTTATGATTCTTTGTATCTGTGAAAAACTGTAAATGAAACCTGTTTTGAGACAAATAAATACTTTCTATTCTATTCTATTCTATTCTATTCTATTCTATTCTATTCTATTCTATTCTATTCTATTCTATTCTATTCTATTCTATTCTATTCTATTCTATTCTATTCTATTCTATTCTATTCTATTCTATTCTATTCTATTCTATTCTATTCTATTCTATTCTATTCTATTCTATTCTATTCTATTCTATTCTATTCTATTCTATTCTATTCTATTCTATTCTATTCTATTCTATTCTATTCTATTCTATTCTATTCTATTCTATTCTATTCTATTCTATTCTATTCTATTCTATTCTATTCTATTCTATTCTATTCTATTCTATTCTATTCTATTCTATTCTATTCTATTCTATTCTATTCTATTCTATTCTATTCTATTCTATTCTATTCTATTCTATTCTATTCTATTCTATTCTATTCTATTCTATTCTATTCTATTCTATTCTATTCTATTCTATTCTATTCTATTCTATTCTATTCTATTCTATTCTATTCTATTCTATTCTATTCTATTCTATTCTATTCTATTCTATTCTATTCTATTCTATTCTATTCTATTCTATTCTATTCTATTCTATTCTATTCTATTCTATTCTATTCTATTCTATTCTATTCTATTCTATTCTATTCTATTCTATTCTATTCTATTCTATTCTATTCTATTCTATTCTATTCTATTCTATTCTATTCTATTCTATTCTATTCTATTCTATTCTATTCTATTCTATTCTATTCTATTCTATTCTATTCTATTCTATTCTATTCTATTCTATTCTATTCTATTCTATTCTATTCTATTCTATTCTATTCTATTCTATTCTATTCTATTCTATTCTATTCTATTCTATTCTATTCTATTCTATTCTATTCTATTCTATTCTATTCTATTCTATTCTATTCTATTCTATTCTATTCTATTCTATTCTATTCTATTCTATTCTATTCTATTCTATTCTATTCTATTCTATTCTATTCTATTCTATTCTATTCTATTCTATTCTATTCTATTCTATTCTATTCTATTCTATTCTATTCTATTCTATTCTATTCTATTCTATTCTATTCTATTCTATTCTATTCTATTCTATTCTATTCTATTCTATTCTATTCTATTCTATTCTATTCTATTCTATTCTATTCTATTCTATTCTATTCTATTCTATTCTATTCTATTCTATTCTATTCTATTCTATTCTATTCTATTCTATTCTATTCTATTCTATTCTATTCTATTCTATTCTATTCTATTCTATTCTATTCTATTCTATTCTATTCTATTCTATTCTATTCTATTCTATTCTATTCTATTCTATTCTATTCTATTCTATTCTATTCTATTCTATTCTATTCTATTCTATTCTATTCTATTCTATTCTATTCTATTCTATTCTATTCTATTCTATTCTATTCTATTCTATTCTATTCTATTCTATTCTATTCTATTCTATTCTATTCTATTCTATTCTATTTCACATCACGATTGTGTTTTGGACAAAATAAAGTTATTATCTCTCGAGCTACCAAATGCACGCTGTCCATTCACAATCATGTCTTTTCGCGCTAACGTCCGTTCGCGCTAGTGTCTTTTCGCGCAAGTGTCCATGCGCGCAAATGGCTTTTCGCGCTTGTGTCTTCGCGCAAATGTCTTTCGCGCAAGTGTACCAGAACCTCTAGCTAGATGTTATACTTAATAATATTATAATACTTAATTTACTGGATTTTAACACTCATCATCATCATCATCATCATCATTTCAGCCACAGGACGTCCACTGCTGAACATAGGCCTCCCCCAATGCTTTCCATGTTGATCGATTGGTAGCGGCCTGCGTCCAGCGCTTCCCTGCTACCTTTACGATGTCGTCGGTCCACCTTGTAGGTGGACGTCCCACGCTGCGTGAATTTTAACACTCGCTTAACTTAAATTACTCAACAACAAGGGAGGGGTGACCTTCATAATATTATTATGAAGTGACAGGGCATACAATGACGTTTGAACGTAGCAAAATCACTCTCTCGTGCCGCTCCCACTGACAAACCCTAGACCTATATTCAATGTTTTTAAAGATACAGTAATCATACAGAAAAACTTGTAATCAATAATATCTTTTATAGCTTCTATTAATAGAGTACAGCTTAGTTCACGAATCATCATAAGACGTGACCTCTTTAGATGACGTAGTTCGGTAACTTGCGGTCACTAGTTCAACGCGGATTCAGTTTAAAGTTAGTTTCGTATGAAGTATCACTGAAGTAAGAGCAGTAACCCTTCTCCAGATAAAATGGGACTATTCCCACCTCTCGTATCACGGCGAGTGCTCCGAAGAACTATCCGGACTTATTCCTGCTGCCACTTTTCGCCACCGATCTACCCGACAGCACTTCCACCCCCATCACTTAGATGGTTGGCAGTCCACAACAGTACGTTTCTCTAACTTCCTGCCCCGTACAACCAAACTGTGGAATGGACTGTCGTCTGCGGTATTTCCGGATGGATACGACCTGCAAGCTTTCAAGAGGAGAGCGTTTCTTCACCTTAAAGGCCGGCAACGCAGCTGGTGTCTATGGGCGACGGTAATCACTTACCATCAGGTGATCCGTCTGCTCGTTTGCCTCCTGTCACATAAAAAAAAACCTCTCGTTCCCATCTGCAACTCCTGTGTAGCCAGGATCTACAGCTTGACCGTCAATAAAAACCCAACCAGTGAAGGTCAGGTTTGTCCCGGAGGAAAGTTAAACTGTCATTGGATCTGCAACGAAATAAATCATAAGAGCAAAGGAGGAGTTTAGGATCGACTTCCCTCCATTGCAAAGCAGATGACAGGTGACAAACGAAGTGTGAAAATAATTTGAATAATATTTCCCGGTTTTGCAACATTTTTCTTTACTGCTCCGCCCCCTATTGACTGTAGGTGTAGGGTGATGTTAGGTATACCTTTAGCCTAAAGCCTTTCATGGGTGTATTTGACATCATCATAAACTATACATTTTTGTTATCAAATCACGATTTATTACAGTGACATAAGGGCCTTCGCCCAATGCGACTTTTCGTAGTGATACCACAGAATAATAATAAGTACCTACTACGTACAGAAGTTTTACTTCGCGAAGGTATTTAAAAAAATGTATGCTCAATGTCATTAACCTAAGGTGAAATTTAGCTTGTCTCAAGAGTCAAGCACTATTTTGTTGACAAACGTCAGTGATCGGCATTGCGCCGAAGCTATAGACAGGGCTGACTTCGGTAAAATGATGTGACGTGAGGTGCCAAACTGCGGAAAATGGCAGAGGAAATACATGATTTAGCATGAATTATCATGAATAATATTAACTACTTATTTACCTCTCAGTGTCTTGAGGCAACTTAAAAAAGTACATTCTGTGTTTTTATTATTATTTAGGCAGTTAAATACTGCATAGTATTTAGTACACCATTTTCTTTATTTTCTTCCATCATACACAAGAATACGCTTGCGTGAGTCAATGTTCGCTCGTATGTGAGGCCTTGTCAAATAGTATCCTGTAGGTGGGCCATCGTGCGTGTTTTGTTTTCGATGTAAACTCGCGGAGATGAACAGGCCTGGTGATACTGTCGCGCGTTTCGTAATCGAGCGACAGCATCGCTACTAACGCGCGTTAGTCGCATTTGCAACGCACTACAGCAGCGATGCCAACGCGCTACTAACGCGCTACAGCGGCGTGACTGTATCGATGCAAACGCGCGACCGTGTCGGACGACATCCGGGAGAGTACGGAGGGAGGGTTACTGAATCGCGTTTGCATCGCGACAAAAGCGCGACAGTATTGCGTTTGCATCACGACAGAAGCGCGTTTATGACGAGGCCGCGTGGGCAAGAGCACACAGCTAAAGTCCGGTCTGTGAGCACTTAGAATTTTGTCCAATGACCCCAAGCTACCCATCCTTATCGCTCGCGCGTAATTATGTTGCTGTCGCGCTCGCACACTCACTGCGCGACAGCTTGGGGTCATTGGACAAAATTCTACGTGCTCACAGACCAGACTATAGCGATTGCATTGCGTTGCAAGGTTGCAACTGTATTGATTCGAACGCGCGACAGAATCGCAATTGCATCGCTACAAAAAGTCACCTTGGGCGAGGGGCCTAAGAGACCACAGTGTTTAGCTTCATCTGCTGTCGTCTGCAAAGTTGTACATTAAACCGAGAGTGTGGTTTACCAGCACGACTCCAAGACTCGTCGCATGTTGTTTGGAAGGCTTGCGGTCATTAGTTAAACTTGAATTGTAATTAATTAAAGTTACAGTTCGGGTGACTGATAATGAGGGTAGACGCGGTAAGTTTACATCAACAGCTTATCTTGTAAAAGATATCCCACTAAAAACATTCTGTAAAAAACTAGCCAAGTCTCGATGGAGCTGCTTGTTTATCTCTAAAAAGTAATGAAATCTAGACAAAGTCGTGCCAAGTCTATGGTTCCTTACTGCGATTTCTTTATTATTATAGTTAATGTTGTGTGACTTGGCCGTTGAAGGGTACAAAACCAGGTGCTCCATGATACCATTGCACCAATCTGTCGCCAGAACCGCTACCCATTGACGATGGAAAATTGCCACTTGGAAAACGTTGATTCAACAATAACCATTCAATTGTAGGTTTAATAAAGCTGCGTATTTCAATAATACTTATGTATGATTATCTTAATAAAGATTGTTCAACGGCCAAGTCACACAACATTAACTATAATAATAAAGAAATCGCAGTAAGGAACCATAGACTTGGCACGACTTTGTCTAGATTTCATTACTTTTTAGAGATAAACAAGCAGCTCCATCGAGACTTGGCTAGTTTTTTACAGAATGTTTTTAGTGGGATTTCACTTCTTTTTGTAGAAAGTGGCAAAATTATTTAACGTCGTCGTTTTATCGATATTTTTTTACGATATTAAACACAAATAAACTCAACGACCTTTAAAATGGACAACGAATCAGAATTGTTTTAATAACATAACCTTAGCGAACCTTACAATATAATAAACGAAATCCACGAAATGCAAATTTACACAACATCAACTTAATCGACGGGGGGCTCTAGAAAGGAAAAAATCTGGACACCGCTTGGACGCCGCTAGCGCCATCTAGCGGTGAGCGATACAGGCGAACACCACGGTGCCGGAGTAGTATTGATTATGAATGTGGTGTTACTCCAGATCTTCGATTTTCCTAGTTTTTATAGTTTTCCCTTTATGTGGCCATTAAACCCTAACTCTGTACCAAATTTCAGCTCTCTGAGTTGATGGGAAGTACTAGTTCTATTTTGATGATCATCAGTGAGTGAGTGAGTGAGTGAGTGTCGTAAATGCGAAACTTTGCTTTCGCATAACTTCGGAACTAAATGACCTACAGACTTGAAATTTTGGATTTTAAGTATGTGATTATAGCTTACTAGATGACGAAAATTTCTGCGTTCTGGTCTTATCCAGAGGTTCTCAAATAGGGGCCTGAAAATGCGGCGAAATGGTTCCAGTAAAGGATGGTACGGCAGTGTTTGCTTCGCGCTCGACTTGGCGGGGGCACTGCCGTGCCCCCAGATGATAAGTTAGCATTGGATCTTTTTAAGTTTTGTAGTTCGTTTCAGCTAAATTACGTTTACTGGTGGACATAGGCCTCCCTATGGATTTCTAAAACGAAAGTATAGCATTAATAAGAGTAATGGTTGTCTTGCAGACAAATTATTTAAAAAGGCTTTGAGTAAGCGATAGAATTTTATAAACTCAAATTGTTAAATTAACCTCAACAAATGCTCTTGACCTGCATCTCACCAAAGTGACGATAACAAACGCTAGTATCAACAGACCTTCTTCAGAGCTCCTCCAACAAATGGAACCCAGTGTAATTCTATTAATATTGTTGTTATGACAGATTTTGGTAGTAGTCAGATGACCTTAGAAATAGAACATGAACCTAACACAGAAGAATACTTTCTTTTCCCAGAACTTCTGGATCTGAAGCAGGTGGTCTTACCACTAGATTACCTAACCAGTAAACCACCAATAGACAATCTAAATATACACATACATATCACTCAAAGGTGACTGACTGACTGACTGACATAGTGATCTATCAACGCACAGCCCAAACCACTGGATGGATCGAGCTGAAATTTGGCATGTAGGTAGATGTTATGACGTAGGCATCCGCTAAGAAAGGATTTAACGAAACTCCACCCCTTAGGGGGTAAAACGGGATCCACGCGTACGAAGTCGCGGGCGGCCGCTAATCCCAACTAATATTATAAATGCGAAAGTAACTCTGTCTGTCTGTCTGTCTGTCTGTCTGTCTGTCTGTTACGCTTTCCCGCTTAAACCTCGCAACCGATTTTGATGAAATTTGGCATAGAGATAGTTTGAGTCCCGGGAAAGAACATAGGATAGTTTTTATCCCGGTTTTTGAAACAGGGACGCGCGCGATAAACTTTTTCTGTGACAGACAAAATTCCACGCGGGCGAAGCCGCGGGCGGAAAGCTAGTTAATTATAAAAAATATTCCTCTTTTTAGTCCTAGGTCTTTACTCAGTGGGCCTGCTTCTTCGTTCTCTAGTGTGGTGTACAACACCATAGTTTTAAACCAGGATAAGATGAGCTATTACAGAAGTTGGGATCGGGAGATAATCGCAACGTGAACAGTTATGGAACTAGTTCTAGTAAAACTTGTGTTTGAACGTGAGAGATTCCATGGGTAATGGGGCTTGCTTGCAACTAAACTAAAAGATGGGAATTTGATGGGGCTTACTTGAAACTAGAAGAGATGGGGATTTAGAAGGACGAAATGTTAATTTAAAGAAAAAACCATTACGGTGAAGGTGTAGGAGATAATAAAAATAAACTTAATTGTTGTTTTATAATTTTTACGGGTTTGTGTTATAGGCAATGAATACATAAGTAGTTTAGTTTGTTTCAATGGAAAATGTAGTAATGTTAAAAGAAATTTTAATTTTTACAGAGTAACACGTGTTTATTTTGCCTCTAAAGGAAAAGTTCATTATATTATTTAGTTCGCACACACACACCTTGAATTAATGCCTTTTTTCAACAGGCAAATCATCTAAATATGTTAGAAGACTCATCATCATTACCATTNATGATTTTATATTTACAGATAATGAAAGTCTTAGAGAGCAACTACTTTTAATGAAACCTAAATAAAAGGACTATAAGTCTAGGCTAATAAAAAAAAGTAAAGGTTAGCCTTCCTTATCCTATACTCATCAAAGAATTTGCTTTGTGGTCCTATATTTGATTAACCTTTTGGATCTACCTTGGCGTCGTGCAGAATATCCCCAGAGAATATTTTATCAGGCCCTTTAAATCGTATTCCGATGATTGCCTTAAAAAGGTTCTGTAAAACCATGATGTTTCCATGGAGAAGGGACGGGGATTATCGTATCCTGCACAAACTTGGATGGTACTCGACCAAACAGTTATAGAGAAGTAACAATACTTTGAAAGTATTGCACGAGTTAAACTTTATTAGGTTCGATCTTGTAACAATAACACCACGTCGTTTTTTCGTCGGGGGTCAAAAAATCATACTACGACTAGCGGCCGCCCGCGACTTCGTACGCGTGGATCCTTCATCTATCTTACATACGCAGTTTAGATTTTTTCATACAAATGTTTTTTCCCGCTAACTCCCGTTCCCGTTGAATTTTTGCAATTATGCTGTTGTAACTACCTGCATGCCAAATTTCAAGCGTCTAACTTAAGCGGTTTAGATTTTTCATACAAAGAGATTTTCCCGCTAATTCCCGTTGCCGTGGGAATTTCGGAAATTCCTTTCTTAGTGCACCTCTACGGTACCTAAGCTACGTCCCTTCCAAATTTCAAGTGCCTAGGCTGTGCGTTGATATGTCAGTCAGTCAGTCAGTCAGTCAGTCAGTCAGTCAGTCAGTTTCTCCTTTTATATATTTAGATATATGCTGCCTGATTCTCAGACTATAGAGTACCTATCTAATACCACAAAATAGATAGCAGCAGCTGAAGACACTCTACATCTTTCCATATTGTGTGCCCACGCGGCGGAACAAAGCTTATGACCTGACTTATGTACCTGTGATTTCACAATAAACACAATTTGAGTTTCAATTACGCACACATACGAGTATACATCGCTCACGGATACGACATTCGCGAAGTGTCACAAACCAATCTAAACCAGTGCGAGTGCGTATGCCACCCGCTTGATGTGTCTGTGTGTTCAAGCAAAATAATGTTTGTACACATACAGGTGACTGTTTTCTTTATCATCAATTTTGTGACCACTGCTGCAAAATGACTTAGGCTGGGTTGCACCATCTTACTTTAACTTTGACAAACGTCAAAAATCTGTCAAACTCCATACAAAAAGCACCGGTTATCGTTAAAGTTACGGTCAAAGTTAGGTGGTGCAACTTAGCCTTACTGTTCACTTATACTATGTTATTGGTTTAACCAACTCAGCGGCTCGATTCCCAGGGTATTAATAACCGGTATTTCTTTATTCATAAATATATTCCCGGTAAGAAGCTTTCAAAAGGGAATACCGAAAATAGACCGTTTGATAAAGCCCAATTGTGTTAAGCTTTGCGGATTGGAAAGGCTTTGAAGCGATTCCGTTACAAAAAAATGGGTAGGAATCCGTTATACGTCATTGTCAATAAAAAATGAAAGTCATAAAAGTGGTACCTATATTATTTGCATTTATGTCCGTTTTCACCATCAATCCCTAATTTTTAAGTGTGCCCTATGAAAACAAAATTCCTGTTTTAAGTTAGGCTTTTAAAAGCGGGCATTAGGCTTTTACATTTTCCTTATCCTAAAACTTATCATTAAGAAAATGTCTGCGGTGTGCGGGTGTCTATGGGCGACGGTAAACACTTACCATCAGGTGATCCGTCTGCTCGTTTGCCTCCTGTCACATAAAAAAATAATGGCCAATTTTGGTGCAAGAAACGCAGTCACTCAAAAATAATTAAGTATTAAATTAATGAAGTGAAAAGTCACTGGTTTATTAATTGTTGACCTGCTTAGTGGTAATTGTATGGCAAGCTAGGTATTTGTAAGGAAAACCTCCAATTTTATTATGGGCTAAACAGTGTATATTGCTCAAGAAAGTAAAAGAGACAGTAAAAAGTAACTTCAAAACCAAAAACAATATCAATAAACAAGAAGGGAAGGAACTTTTTTGGCAGTCTTAAATTCCTAGTCCAAAACAGACAAAAAAACAAAAATAAAGCTCCAGTTCTGAACATCGTTTCATAAAACTATCCTTCAAACTCTCACCAAAATGAAAGCCCGTTGCAAAGTTTCGGAGCTTTTTTAATCTAGCTACAGGCTGACATGTGCCATGTATCGATCATTACCGAGATATGGGACCGACGGATTCTTATCGAGAAATCCGATCGATTCGTGCCATGTCCTAACCAAACTGTGATACTTGCTGATCTTGGTCAAAAGAAGTACATATTATGGGCGTGTGTGTGTAAGTTATGACCCAGTTGTTACATCTGTAAGGAAGGGCTCGTTCCTATTGGACTGTCGTGTGAACGATGGCAACATCATAGAACGACTGGTCGTCCAAGGAAAAGTCGAAGGAACCCGATCGCGTGGCAGGTCACCAATGCGCTGGACCGACTAAGTGAAATCAGCAGTGGGAGACGGCGTATGTGACTGCACCAGACAGTCTGCCAATAGAAAGAGATGGCGGGAGATTGTGTGGAGAGTTGTATCCGCCTCTACAACCGATGTGAACAACGCCTCAACGTGACCACGACCACGTAAGTGCGTAACGAATAGAAAAAGTACTAAAGGGGATCCTGAAAAAGTAAGAAAATAAATTGAGACCGAAATAGATACAACTCGAAAAATCTCGTAGAACGTTGGTGTTCCGATTATTCTTTGTACTGTTACTGTCATCATCATCAACAGCCCTTTACAGTCCACTGCTGGACTATGAGCCTCCTCCACTATAGTGGAGGGTTTTGCCATAATCTCCACGCTTGGCAGGCGGGTTGGAGATCGCAGTTTAAAGGATTAATGTTTTTCAGAGAGCGCTGCTGCCCATTCTCTGTTTGATGTGTAGTCCCTAAGTCGCCTCTTACGACACCCGCGGGAAGAGTAGGGGTTGGTGACAAATGTATTCTACTCTGCCGTCACCACACGGCTATGTACTGTTACTGTACCTATAATAAAATACCTAAATATTTATTTATTATCAGGTTCAGTGACGTACCTAACCAACGAATCTAAAGAGTCTTAAATCTCTTCAAAGCAAAAGTTCGTTGGGTACGAACGAACGATACGAGTGTAAAAAAATATCTTCAAAGTTTGTTTGTTACCAACGTTTGGTTTGGCTAAAAACCGCATACATTCTGGCTGTGCCTTTAGCTAAAAATACATCTAGCAGAGGTTTTTTATTGACCATGATTCAATGACATTTATGGGTTTACGTATTTTCAGTAAACAAGCAAGAGTTTTGGGATGTTCGTAGAAACGGGTATTTACTTCCACCCACATGATAGTGATTATCTATGTAGTTAATGAGTTTTCAACTATAATATGTGATTTGTAAATTCAAACCTTGTATTGGTCCTACCAACCTTTTTTTTTGTCACCTGTCATCCGCTTTGCACTGGACTGGAGGGAAGTCGACCTTAACTTCGAACTCCTCCTATGTTCTTCTGATTTATTTCGTTGCAGGTCCAATGACAGTTTCACTTTCTCCCGGGACAAACTTGACCTTCACTGGTTGGGTTACTGGCCGTCAAGCTGTAGATCCTGGCTACACAGGAGTTGCAGCGGTGGGAACGAGAGGTGGGAATAGTCCCGTATAGACGAATTTTATGCTTCTAATTTACCTACTTCATAACCTATTTCACTTACTTCAGGAACCTAAAATAAATGTACAAAACTGACAATCTAGTATTTTCGAAGTCTCATACAAGGTTATTGATAACACACATTGTGATGTAATTTATCTTTGCTAATTGTATTGGCACGCAGTATCGTTTGGCGTATCAGTATTATTGATTTAACGTTGTGATACCCACTTGACAAATCAAAATTAAGTAAATACATGCATATCTATAATGTTGTACCTTCTCATAGATAGTAAGAGTAAGTATTTGTGTACCTACTTTGTATGAGTCAAGTGTGGGGCAACATTTTTCTAGGTTCAATGAAATTGTTTCTAGATTCCTATTATGTATAACAATAGTTGCTAAAATCTAGTCTATAACAACAGACAATATTCTTCTATAGCCGCGATAGGTAATAGAAGCAGGACTGGAAACCAAAGTAAAATAGTTAATAGACAAACGGTCGTAGGGAAATTAGTCTTTATTGGTCCTAAACTATTTTTATACTAGCTAGAATCTAGGGCTATACTTTGAAGCCTCTATGAAGCCTATGGGAGACCTCGTTTCAGTTCCATAGGTCATACTTACTCGTCTTCAGAAGTTGCTGAAATGATGATGATTATGATGATTTAGATCCAATATTCTGAAATCTCCCTGAAAAATTCTTTCTTAGCGGATGCAGGTAGATGTTATGACGTATAACATCTACCTCAGGCCAAATTTCAGCCCGATCCGTCCAGTGGTTTGGGCTGGGCGTTGATAGATCACTATGTCAGTCAGTCAGTCAGTCAGTCACCTTTGAGTTTGAGTCACATTTAACCAATACCACAGGCCTAAACTAAATAGTATTTCGTTTGATACGTTTCAATACCAATCTGGAAAATACCAAACTAATCTAAAGTCAACGACGCTATCGCATATTCACATACATTATCTTTGTCTCCTTTTGTAGAGAAAAAGAAATATTTTTGCTGTAGCAAATGCTTCTTTAATGCTTTTTTCTTTGGGCTTTCCGCAGATGATTGTTGGTTTTCGCAAAAAAGAGAAGATACAATATTATATGTTTTTTTCGTAATGGAATGGGATATTAGATTCCATTTCTGAATGCTTTCATCTTATTCAATAAATTAGGCTGACCAACTAATTACGTTTCAGACAAAATTGTATAAAAAAGTTAATAAAGTTGGCCCTATGAATCTGTTCTGAAGTATTTTATTCTGTTTCGTAACCACTCAGTTGATTTATGTAACTATAGTTATAATAATATCAGGAATAAGCATAAAATATAATAATCATACTAGCTTTCCGCCCGCGGCTTCGCCCGCGTAGAATTTTGTCTGTCACAGAAAAACTTTATCGCGCGCGTCCCTGTTTCAAAAACCGGGATAAAAACTATCCTATGTTCTTTCCCGGGACTCAAAGTATCTCTATGCCAAATTTCATCAAAATCGGTTGCGAGGTTTAAAAGGAAAACGTAACAGACAGACAGACAGACAGACAGACAGACAGACAGACAGACAGACAGACAGACAGACAGAGTTACTTTCGCATTTATAATATTAGTTGGGATTCTATTCTTCTACACGACTCTTAGGCTGAGTTGCAACTCTTAACTTTGACCGTAACTATAACGATAACCGGCGTTTTTTGTATGGAGTTTGACAGATTTTTGACGTTTGTTAAAGTTACAGTAAGATGGTGCAACCCAGCCTAAGGCTTTTATGACTTTTATGTATTTAGTCTAAGTTTTTACAAAGTTAAAGTTAATTCTTGTTCTTTATTGTCTACGACTAATGATAGAATCTTTACTAAGGGCTAAATCCCACATGAACAAAACCTGAATGATACAATCCTTTAAAGTCCTGAAAACCTTCATACTTATGCCAAGTAATTCTAACAAATTAACATTATTAATCAACCCAAAAATTTAGATTCAAAATTTTAAGGTATAATAACCACCTGTACTGTCGTTAGTACAAATTATAAAGCCTTAGGCCTCAGCCTCGAACTTAGCGGGTAGCGGGGCGGCGGCGGCGGCGGGGCGGGAGCGGGGCGGGCAACGCAGACCCGTTCTCGAAACCAGCGGGGCAGCTCGCGCGGCGCTTTAGCGGCGAAGTGTTGTGTTCGGGGTTGTGTAGTCGAGATATTTGTTTTTATTCGCGAAAGAAATGTCTGAACAACGGCGACAATTTTATTTCGATTCAAATTTATTCCTTACGCTCGATTTATTGTGGGCAAAAGAAGGAGTGCGCTGCCCGCTCGTTGCCCGCTCCCTCGCCGCTGCCCGCTCGTTGCCCGCTGTTTTCGAGAACCGGTCTATTTGATTTTACGCATAAGATCCTGCCGCTCCCGCCCCGCCGCCGCTCCCGCGCCGCTGCCCGCTAAGTTCGAGGCTGAGGCCTTAAGGACAAAGCCACAATAAAATAATAACTTCCCAAGAGCTTCGTACATTAGACGAAGATATTTTTGGAAGGCTATAATCAAATTTTGTGCGAGACTACATTAACGAAACACGGTATTTTTATTAAGTTTGACATTGGACCAGATTTTTTCTTAACTAAATAATTTACCGCTTTTTCGAGAGTAAATGAAAGTGAAACTAAAATGCTTTCTCATTTTAAATTGGAGCTAGCAGACGAGCGAATTTCGTTTGCATGAATTTGATCATTTTAAGTCGGTATTCTAAAAAGACATGTAACATTCTTCTTTCAATAAAAAAATAATGTTTGAATCTATAAAAGTGTAGGGTCTCTTAGGACTCTTTCAAATTAGTTTTGAGGACTCCAGTCGTGCATTTGTAAGAGTACACCTAACTAATTTAATAGTAAAATTATATTGTTCCAATGCAGTTGTCATATAAATTTCCGTGTACAGTCCTGCAACCGGACGACTAACGATCCACTCCAATCGACTAAAAATATTTAAAAGCGTATCATCATCATCATCATCATCTCAGTTATAGGACGTCCACTGCTGAACATAGGCCTCCCCCAATGCTTTCCATGTTACCCGGTTGGTAGCGGCCTGCGTCCAGCGCTTTCCTGCTACCTTTACGATGTCGTCGGTCCACCTTGTGGGTGGACGTCCCACGCTGCGTTTTCCAGTACGCGGCGTCCTCTCCAGAACCTTGCTGCCCCTGTTGAACTTTGAGCTTCTGTATAAGGCGTATAAATTATGTTAATTTCATAATCAGTAATTTGAATTAAACTTAGAAAAACAATTCTTTCACGATAGTTTTACCTTCGGACTAATCATCACTTTCTATTGGGATGCAGGCCAAAGAGCTTCCTCGTTGTGGATTAAAAAGTTTCTTATGGCAAAATAAAGATTTTTGTTAAATAAGCAAATCTTTATTTTCATAATACGAGTCATAACATTTTTCTGTTTCAGAATAAGATGTAGGTACACACAATAAACTCGTTATTGTAAAGCTTTTCTATGTTTTTAATTAATTCATTTGTTTTTCTCCCATGAACCGTTCCATTTTCCTGATATTCCTTTGTTTTTTCGTCCACTTGTCTATGTTCATTTGTTTTTTTGTGATTAATTTGTCCCTTGATATCCAATTCACTGGGTTTTCCCTGAGATTAATTTGTTTTCCCGATTGTTGTTATTTATAGTTCCGCTCTTGATGTACTGTTGTTTTTTGCAGTAAATATGCGACAGAATTCCAAAAGGCTATTGAAGTCGGTTTATGTAAAAATATTGCTTTTATTAATGCCTTTTCTTGGCATATTTTGGTCCTAATGGCAGAACAGAGAGCATTAGTGTCTGTAATAGTCGAAGATCAGGCGTCTGTGATGTTAAGTACTTTAAATTTCCACTAAATTAATATTTGATGGCTTTCATCTTTTCAATGGGATTGTCTGATTTTCTTTTTTATCGAGTATTAACGACAAATGTCTTTATACTAGTCTTTATTGCCAGTACTTAATTTGAGAACATTGATCTTATAAAAAAGAGTTATTTAAAATCTTAGCGTGTGAAACAAGTAAATATTTACTAAAGCTAGATTGCACCGTCTTAATTTAACAGCAACTTTAACCGGTGTTTTTTTTATGGAATTTGACAGATTGTTGAAGTTTGTTAAAGTCAAATAAGATGGCGCAACTCAGCCTAATAGTCCCGTTAGCCCCTTATCTCATACTAAATATGCTTGCGTCACGATTTGAAGCAAAATATAAGTTTGCATTTAATGATAATGATTTAAATTGTTACAGGTAAGCCTTGGAAATGAGTACTTCATCTCGAGTAAGTACCCTTAAGATGTCAATAAAGTACACAAAGGCTCTTAATTCGTGAGAGTTTATTATGCGAAATTGAAATATAAACTTCGAATTAAGTAGAAAACGTTTTTCATCTAAGGCCCAGAACAGACGGTGAAACGCAACTGCAACGAAACTGCAACTTTCTGATGATTTTGATGAATGAAACTGAAAGTTTCAAACTGGTAACGTCATGTGTGGTCTCTCAACGGACGCTATGGCAGAAACTTAGATGCAACTCAAAAGTAACTAGCAGTTGCAAATTCGTTGCAGTTGCGTTTCGTTCTGGGCCTAAGATGTTAAATTAGATTCTTTAGTCGATTCATGGTTATAAGTACTTAATGACTTTTATTCTATATAGTTTAAAAACCTTTGTAAGTCGTATAAAATCAAAAAACTTGTTAACAACCTTTTTAAATTATGTTTGACTGTTTTTTTCATACAAAGAGAGCTACTTTAAAGCAATATATTATCTCAAAATGACTAATTCTTCTATAAAGTTCCTAAAACTTCAATTGTACCCTACCAAAAGTGGTACTTATGTATAAGATACATACAGACAGCAAATAAGGCACATAGTGATTCCCGTTTGCACCTTTTTAGGTACACAACTCTAAGAACAGTCCATAGATAAAATACGTTCCTAACACCGATTGCTAGAAAAATAGGTACGATTCTTTGAAAATTATTCTTCAATAACATAATATACAATGGAGAGTCGGTTCTGCACTGTGGTATCTATTCTGTGCTATATTGGTTTTTGCATCGACACTCGATTGCTGTTCAATCATTCCGGAGACATAAAATTGTTCTACAAAACAGAGCTAACAAAACGTTATAAAGAAACTGGTAAGAGCGAGCTGTTTTTGTGAGACGGTTCTGTACGTTTCCGTTCTGCTAGATATTTAATACATGGTAGGTTTTCTTCCTCACTGCACACTGGCCTGGAGGCAGGAGTGAGGAGAGTGATAATTATACTGTAGTCTGGTCTCCAAGCACGTAGAATTTTGTCCAATGACCCCAAGCTACCCATCCTTATCGCTCGCGCGTAATTATGTAGCTATAGTATATTTATTTATTCTTCAATGCCATACAAAAGGCAATCTTAATGCCATTGGGCATTCTCTGCCAGTAAACCTTTGGGCTAAACAGTGTAGAGTAGACACAGAAAAGAGTCTTTATGAATAATCTGTTGAAACTTAAATTCAATAAGTTACAGGCATGAGTACCAGAATAAATATGTAAGCACTGTAGGATCTTTTACCGTTAGAATGTG
The DNA here is from genome assembly GCF_004193835.3 of Ostrinia furnacalis. Lineage (NCBI taxonomy): Eukaryota > Metazoa > Arthropoda > Insecta > Lepidoptera > Crambidae > Ostrinia > Ostrinia furnacalis. Next base: position 75,857 of record NW_021132634.1, on the reverse strand, counting down.
TTGGCAACAATCTATATCTATAAAATCGAAAGGACACTGACTCACTCACTCACCACGATATCTCAGAAACTACAAGTGCTAGGTGTCCCAAATTTTGCATGGGTTCCTTTTAGAACGTAGGTGCTCACTAAGACGGAATTTTGCAAAATTCAACCCCTAAGGGCTATATTTCACCGAGACACCATGGATGGCGGCGCAACCAGTCGCCGCTACCTACAAAATGTATGCAGCTTTGCGCAACCAAACGGACACCAGGTGAGTAACTCTCTATAGAGCTGTATACATTTTGTTGGTAGCCGGCGACTGGTTGCGCTGCCATGGTGTCCCGGTGAAATATAGCTCTTAGGGAGTAAAACGGGGTCCACGTGTACGAAGTCGCGGGCGGCTGTTTGTAACAATAAATAACAAACGATATTCGACGTCGAATAGTGATGTATTGCTTACATTAACCGTTTACGTAAAAATATTTCCCCAATACCTTTTGTTCCCGAACCCAACACGGGAATAAACAAGCCTTAGTTTACTTTAGAGAAGTTGATTAAATTTTAAAATGAAGTTTATTGTTGAACGAGTAAGTTTCCTGAGTGTTTGCGAACAAATAATAAAAAAACGGTCAATTGCGAGTTGGATCCGCGCACCTAGGGTTCCGCACAAACTTTTTTGTTTCAGCCAAATGACGTCTACTGCTGGACAAAGGCCTCCATTTCCACAACGATCCGCCCTGTACTGCCCGCATCCAGGTGCTTCCCGCGACCTTGATCGTCAGTCATCCTAGTGGACTTTTGACAAACTTATTAATGAAGGTACGAGTAAATATTACCTATCTCTATACATCGAATTAGGAAGCGATTCGCTTAGTTGGAATAGAAAATTATATCGATTTTCCGATTTTTCTCTTTACATGTGCTGTAAATTAAAATATGGCCGTAACTTTGGATTGCGTTGACTTAGAATTTTGATATTTTACAGCTTCAAAAGACCACAGATATGATTATTTGATGTTTATTTCATTTTGATACTTCCACGCGTTCTTGAGTTTAAAGGTGAATATTGACAGTGACAGATGGACAAAAATGTATCCTATAAGACGTGTCCCGTTTATTTCCTTTTGAATTACGGAACCCTAAAAATGAGAATGGATAATTTGTCGTTGTAACTAAGTTTTGAGAACAATGATACTGAAGTAGAGTAATAACAGTTTTATAGTCTTCAGCTGTGTTGCTTTAGTGTTTCTTTATTTGAACTTGAAGTTTTAGCGAAAAACGGTCAAGTGTAAGTCGGAGTAGAGCACTGAGGGTTCTGTATCCTCATTTATCTATATCTTTCAACTCACTCTGGCGTCACTTAAATATCGTAGAAAATATAGCCTCTTATAATAATTCCTCTTAGAAAATGATTTTTAAATAATCAGGTATATTATTTTAGAGCATTAGCGCATCGCATTTATTTAAAGCTTACCTAGAGGGGTTAATGGATATGTTAGTTTTTGGGAGACCAAGGTACTTATTTTGAAACAGAGGTGAGTTGAAACACAAACGAGATTTCAGAACTTAAAGGTGCCTTAAGTCACAAACGCGAATTGAGGGGTCAGCGTTGCAAGTGAATTATGACGTTGTAGTTAAATAACGGTTTTGTGTTCTAAGAAAATGGTGGTGTTTCCACTCAACCTCTGTTTCAAAACACCTCGGTTTCCCTTATACCACAAAAGCACCTAACTTTTATAAAAAACTGGACAACAAAGTCACTCTACTTAATATATTCTAAAGTGATCCTTATTCTATCCTAAAAGACTCTTTTAATTCTGAGGTACCCTAAAAAGATCCTACCCTAAAAGACTCTTTTCTGAGGTACCCTAAAAAGGGTTTTTGATAATAAAAAGCAACTTAAAGCCACTGGACTGGACTCCGATCCATCAAACCAATACACACTCCACCATAATATTTTAACAAAATATTCTTTGCAAAGACCCATTGGAACGAAAAGATAATCCCATTTCAACGTACGGGGACGGCCATTATACATAGACCTCTATATTATGTAAAACCTGTAAATAGACCAAAAATTAAGCAGCTCATGTTAAAATGGCGGCCGAAACCAAATAGGTTGTGATCACCGAGTTTGAAACGATTTCAAACAAATTTGATATTTTTGATCGGCGAGAATGATTTTCAATTAGATATCTAAATGGGTTTTATTTCCGCATCACAAAAAAAGGATATTTTTATAAAAACCTGATTGAATCGATAGAAACACTTTTTATGGGACACATGTATTTTTCTTGCTGTAAAAGATAATAGCCACGATAGCCCAACGTTGAAATGGTCGGACTCACCGACTCGAGATCTGAGGAATGCGGGTTCGAATCCCACCGCCGCTCGACTATTTATTTATTTATTTATTTTCACCAACTTAAACTATCTTTACAGGCCAATAACCTAATGCGATAGCATAAATTATTTTGTAGGCAGGTACACTGTATCTACTTACACTTATTGTGGTGAGCCCACTCGTACACAAGCTTATTTAGCTTAACACGAGGGGCTAACGGGACTATTAGTAACTTGTGCAATACAAATCGCTAATAATCTTAAAAAAAAGTTACATACTCAAAGTCAAAGTCAAATGAAGCCTCTACAAACTAACCTACTAGTCGTAAAAGCTGTTCCTGAAAAATTTGACAACCACTTTAAAAATAGGCCTGTTCAAACATATTATTATAACGCCTACGTCTAGCAATAAAAGCTACCAGAACTTCTACAGGCTTATGATGATGTTAAACTTACTTACAAGATGATTCTGAAAATAAAACAAGTTATCTGAAACCATGAAAACTATTACTCGCCTGTCTGCAGTCGGGTGAACGCCCCCGTTTATTTTCGACCCAAAACTTTCTCGACTGGAAAAGCTAAGTTAAGTCTCACGAAACATTATCAATCGCTTTTAACTAATTAGTTAATTACCCTCTCTGATGCTGTGTCACGCGTCCCGAGTTAATTTTAACTGAGGGATTGTTAATTGATCCTTAAACTTTAACGTTTGCGACTTCGATAGCAGGTCAACGTAAACAGGCGAATCATCAACGGATTGTGGAATTAGTTCCTTTATAATTAAGCTTCAAAATCAATTCAGGACAAAACATTTTGGTAGGCTGTTTTGGTAATGATTGTTTAGATTTATAGGAATTATTTAAACAACAAGAATCAGATCAGTTAAAGATTTTTTATTGAATTTGTTTTAACTATTTATATTAGTCTAGCGCTGAATTCAGTCAGTTCCTGAGGTATGGAAGCGGCAAATTCAAATTGTCAAATTGTTTCACCTGTCATCTGCTTTGCAATGGAGGGAAGTCGAACCTTAACTTCGAACTCCTACTATGTTCTTCTGATTATTGTCGTTGCGGATCCAATGACAGTTTAACTTTCCCCCGAGACAAACTTGACCTTCACTGGTTGGGTTTTATTGGCGGTCAAGCTGTAGATCCTGGCTGCACAGGAGTTGCAGCGGTGGGAACGAGAGGTGGGAATAGTCCCGTGTTACTTAAGGTTCCACTTTCCACAGTGTGCTACCAGAAGATAACAACAAGGTACAATAATGGTCCTTTAAAGTCAGTTTCAAATAGTGACACCGAAAGTGGTCAAAAAGTTGACCACACAACCTTAGTCCAATAACAAAGGCATGTTGCGAACTTTTACCTACTTTGGGTGTCACGAATTATTTGACGCTGACTGTACGTGAAATAAAGAAAGAAAAATTATTTATTTGACAACTAAAAGAAAAGTACAAATACAATGAAGAGAAAAGAGAAAAAAGAAATGTTGCCAAAGAGGTCACCCACTCAGTATCATCTTGACAGTTGACATTTTACTGCCAAGTGCCAAGACACTGGACGTACCTACGTGCTTTTGAATATTTAGTATAAAATTTACTTAAGGACTAAAATGAGTTTATTTTACTGAATCTGTATACACTTTAAATTAAACCCATAAATTAGGAAACACTGTCTTTTGCTAACTTATAGTTTGTCGTTCAAAAACTTATAAAATTGAACAATAAACCCACAATTTATAACTGTCTTATAAAGTAAAATGTATAAACTTTCAAAAGTCAAAGTTTTAGATACGGCCAGAGCTTTTGCCTCAAAGAAAAAGCTCTTAGCTCACTCAAGCTTTCATATTAACTGATTGAGAGGGAAAATCCAATCTAAAGACAAAGATGGACTTTATCGGGTTTCAGATCAAAGATAAGGAAAGATAAAAATATCATTCTTCATTTGAGTTCTAATTAGGAAGAAGTAAAATTTAGGAATTAGTATCTGACACTATGACAGCTTATTATGCTTTACACCAGCTTGTAACTTTCACAAACATTGTTATGAGGTCTCTCAATGCGCGTGAACGCACAGGGGACACACGAACCAATCACAGAGCTCTATTCAATGCTGTGCGTTCGATTCGCTGCTTCAATTAAGCAAGCATCGTTTGTAAATACGGGCGTAAGTATCAGTGTTTGCTCGCGGCTTCCGTCGCTTTAAACTTTCACCTGCTTATGGGATGACTTTTGGAAAATCAAAGTCAAAGTCAGTGACAGTTGCTGCCTCATATACCTTATTTAGATTCAATACAATAATAATACACTTACTTATTTATACCGTAAACGAACTACAGTCGCTGACATAGCCCGACGGATTAGCAAGCTGAAGTAGCAATGGGCAGGGCTAATAGTACGCATAACTGACGGCCGATGGGGCAGCAAGGTTCAGCGTGGGACGTCCACCCACAAGGTGGACCGACGACATCATAAAGGTAGCAGGAAAGCGCTGGACGAGGGCCGCTACCAACCGGGTAATATGGAAAGCATTGGGGGAGGCCTATGTTCAGCAGTGGACGTCCTGTGGCTGAGATGATGATGATTATTTTATACTTGCGTGATTTCGTACGCGTGGATTTTCGTAAAACCCGCTTTAGTGAGTACCTACGTTCTAAAAAGAACCCCCATGCAAAATTTGAGACTCCTAGCACTTGTAGTTTCTGAGATTTCGTGATGAGTCAGTCAGTCAGTCAGTGACCTTTCGCTTAATAGATGTAAGCGATAAATGAGTTACCCACTCAGCAGGTAAATAGTAATGAAGATCTGTTAAATAACATCTTATCTAGAACAATATACCTAAATGTGGAACGTTACAAATATGTTTATACAGTTCTAAGCTTTTGTACATGAATATTCAAAGGAATTTTGGGGTAGGGTCTTATTAACAGCGTTTTTATATCCTTTCCTTGCTTATGATGATATTTGAAACGTGGGAAAATGTAAATTTTTAAAATCCGCACGATATTAAAAACATCGATGAAAGATTTGGACCATGGTCTGAATCAGAAAGAACTTTTTGCAATGGGTCGATTTAAACTGTGATAGGTAGTAAAAAACAGACCTCTATATCTATCTATACTAGTCTATACTAATATTATAAATACGAAAGTAACTCTGTCTGTCTGTCTGTCTGTCTCGCATTCACGCCTAAACCACTGAACCGATTTTCATGAAATTTGGCATAGAGATAGTTTGAGTCCCGGGAAAGGACATAGAATAGTTTTTATCCCGGTTTATGAAACAGGGACGCGCGCGATAAAGTTTTTCTGTGACAGACAAAATTCCACGCGGGCGAAGCCGCGGGCGGAAAGCTAGTAAGTAATAAAGATAAAAAGTAGAGTATATTGTAGGGAAAAAAATATTATTAGAACATACTATTCCTGTATCAGTTTGAATCGACCCATTACAAATAATATTTCATTTACTAGAGCCCCTTTTACAGAGCCATTCGCATCGCTCCAAGTCCACAGCGCTAAAAGCCCCATTCACTGCTCTTGGGCGTTTCACACCGCGGTCCGAATTCCTCGTGGTGTGAAACGTAAAGACCCGGAAAATGGCTGCAACTGAGCCCCCACCCTCTGAATAAGCCGGCCTTATCACGCATTCCGCCACTCGAGCTATTCAGGGCACTTCTCATTAGCGGGATTAGATCCGATGGGTTATGTTGTTACTTAATAATAATTCCGTAAATATGGCCGACGTGAGGACGGTTTATTACCTGTTATCAGCTTTGACCACCTAATCATGAACGTAGTTAAAAGGGGTGCGCATTTTCTTACAAAACTTTGCAATTCCTATCATTGGAGGTCCGAAAATATTTCTCATACCAACTACATATTAAAAAACACAGTTAAAAGACTCCACCTTCTACTCAAATAATAGTAAATAAGTACTAGTATATATACAGGGTGTTTGGCGCATCGTGTGCCAAAATGATTTGGCGGATAGAATGGGTCATTTCCTATATTTTCAGCCCCCATAACATNTATTTTATAATTAACAAAAACAAAACGCATCATGTACTTACTTATTTATTGAATTCAAAGTACCTACCTAATTACAATAAGATAAATCGACTTAAAAGTCTCGATTTCATAAAAAAGGAAGTGTATTTGTACGGCGAACAATTGGGAAATAAATTTTCTTGTTACTGGTATCATTCCCGTATTTAATTTTTGAAAGCCAAATTCAAGCAAAATACGCGTCGAATCGTAGCACTTACTTATGAAATATAACACTGGTCACTTTCTTTCGTTTTTCTGATGTATTTAGACACCCTTTCACAGCACAAACCGTCTTAATTAATTAAAAGTCGTCGGACGTGTTTACCAATTTTTCACTTTGACAGTTCATGTGACGTTTACGGGTAAGCCATTCAGGCTTACTAAAATCTGCCTCACTTTTCGTGCACTGACTATCTATCTAGGTTTTATTAATCTAAGCTTTTTCAATGGGATTGTCTGATTTTCTTTTTTATCGAGTATTAACGACAAATGTCTTTATACTAGTCTTTATTGCCAGTACTTAACTTGAGAACATTGATCTTATGTGCTTACTAAAAAAAAGTTATTTAAAATCTTAGCGTGTGAAACAAGTAAATTTTTACTAAGGCTGGATTGCACCATCTTAATTTAACAGCAACTTTAACACTAACCGGTGTTTTTTTTATGGAATTTGACAGATTTTTGATGTTTGTTCAAGTCAAATAAGATGGCGCAACTCAGCCTAATAGTCCAGTCAGCCCCTCATGTCATACTAAGCTAAATATGCTTGCGTCACGATTTGAAGCAAAATATAAGTTTGCATTTAATAATAATGATTTAAATTGTTACAGGTAAGCCTTGGAAAGGAGTACTTCATCTCGAGTAAGTACCCTTAAGATGTCTATAAAGTACAGAAAGGCTCTTAATTCGTAAGAGTTTATTATACGAAATTGAAATTTAGACTTTGTTTTAAGTAGAAAACGTTTTTCGATTTTTTTGTCGATTCTTGGTATAAACTTTAACTACGAGTATCTATTGAATAATTTTGTTAATCGTCGAAAACCTTTGACTGTCTGATTTTTTTAACCAAAACAGTTAGTACTTTAGAGCAGTATTATCTTAGAATGACTGCTGTAAAATATCTTACACCTTTAAAAAGATGCAATCTTGTCCTACCAAAAGTGGTATAGGTATAAGATATAGACAACCCGCCTCATCATTTCAGCCATAGGGCGTCCACTTCTGAACATAGGCCTCTCCCAGTGACTTCTATGTTGATCGATTGGTAGCGACCTGCGTCCAGCGCCTTCCTGCTAGCTTTATGATATCGTCGGTCCACCTTGTGGGTGGACGCGAGGTTTTCCGGTACGCGGCCTCCACTCCAGAACCTTACTGCCCCATCGGCCGGCAGTTCTGCGTACTATGTGCCCCGACAACCTACCTACCTCTACAAAAGTACATTATGATGATCCCGTTGACACCTATTAGATACAAAACTCTAAAAACAGTCCATAGACGTTCATTCGTTTCTGACACCGATTGCTAGAAAAATAGGTACGATTCTTTGAAAATTATTCTTCAATAACATAATATACAATGGAGAGTCGCTTCTGCACTGCGGTATCTATTCTGTAGTTATATTGGTTTGCATCGATACTGGTTTGCTGTTCAATCATTCCGGAGACATAAAATTGTTCTACAAAACAGAGCGAACAAAACGTTATTTATAAAGAAACCGGCAAGGGTGAGCTGTATTTGTGAGATGGTTCTGTACGTGTCAGATCTGCTAAAGATGATCCTATATTGAACTGTCCCACCAAACTCATTGACAGGGGGGAGTCACCATATACAGGGTGGAATTTTGTAATGCCACTTGGAGGCAAAGTACTCTTAATATTGTAGATAGAAAATTATTTTCAGAGAAAACATTCCTTTATTTTTGAAAAGAAATAGAACTGCTTTTAAAGATTTCCAAAAATTTGCTTGCCACACCCGGGAATCGAACCAACGAAAAATCTGTTAAAAATTACACCCTGTATTATTTTATTACATCGATCGTTAGGGTTAAGTATAAAGATGAAATCTCTCTAACAAACTTGATAAATCAAATGAACGGAAAACCATGAAATCTTTAAACCATGAAATCTCATAATTAAAATAATTTTATTTTATGTCCAGAAAATTGTATGGTATGGTAGTAAATTTTCGAAAAAAAATTGAAAATCTTTGAGTGTAGTTCTCTTTCTTTTGAAAAATAAAGGAATATTTTCTTTCAGTAAAATTTTCTATCTACAATATTAAGAGGACTTTCCCTCCAGGTGGCATTACAAAATTCCACCCTGTATCGTTTCCAACATGGCAAAAATTGGAACTAGCGATCCGGTATTGACGGTGGTGCCTCGCTGTCAATGTCACGGGTAGGACAGTTACTGTTCAGTTGATTGGGTCTTTAGATATTTAATACATGGTGGGTTTTTCTTCTTCTCAGCACTAGAAAGAGCGATATACTAGTTACTAGTATATTTATTTATTCTTAAATGATATACAATTGGTTCAAAAGGCAAGCTTATTGCCCTTGGGTATTTATTATCTGTCAGTTAACCTATGAGCTAAACAGTGTAGAGTAGAAACGGAAAAGAGTCTTTATGCATAATCTAGTGGTTGTCGCACTCACGTAGGTAACCCTTTCAAGATGGTTCCTAGAGAGTACCAGCATCATGTTCTGTAGAACATGATATAGGTACACTCAGTAGGTGCCATTTTGGATCAATAAATTGTGTTAAATTATTATGGTGTTTAAATCAAATTATTTTCCATCTTCTTCTTTAATCTGCTGAACCTTGAATAGATGAAAAAAAGCTACCATGTGTACTAAAATAAATAAATAAGGGATGGAATTTTTAATGACCAGAAATATCATCCTAAGTACTGTAGCATATTTTACCGTTAGAATGTGTTGGCAACAATCTATAACTATAAAAGCGAAAGGACACTGACTGACAGACTCACTCACTCACCACGAAATCTCAGACACTACAAGTGCTAGGAGTCCTAAATTTTGCATGGGTTCCTTTTAGAACGTAGGTGCTCACTAAGACGGAATTTTGCAAAATTCAACCCCTAAGGGCTATATTTCACCGAGACATCATAGATGGCGGCGCATGAATGAATGAATGCAGCTTTGCGCAACCAAACGGACACCAGGTGAGTAACTCTCTATAGAGCTGTATACATTTTGTTGGTAGCCGGCGACTGGTTGCGCTGCCATGGTGTCCCGGTGAAATATAGCTCTTAGGGAGTAAAACGGCGTTCACGCGTACGAAGTCGCGGGCGGCTGTTTGTAACAATAAATAACAAACGATATTCGACGTCGAATAGTTATGTATTGCTTACATTAACCGTTTACGTAAAAATATTTCCCCAATACCTTTTGTTCCCGAACCCAACACGGGAATAAACAAGCCTTAGTTTACTTTAGAGAAGTTGATTAAATTTTAAATTGAAGTTTATTGTTGAACGAGTAAGTTTCCTGAGTGTTTGCGAACAAATAATAAAAAAACGGTCAATTGCGAGTTGGATCCGCGCACCTAGGGTTCCGCACGTTCTTGAGTTAAAAGGTAAATATTGACAGTGACAGATGGACAAAAATGTATCCTATAAGTGTCCCGTTTATTTCCTTTTGAATTACGGAACCCTAAAAATGAGAATGGATATGTAATAATGTCGTTGTAACTAAGTTTTGAGAACAATGATACTGAAGTAGTCTAATAACAGTTTTATAGTCTTCAGCTGTGTTGCTTTAGTGTTATTTGAACTTGAAGTTTTAGCGAAAAACGGTCAAGTGTAAGTCGGAGTAGAGCACTGAGGGTTCTGTATCTTTCAACTCACTCTGGCGTCACTTAAATATCTTAGAAAATATAGCCTCTTATAATAATTCTTCTTAGAAAATGATTTTTAAATAATCAGGTATATTATTTTAGAGCATTAGCGCATCGCATTTATTTAAAGCTTACCTAGAGGGGTTAATGGATATGTTAGTGTTTGGGAGACCAAGGTACTTATTTTGAAACAGAGGTGAGTTGAAACACAAACGAGATTTCAGAACTTAAAGGTGCCTTAAGTCACAAACGCGAATTGAGGGGTCAGCGTTGCAAGTGAATTATGACGTTGTAGTTTAATAACGGTTTTGTGTTCTAAGAAACTGGTGGTGTTTCCACTCAACCTAAATTTCAAAACACCTCGTTTTCCCTTATCCACAAAAGCACCTAACTTTTATAAAAAATTGGACAACAATGTCACTCTACTTATTATATTCTAAAGTGATCCTGATTCTTCGACCCTAAAAAGATCCTACCCTAAATGACTCTTTTCTAAGGTACCCTAAAAAGGGTTTTTGATAATAAAAAGCAACTTAAAGCCACTGGACTGGACTCCGATCCATCAAACTAATACACACTCCACCATAATATTTTAACAAAATATTCTTTGCAAAGACCCATTGGAACGAAAAGATAATCCCACTCCAACGTACGAGGATGGCCAATTTACATAGACCTCTATATTATGTAAAACATGTAAATAGACCAAAAATTAAGCAGCTCATGTTAAAATGGCGGCTGAAACCAAATAGGTTGTGATCACAGAGTTTGAAATGATTTCAAACAAATTTGATATTTTTGATCGGTGAGAATGATTTTCAATTAGATATTAAATGGGTTTTATTTCCGCATCACAAAAAAAGGATATTTTTATAAAATCCTGAAGGGATATTTTAAGAAAAACCTGATTGAATCGATAGAAACACTTTTTATGGGACACGTGTATTTTTCTTGCTGTAAAAGTCATATACTCAAAGTCAGAGTCAAAATTTCTTTATTTGTATAGACTATTTAAATAGTACTTACAAATCGTCAATATTCTGCTCTTAAGGAGCCTCTACAAACTAACCTACTAAAAGCTGTTCCTGAGAAATTTGACAACCGCTTTAAAATTAGCCCTGTTCAATCATACAACGCACTGCAGACAAGCGAGTAATGGTTTTCATGGTTTCAGATAACTTTTATTTTATTTTCAGAATCATCTTGTAAGCTTGGAAGTAAGTTTAAAGAAGTTCTGCTACCTGTTACTGCTAGACGTAAAAATAAAAGTTATCTGAAACCATGAAAACCATTACTCGCTTGTCTGCAGTCGGGTGAACGCCCCCGTTTATTTTCGACCCAAAACTTTCTCGACTGGAAAAGCTAAGTCTCACGAAACATTATCAATCGCTTTTAACTAATTAGTTAATTACCCTCTCTCATGCTGTGTCACGCGTCCCGAGTTAATTTTAACTGAGGGATTGTTAAACTTTAACGTTTGCGACTTCGATAGCAGGTCAACGTAAACAGGCGAATCATCAACGGATTGTGGACTTAGTTCCTTAATAATTAAGCTTCAAAATCAATTCAGGACAAAACATTTTGGTAGGCTGTTTTGGTAATGACTGTTTAGATTTATAGGAATTATTTAAACAACAAGAATCAGATCAGTTAAAGATTTTTTATTGAATTTGTTTTAACTATTTATATTAGTCTAGCGCTGAATTCAGTCAGTTCCTGAGGTATGGAAGCGGCAAATTCAAATTGTCAAATTATTTCACCTGTCATCTGCTTTGCAATGGAGGGAAGTCGAACCTTAACTTCGAACTCCTCCTATGTTCTTCTGATTAATTTCGTTGCGGGTCCAATGACAGTTTAACTTTCCCCCGAGATAAACATGACCTTCACTGGTTGGGTTTTATTGGCGGTCAAGCTGTAGATCCTGGCTACACAGGAGTTGCAGCGGTGGGAACGAGAGGTGGGAATAGTCCCGTACTACGTAAGGTTCCTCTTTCCACAGTATGCCATATTATGATAACAACAAGGTACAATAGAATGGTCCAAATTTACGTAGTCAGTGTCAAATTGTTTGTGACACCGAAAGTGGCCAAAAAATTGACAACACAAGACGTGTTGCGAACTTTTAGCTACTTTGGGTGTCGCGAACTATTTGACGCTGACTGTAGGTATAACGCCTGTATCACAAACATTACCGGCCGTTTGGCGTAGTGGTTCAGAACGGACTACTATGCCGAGAGGTCCCGGGTTCGATTCCCGGCCGGGCAGAAATTGAAATGATGAATTTTAATTTCTGTGACGGGTCTGGGTGTTACTATGTATAATATGTATGTATTTAAAAAAAAAGTATATAAGTAGTATATCCGTTAAGCTAGCACCCATAACACAAGCATATTAATTGCTTACTTTGGGGCTAGATGGCGCTGTGTGAGATTTTCCAAAGAAAGATGTTTATATTTACTATGAGGTCTCACAGTGTGCATGGACGCATAGGGTGAAATATGAACCAATCACAGAGCTCTATTCTGCTGCTGTGCGTTCAATTTACTGCTTCACTTAAGCAAGCATCGTTTGTGGATACGGGCGTTGGAATATTTGATATAAAATTAATTTAAGGACTAAAATGAGTTTATTGTACTGAATCTGCATACATTTTATTAAACCCATAACTTAGGATACACTATCTTTTGCAAACTTACAATTTGTCGTTTAAAAACTTTTCTAAACCTTAACATTTAAACCCACAATTTATAACCGTCTTATAAAGGAGAATGTATATAAACTTTTAAAAGTCAAAGTTTTAGATACGGTCAGAGCTTTTGCCTCAAAGAAAAAGCTCTTAGCTCACTCAAGCTTTCATATTAACTGATTGAGAGGGAAAATCCAATCAAAAGACAGAAGATGGACTTTATCGGGTTTTAGATCAAAGATATGGAAAGATAAAAATATCATTCTTCATTTGAGTTCTAATTATTGGAAGAAGTAAAATTTAGGAATTAGTATCTGACACTATGACAGCTTATTATGCTTTACACCAGCTTGTACCTTTCACAAACATTACTATGAGGTCTCTCAGTGCGCGTGAACGCACAGGGGACACACGAACCAATCACAGAGCTCTATTCAATGCTGTGCGTTCGATTCGCTGCTTCAATTAAGCAACCATCGTTTGTGAATACGAGCATAAGTATCAGTGTTTGCTCGCGGCTTCCGTCGCTTTAAACTTCCACCTGCTTATGGGATGACTTTTGGAAAATCAAAGTCAAAGTCAGTGACAGTTGCTGCCTCATACACCTTATTTAGATTCAATACAATAATAATACACTTACTTATTTTACCGTAAACGAACTACAGTCGCTGACATAGCCCGACGGATTAGCAAGCTGAAGTAGCAATGGGCAGGGCTAATAGTACGCATAACTGACGGCCGATGGGGCAGCAAGGTTCTGAAATGGAGGCCGCGTACCGGAAAACGCAGCGTGGGACGTCCACCCACAAGGTGGACCGACGACATCATAAAGGTAGCAGGAAAGCGCTGGACGAGGGCCGCTACCAACCGGGTAATATGGAAAGCATTGGGGGAGGCCTATGTTCAGCAGTGGACGTCCTGTGGCTGAGATGATGATGATTATTTTATACTTGCGTGATTTCGTACGCGTGGATTTTCGTAAAACCCGCTTTAGTGAGTACCTACGTTCTAAAAAGAACCCCCATGCAAAATTTGAGACTCCTAGCACTTGTAGTTTCTGAGATTTCGTGATGAGTGAGTCAGTCAGTCAGTGACCTTTCGCTTAATAGATGTAAGCGATAAATGAGTTACCCACTCAGCAGGTAAATAGTAATGAAGATCTGTTAAATAACATCTTATCTAGAACAATATAAATGTGTAACGTTACAAATGTGTTTATACAGTTCTAAGCTTTTGTACATGAATATTCAAAGGAATTTTGGGGTAGGGTCTTATTAACAGCGATTTTATATCCTTTCCTTGCTTATGATAATATTTGAAACGTGGGAATATGTAAATTTTTAAAATCCGCACGATATTAAAAACACCGATGAAAGGACCATGGTCTGAATCAGAAAGAACTTTTTGCAATGGGTCGATTTAAACTATGATAGGTAGTAAAAAAACAGTTCTCTATATCTATACTAATATTATAAATACGAAAGTAACTCTGTCTGTCTGTCTGTCTGTCTGTCTGTCTCGCTTTCACAGTTTTCACACCTAAACCACTGAACCGATTTTCATGAAATTTGTCATAGAGATAGTTTGAGTTCCGGGAAAGGACATAGAATAGTTTTTATCCCGGTTTATGAAACAGGGACGCGCGCGATAAAGTTTTTCTGTGACAGACAAAATTCCACGCGGGCGAAGCCGCGGGCGGAAAGCTAGTAAGTAATAAAGATAAAAAGTAGAGTATATTGTAGGGAAAAAATATTATTAGAACATACCTAGATACTATTCCTGTATCAGTTTGAATCGACCCATTACAAATAAATTTTCATTTACTAGAGCCCCTTTTACAGAGCCATTCGCATCGCTCCAAGTCCACAGCGCTAAAAGCCCCATTCACTGCTCTTGGGCGTTTCGCACCACGGTCCGAATTCCTCGTGGTGTGAAACGTAAAGACCCGGAAAATCGCTGCAACTGAGCCCCCACCCACTGAATAAGCCGGCCTTATCACGCATTCCGCCACTCGAGCTATTCAGGGCGCTTCTCATTAGCGGGATTAGATCCGATGGGTTATGTTGTTACATAATAATAATTCCGTGAATATGGTCGACGTGTGGACGGTTTATTACCTGTTATCAGCTTTGACCACCTAATCATGAACGTAGTTAAAAGGGTCAATGATCATTATGGTATCAAATGGTATGAGAAATATTTTCGGACCTCCAATGATAGGAATTGCAAAGTTATGTAAGAAAATGCGCACTTTCTTACATAACTTTACAATTCCTATCATTGGAGGTCCGAAAATATTTCTCATACCATTTGATACCATAATGATCATCCCAACTAATATTATAAATGCGAAAGTAACTCTGTCTGTCTGTCTGTCTGTCTGTCTGTTACGCTTTCCCGCTTAAACCTCGCAACCGATTTTGATGAAATTTGGCATAGAGATAGTTTAAGTCCCGGGAAAGAACATAGGATAGTTTTTATCCCGGTTTTTGAAACAGGGACGCGCGCGATAAAGTTTTTCTGTGACAGACAAAATTCCACGCGGGCGAAGCCGCGGGCGGAAAGCTAGTCTTAAATATTTTTTACAAACGTCAAAAATCTGTCAAACTCCCTAGAAAGGGCACCGGTTAACGTTATAGTAACCGTTAAAGTTAGGTGGTGCAACTCAGCCTAAGAGTTATATATCTACAGTTAAATCTCATTTTTTTTATAATTTCAAACAAACTTTGTAAACAAAGAGTAATTTACAAAGCTTATTTAAAATAAATTAACTCAAAGCGGAAAATACTATATTCGCAATTACATTTTGGGTCAATTTTATACTGAAGGTTTAAGTTGCCCAGATTGAATATTTACTACAAATTGATATGCCTATGTTTTATTTTTACCAACCTTTATTACCAGCATGGAGCAATTTTAATTATTGGTATGGACCTCAGCTAGTTCTTCATAAAAAAATAAAAACTACATATTTAAAAACACTTCTACTCAAATAATAGTAAATAAGTACTAGTATAGATAATCTGGGGCAGACAAGTTCTGGAGTATTGTAAGTAGTACTATTGAAATAGTCATTATTATTATTATTAAATAAAGAAAATTTTAAGTTTGACGACTTTGAGATTTGCTAAACTCAAGTAGCCAGGGCATATAGCTCGTAGAGCTGATGGCCGTTGGGGCAAAAAAATCTCAAGCGGCGACCACGAGTCGGAAGACGTAGTGTGGGCAGGCCTCCCACTATGTGGACCGACGATCTGGGGAAGGTCGCGGGAAGTATCTGAAAACTGGATGCAGGCAGCGTAGGACCGGTCGTTATAGAAACCGTGGGGGAGGCCTTTACCCAGCAGTGGACGTCATTTGGCTGAAACGAACGAACAAACTTAGCAACAAGTGATGCAGCGCAGTTTAGCATAGCCTATCTAGTTAAATCCTTTCGGAGGCTGTTGTTTGTAGTTGGGGGCGTAGTGTGCATTTAGGTTAAACGCATTTGATATTATTTAACTGCGTTAAAAATATAATGAAGATTTTAGTTCTTGAAATGTTTCCACTAGGGGCGCTGTATAAACCGTCATTCATCTTATGTCACTTTTTTACGCGGTCGATATCGAATGCTTTTGACATAAACACACACTACACCCCCTGAAATAATCGCATAAAATACTCTTTGAACTTACGGTGCAATACCGAGTCTATCGTTTGATCGATATTGATATCAAGCACGATAATTAAATAACATGCTCATCAGTGTACCTCAGTTAAAATTTGATTGTTTATCGCAAAATGGGCGATTAAACCACTAATCCACCTGATCGGTATTTAACATAATAGTTATTTAATCTGTGTTATTACGGGGTTGCCAGGCCAATGAGATAACCATCGCAATGAATTATTTCGTTGTCGTTTCAGCAGCGAATTACTAAATTGCGATGTTATCAAACGAAATTTAATGTTACGGGGGCGATTTCTTTTTGTATTTACAATAATTACAAGCAATTTATTTCCGCTTGCGTGAAATGAAATTGAGAATATTTTTTGACGTTTACGATGGTATAGCGCCCCTTGCGGTTAGTTTCAAAAACTATAAATTGTTACAGATTAAGGCTGGGTTGTACCATCTTATTTTAACTTTGACAAACGTCAAAAATCTGTCAAACTCCATACAAAAAGCACCGGTTATCGTTATATTCATTCAGGGACTGGNCGGACTTTAGACAGTTACCTTACCTAACAGACGTTAGGTTAGGTACTCGTGCCTCCTCGTAAAGTTTATTCAAGTCGTTATATGTGACAAATATAAAAAATTATTAAAAAGTTTTTTTTTGTTCATAAAAAAAACTATTTATCGTAATTTTGCTATTTGGACTTTGTTCTTTAGCAAACAAGTGATTCATTTGTAGCTCCAGATTTTTATTGTTATTTATTCTTAAAGTACACGCGGCTTAATGACTTTTGTTATGATTATTAGTAAATATTAAATACGAAAGAAGATTTTATTTTTTGTTTGTTTCCTTACCAAAATAAGTGGTACTAAATTCTAATATTGATTGTTGTGCATAAAAGTAGGTATATTAGATTAAAAAACCCCGTGTTTTTATTAAATTTCAACCGATTTCAGCAGTTTTCATTAAAAGACTCGAGACCCGAGAAAACTCGAGACTTTGGCCTCGAGAATTCTCGAAACTCGAGAAAAAAAATAAGTCGAGAAATCAGAAACCCTAGTGATTATACCACTAATCCACCTGATCGGTATTTAACATAATAGTTATTTAATCTGTGTTATTACGGGGTTGCCAGGCCAATGAGATAACCATCGCAATGAATTACTTCGTTGTCGTTTCAGCAGCGAATTACTCAATTGAGATGTTATCAAACGAAATTTAACCCTAGATAGCTAACGTTCATAGACTACCATGAAAAGCTAACCATTCGACTTTTTGACGAGTATATTTTATTTGCTTATTTTATTAAAATGGGTTTATATTTTAATTAGTTTTATTGTTTTATTTTAACTTTAGGGTATAAATTAAAAATAATTATTTGAAAAATAACATTTACTAAAGTTTTAATCTTATAAATCACTAATTTTAAATGACACCTATAATAAAGAGGCACTTAAACTTACAAAGACTAAATTAGGAACTTTTAAGTAGAAAACTTTTTTTTTTTGGGATTAGTTTCAAGAACACATATCAAGATTAGTAATAAATGACAAATGACTTAATTTTTTTTGGCGCAAGTTGGGCAAAAGTCAACCGAATGCTCCCCAAAAATAGGAGCTTTGCAACTGTTACATTGGTTCTTTGTCATACGCCTTTTTTATAGGAACACAAACTGCAGCTTTTTCTTTTCCTTACAGTGATATTTTCAGCTGTCAGAGAACTTCCAGAACCTGATGGGGTTGCAACTTGACCTTCACCTTGACCTTCACCGCGCTCTTTTCAAAATTTCCTCACAAATTTCATCAGTCATAAAGGAACGGAATATATCTAAAGGGCTTGTAATATTTTTGAGTAAACGACCTGGCCCTCTAGTCGTGCGGACGATATTTATTGCAGAGGTTCGAGATGAAGCATGGCCATAAAGGCCATGCTGACCACACATGACGATTTTTGCCTCGAATGTTAGCTTGAGTCAAATTTATAATAAGGTTAGACTCTGATAAAGTAGAATCTTCATGAGACTCGACAACTGGAAGAACTTCTGAAGGTGATCTTTCATGTACTTCATCATTGTCAGAAGGTTCATCGTGAATATCACTCTGCACGTCGTCGACCAATTAGTCGTCTTCATTTTCACTTCCAGAAGAACAATCCTCACCACAATAATCATTTTCTAATGCACGATTATTTCTTCGTCAGTGATAATCAACCTCGTAGCCATTTTTCACAATTTATGTAATAACTAAAAGAAATAAAAGCAAAATCAAAGCACAGCATAAAACATAACAAAGAAACAAAAGTTACATAAAAGCTAACTATTCGTCAAAATGACGAGCATGTACCCAATATCTCGTAAACAAAATTACTTACCGGCTAAACACGACCATCACACGGGGCAGTCTAGTGGTCACTAAGTTGGCGCGAAAGCACAAAACCGTGCGCACAATAATTAGAAAGATACAGGATGATATTTGTTACGTGGTCGTCATTTTGACGAACGTTAGCTATCTAGGGTAATGTTACGGAGGCGATTTCTTTTTGTATTTACAAGAATTACAAGCAATTTATTTCCGCTTGCGTGAAATGAGATTGAGAATATTTTTTGACGTTTACGATGGTATAGCGCCCCTTGCGGTTAGTTTCAAAAACTATAAATTGTTACAGATTAATGCTGGGTTGCACCATCTTACTTTAACTTGGACAAACGTCAAAAAAGTGTCAAATACCATACAAAAAGCACCGGTTATCGTTATATTTACCGTTAAAGTTAGGTGGTGCAACTCAGCCTAAGATGTGTATACCTTTCGCGCCCTGTCAACTAGGCGTGGCGTTTACGTGACAGTGCGGAAAAGTGTGCGTTGCAGCAGGCCTGTTCATCTCCGCGAGTTTACATTGAAAACAAAACACGCACCACGCACCTACAGGACACTATTCGACAAGGCCTCACATACAAGCGAACATTGACTGACGCACGCGTATTCTTGTGTATGATGGAAGAAAATAAAGAAAATGGTGTACTAAATACTGTGCAGTATTTAACTGCCTAAATAATAATAAAAACACAGAATGTACTTTTTTAAGTTGCCTCAAGACACTGGGAGGTAAATAGGTAAGCTTCGGCGCAGTGCCGATCACTGACGTTTGTCAACAAAATGAAAACACGTGTAAATTAAATTATTTAGTGCGATGGCCAAGTCAATATATTTATGTAAAACGTTAAAGATTTCCTGGCCTGGACTTGGTATTACATGGATCTCACAACTTTTTACCGTAGAACAACTGAGTTGCGAGACTTGGTTTTTTGACAAGTATTGTTTTTGATGGGATTGTTAATGACATTGAGCATACATTTGTTTAAATACCTTCGCGAAGTAAAACTTCTGTACGTAGTCATCATCATCATTTCAGCCATAGGACGTCCACTGCTGAACATAGGCCTCCCCCAATGCTTTCCATGTTGATCGATTGGCAGCGGTCTGCGTCCAGCGCTTCCCTGCTACCTTTACGATGTCGTCGGTCCACCTTGTAGGTGGACGTCCCACGCTGCGTTTTCCGGCTGTACGTAGTACTTATTATTATTCTGTGGTTGCAGTATGAAGTTTAGAAATAATACTGACCGCCTCGAGTTGATACGGTCACGATCCCTTTCCGGGTTGATAACTACGTCCTTTAGTCTCAATCTTGCAAAGATATCAAGTTTCTTTCAGCTTCCTATGTATTTCTGAGGATATGAGAGCTACAGTTACATACCCTTAGATATCAAGTTACGTGCTTCCCAGTTCCGTATCGAATTATTTCTGAAAATATTGGGAGCTTTACAAGAGCTTTTTCAGGATGTGCGCCGTGATAAAATTTTATCGATAATTTTAGACACAAACGTACAATCGATAAAGCCTTGTTAGTATAGTTACTTTGCTTAAACGTACATAATTCTTATTGGAATTTACTAAGATTTCTCTACCTAGAAGTAGGTAGAAAGAGAATTAGTAGTGATGGGGTGGGAGCGGCACGCAAGGATGTTTTTGTGACGGTCAATCATTAAGCGGGACTATTCCCACCTCTCGTTCCCACCACTGCAACTCCTGTGTAGCCAGGATCTACAGCTTGACCGCCATAAAAACCCAACCAATGAAGGTCAAGTTTGACCCGGGGGAAAGTTTGTCATTGGACCCGCAACGAAATTAATCAGAAGAACATAGGAGGAGTTCGAAATTAAGGTCAATCATTAGCAAAACTTCAAATTTTTATGCTCTGTCTCATAATAATAAATATATCAATGTCCCCCCATACCTCAGGACTGACTCCGTTAAGTGCTATACTAATAACATAACGACATTTTCAAGTAAACATTAAAGCCAATTAAAGTCCTTTTCAAATAGAAATTCCATATTAATAAGACCACAAAAGATTCGAAATTTCACGACAGTCGCATGCATTTAAACGACCTAATATAACCCACTCTGTATAACCTTATACATAACCCTAATATAAATTGCGATACTTTCTGCGTAGAGTATGCAGAGTGAGTAACCAAATAATAATATTTGAATTCGTGCGAGTATTTGCTTGACACCGTTTCAACACAAAATACGTGCAAGTAGTAGGCCCACTTCAATTGAGAAGTTGTCACTGTTAAAGATCGTTTCATCCACGAAGACGCGCCCCACCATTCTTCCGCTCATGTTTGAGTGTTATCGGTACACGCTAAATCATCCATGAGTGCACACGCACACTACAATAATGACGCTCGGATTTCTCGGATCAAACTCCCTGCAACCCGCGCTTCCCTCGACCAAAAATTGGTGGGGCGCGTCTTTGTAGATGAAAATGATCTAAATTGGTAATTTTTGTGTACAACTTCTCAGAAAAAAATTTTTCATTTTTACCCTGTAAAGCCTAAATTTAATAGACGATTAAACAAATTCTAAGTAGTTAATAATTTTCAAAGTTATATTTAACTAACTGTAAATGCATGATTCCATGCATATCAATATTATTATTATATATAAGAGTTTGTTTGTTTGTGTTTAGTTGAATAATTTCAGGAACCGGTCCGATTTCAAATAATATTTTTATGTTAGATAGCCATAGAGAGGAGCACTCTATAGACTCGATATTACGATATCAGTTGATGATGATTACAAAAATCTAATTTACTTGTAAAAGCCTGATACTTACATTTATTTTAGGATGAGCTTACTGAACCTCTATAATTTTGTATTTCGGAAAGAAGCTTCAGTGTGGCACATAGATTCTATCAACTTAACGCGTATTCGTTCATATGTCCTTGTTTATAAGGTGCAAAATTGCGTAAATAGACAATGTCAGAACCACCAAAAACGCAAATATAGGGAAGCCTCCTGAAATATGATAATATGTTGTTGTTGTGTAAACTTTGGTTTCCAGGTCTTTAAAGATTACAGTACTACAAGCCGGAAGACGTAGTGTGGGCTACTCCCGCTAGATGGACCGACGATCTGGTGAAGTCGCGTGAAGTACAGTTAGCATCACATAGTTTGTGACACGCAAATTGGCCAATAGAAATCAGAGTAAAATAAGACCAGGATCAGGGGAAAATATCAGACTGTTCAAGTGGGGATTCTTGGATGGCTGGAAAATTAATTATGTACCCAGTGGAAGTTCCCCAGTCCATGAAGCACACGATGTCGTGCCCTGCGTGCCCAAACAACTGCACGCAGGAAGATTTAATGAAGGCTACTGACAACGCCACTCTTGTAGCAGAGTTTTTGGGCTCACACTGTATAGGTTTGTTGTCGACACAACAAAAAGAAGGGGAAAAATGGGGCATTTCCCAACCCAACTCAATTTATTTAAGTAACTTTTACTTCACAAATAAGTTGAAAATATGTTTTTTCTTAGAAAAATCATTTAATGTAGACTCAACGCGACTCTTGCTGTCAATTTGGATGATGGACGTTGTAGTTCACAGACACAACATCGTGTTATTACAACGCGCGTCGTGACACAAATTGACACGATGACACAATGTTATGTTGATTGAATTTGCATCTGACATGTTTGGGTGTAGCTATTGAATTACGTTGAATTCTTATTACTGGAAAAGACTTAAATCTGAGCACAGACTTTTATGATATTATACTCTCGTTCCCACCGCTGCAACTCCTGTGTAGCCAGGATCTACAGCTTGACCGCCAATAAAAACCCAACCAGTGAAAATGAAGTTTGTCCCGGTTAAAAGTTAAACTGTCGTTGAACTCGCAACGAAATTAATCAGAAGAACATAGGAGCTCGAAGTTAAGGTTTAACTTAGCAAAATCTACATTTCCTAAGCTCCACTTCTATATAACAAGTACTTTTATATCTACTGAAAGCCTTGAAATGTGTGTAACTCGAGATAGAAAACACATCAATTGAAGACTAACATTTGCCCACACGACTAGGGCTCTGATTTGGGTGCCCAAGTGACGAGGGTCCGCGGTGACCTTAGAAACTAGACTTCGCCTGTTCGAAGATTCGTTCTTTTATGAATAACAAAATAACAATGACACATGACTTGGTTATTAAAACTAGGAAAAAGAGGGATAGTAAGAAAATATTGAGTATTGAGTATTGAGTATATTGTTAAAAAAACTTTGAATATTTTTTTCGTTCCTTGTGCTTACCATGAGTTTACGTTTAAATTAATAGGATTAATTTTAAAATACCAGTACCAATTCAGTACAATAATGCTCGTTTTCACCATCAAACCGTAGTTATAAGTGACCCTAGGAAAACAAAATGCCTGATATAAGTATTATCATAAGGATCACTTAAAAATTAGGGATTGATGGTGAAAAGTCCCTAATAAACTTTAGTAAATCATCGCTCTCTTTCCTACCTTACACTGCAGAAAAGGACGGGTTGAATAGAACGCTGTAAGCACTCTTCACAATAATTGTGAATGAGGTTACATTTAATTACAGCCTCAAGGAAATTCTTACACGAGTTACACAGTCTCTATGTAAAGGAAGGGATAAAGGAATGGGATATTCAAAAACATGTGTTAACTAGCTTCAGGGCGCGGTTTCGATTGAGATGAATAAAATTTTCTTGATAAAATAAAGGACAATTTATTACATTTGTTGTTAAATAAAAAAAATAGCCAAGTGCTCTCTAGTGCTAATAGTTTCCAAGCAAAACCTCGGACAGACAGACAGACAGACATATCGAAACTATATTGATTTCCTTTTAGGCTGACATCGGTGACCTACGTCAGCGGCGCGCACGACGATTACACACAATTTCTATGTAATCATCTGCCGCTGTGGCGACGGCGTTGCAGTGCGGTGCTTCATAGAACATTGTGTTTATTCATACGCTCGACCGATGTACGCGACCGACGTCAGCGTAAGAGGAAATCAAGCCTAAGGGTTCCTTGTCAGGACTACGGCACCCTAAAAATGTAGCAGGAAGGCGCTGGATGCAGGCCGCTACCAACCGACCAGTACTGAAATCGTTGGGGGAGGCTTAAGTTCAGCAGTGGACGTCCTATGGCTGAAATGATGATGATGATGATCATCATCAAATGAACCTTTCAAATGATTAAACACTTTCAAATAAATACACAAACTCACCAAAATTCTCACTCTCTATCTTTTTTAACATTAAATAATTAGTAATTATAATAGACAGTCTTGGGTTTCATGAATATAATAAGATTAAGTAACTAATTGAAAATAATCGTTTTGCAAAATAGATTCTTATTTTAGCCCTAAAATTAAATTAACAACCACAAAAAAGTCTCAAAATCTTTAAAAGTTCCTAATCGTCTTTTAATTTAACCGGGACAATAAATTACAAAGCAAGAAACACAATTAATATTGTAAAAAAGATTCTGTATAGGACCTAACAATGAAAGTTCAGGAATAAGAGCTTATACAATAAGCCTATTAAATTAAAATACCGCGTAATTGGTCTAAATTATTACGGTCACGTTGAGATATTTTTAATTTTCTTATAGGGTTTCCTTTTATGGTTTAAGTCTTTTCCAGGTATCTTTTTCTCGTTAAAGCCTGTTTAAATTAATTAAATTATGTACCTAACGCAAAAGTTTAAAATTAATAACTGCAATTTCTTTTTATTTGAGGATTTACTTAAGTTAATTTACTTTGGTAAGTATGTTTTAAGCGTTGTCTGGTACCCATAGGACGAGCTTTGCTTAGTTTTGAACTCGATAGCTCAGTTTCAAATGTCCAAGAATGTTTTTTTTATAAGTTTCATCAGCCTATCTAAGACCACTGGATAAGTCAAGCAAGCTACACATTGTAGCATCTTAGATAGTACATACATACATTTTCGTAGTAAAATAGCTTCTATTATAACAATAACAATATTTTTTATACTTTTACACAAACTTTGACAATGGAATCACCCTTTAGGCATAAGGTGTACGCACTGTACGCCTATGTTAGGTGATACCGATATGTAGGTAGGTAAGTATTGTGTGTGTGTGTGTGTGTGTGTGTGTGTGTGTGTACGTTTAAGGATGTAAGTACGAATGTGAATGTGTAAAAGTATATGTTTTTTTTCATTTATTTACCAAATAAAAAGAATTACAGACAAAATTTGTTTTGACAGAATTCAGGAAACCACTAAGGTTTGTGTTGATGTGTGTTTGTATGGTGTGTAATGTGTAAGACGATTATAATGATGTTAAAATACATAAGTTCGTCCGATTTCGTCCGACCGTCCCGTTCGCGTAAGTCACGTTCTGCGACGCTCCGTTAAATAAATTCAGTTTTCGCGTTAGCGCCTGGTTTTTGTTGTGGACTTAAGTGTTATCAGTATCTGAACTTGAAGTGGTACTCATCTGCCTACAAGAATATAGTGCAAATAAACCAAACAGTGTGTAATACATCAATATCTTGGTTGCAACAAGCGGTCGTGAATATTTTTCTACCGTCCAAGCGCTTATCTAGTAACTGACCTACCACAAAGTAGTGAACGCGATTTCGTCGATGCAGAGGCGGCACAAGACTGGAGTGCCATACTAATCAATAAATTATTCGTGACGTGAGGCGGCATTAACTAGCAATTATCGCTTAACATCATGAGTTCGTGTAACGGATGTCACCGCATCGTCAGCGTTACGGAGAAAATTACTTGTTCAGCGTGCTCGAATGTTTATCACTACGCATGCGTGAGTTATTCAAAGGAAAACTATAATAAACTTTCTAACAAGACAAAAAGTGCATGGAAATGTCCCGAGTGTAAGTTACCACGATCAAAAGGCGATAACAGCAATACTCCTGTTAAAGAGGACGCGGCAGTCGTCGATGAACCCCTCCAGTTAGATTCATTGGATTCTCGATTTAAACAGCTCGAGTCTTCTATTGTATCAAGACTGCAGAATTTTTTCCACTCCAAAATCGAGGCGTTGCACAACGACGTTAAGTCTATCCCAGAACTGGTAAAGTCCATAGAATTTTTGTCCGGAGCTTACGACGAGATGAAGTCGGAGATGTCAAGACTGAAGACTGAAACATCTGTGCTCCGTGATCAGAATACCAGGCTCAGTGAAAACGTCAAGGAACTAAGTCATAAATTGGCAGTAATCGAACAGCAGGCCCGTGAATGCAACCTCGAGATTCAGTGTTTGCCGGAAAACCCAAAGGAAAATCTTTTGAGTACGGTCTTGCAACTAGGTAAAGTATCATCTTGCCCATTAGAAGAAAAGGACATATTATCATGCACTAGAGTTGCTAGGTTGAACCCTAAGTCAACAAGGCCCAAATCCGTCATTGTTAAGCTGCCGTCGACCCGTGTACGAGACAACTTGCTTGCTGCTTGTTTAAATTACAATAAATCCCACCCTAAGGAAAAATTACACAGTTCTTTGCTGGGCTATGGAGGAGACAGAAAGCAGATCTATGTGTGTGAACACCTATCTCCAAGCAACAGATCCCTACATGCCCAGGCTCGTCAATTCAGAAAGGACAACGATTACAAATATCTTTGGGTCCGCAATGGCCGCATATTGATGAGAAAGGACGACCAATCTCCCGTACTGTGGGTTCGCGACACCGAGGCACTACAGGCGCTGTTAAAATAGGGTCTTCATCTTTTCCCTCTTTTTCTTTTTAATATAAGTTCTGTACATTGTCAGGCTTAAAAGAGTTAAGTATTTATTATCAAAACGTTAGGAGTATACGTGGTAAATTGCATAATTTGTATGTATCTAGTCTTAACTACGGTTATGACATCATAATACTCACAGAGACATGGCTGAACGGCGGTGTATTTGATGCCGAAATACTTAACGATAACTATCGTATATACCGCAGAGATCGCGCAACCACGGCGTCTGCCAAGAGCGATGGTGGTGGAGTCCTGGCGGCTGTGTCCAAGCGTCTTCAATCGCGTCGACTGTCCCACTTAGAAGGTCCCGGCGAAGATTTGTGGATATCCGTTACGGATTCTAAAAGTCCCTCTGACACACTTATTATATGTGCTATATACTTGCCACCGCCCGTTAGCATAGACAAACTTGATTCTCAGCTCAACGTTGTTATGGACGGTATTAGTTCCTTGCCAAATACCGAAAATTTACTAATTGTCGGCGATTTTAATCTGGGAAACGTTGAGTGGATTCCTATCAAGAACCATATGCGAGCCTCTTCAGCCATGTCTCTGCAATCTAAAAACTGTACTGTCTCCCATCTACTGTCGGATTTCATGTCTTTACACAATTTGACACAATTTAACAATATTCGTAATCAAAATAACAAGATGCTTGATCTGGTGCTTTATAACAACAATCTTATAAATGTCAAAAATATCATCCACCCACTTGTAGCTCCTGATTCGCATCACCCAGCCATTGTAATTTCAATCCCTTTCTCAACGTGCCAGTTTTTGAAAAAAAATAACTCAAGTAAATATAATTTCATGTTGGCAAACTATTCTGCAATCAATAATGATCTGAACTGCATAGATTGGGAACTTGAATTTGGAAAAGCCAATTCTATCGACGACATGGTGGATATCTTCTATGAATTAGTAAACTCAACCATAGAAAGGCACGTCCCTAAGCTGTCTTGTCGTTCAACCAAGTACCCGTCTTGGTACTCGAAGAATCTCATTAGGTTGTTGAAGGAGAAGGATAAATTAAGGAAAAGGGTCAAACGGTATGGCAACCCCGTTGATATATTTGATTTCGAACAGGCNCAATAAGTAATTGAAAGAAAAAAATTCTATAAAAAATTAAAAAAAAATCTCAAAAATTTTTTGACCTCTTTTTTGTCGATAAAAATAGGTCTTGTTTCATCTATTTTCATATGTACACTTTAACGTGACTCACACTGTATTTATATCATATGCGACCTCAACTGTCAATCCACAACGAAAAAGAAAATAAATGAAAATTATAATATTTATGCATAATTGGACCGTGTTTGTGTGTGTGTGTGTGTGTGTGTGTGTGTGTGTGTGTGTGTGTGTGTGTATGTGTGTGTGTGCGTGCGTGCGCGAACGTACTTTGTTGTATACATACAGGGTGGAAACGTTAAGTGATCTCACTCGATTATTTCTAAACTATACAAGATATCGAAAAACTGATTACTGATTCTGAAAGTGCTTCACAAGCTCTTTCAAACGGTACAAATAATAGGTTACATAATAAACTGGATCTATCCGAAAATTAAATGTTTTCAGACTCCATACTAAATGTATGCCAGTCTAACAAAATTAGAAGTATTAATTTTTTTATTAAACAATAAACACTTAAAATGAACTCGTAAATTGCATTCTTATTTAAAATTATTCATGGAAAACATTGGTTTTAGGCTTTACTTGCTATAATATTATCAAGACATGAGTGCCATGACTGTGGCTGTACTAAATGTATGAAAGCTGGAAACATTGAATTTTAGGATGGATCCAGTTAATTTTGTGTTAACCTATTATTGGTATCGTTGGATAGAGCTCGTGAAGCACTTTCAGGATCAGTAACCAGTTTTT
Organism: Ostrinia furnacalis; assembly: GCF_004193835.3. Classification (NCBI taxonomy): domain Eukaryota; kingdom Metazoa; phylum Arthropoda; class Insecta; order Lepidoptera; family Crambidae; genus Ostrinia; species Ostrinia furnacalis. Next base: position 47,305 of record NW_021132634.1, on the reverse strand, counting down.
GAATATCTTGTATAGTTTTTAATATTATGTGGTTTTACTAAATGTATGGAAGCTGAAAACAATTAATTTTCGGATAGATCCAGTTAATTCTGTAACCTATTATTGGTACCGTTGGATAGAGCTCGTGAAGCACTTTCAGGATCAGTAACCAGTTTTTCGATATCTTGTATAGTTTAGAAATAATCGAATGAGATCACTTATCGTTTCCACCCTGTATAGGTAAGAAGGTAAGATAATATATTTAAATGTCTGGCCATATTAAGCACAGAATCCGGCTTTTGTGTTTTTGGACCTGGCAACCCTACCGGACCTACAGCTCTGTCAGATATTTATTTATTTAAAAGGACATAAAAGACAGCGTATAAAATGAAGCCTTTCGCTTCCTTTGTGTGTGACAAAGAACACGTTTGGTCCCTAAGGTTTTTACGATTGAAAATGGATTGTAATCGGATTTAGATGAGAACGAGAGAAACGTAGATGTGTATCTTGATGAATAAATATTGAGTTTGGAATACAAAGAGCTTCTTGAAATTAGGTAGTCAGTCTTACAACACACGAAAGTCCCACAATTTACAAGAGCCCAAAGGAGGAATCAAAATTAGGTGTGATTAAGGTCAAATACCTGATTTGTTCTGCATTAAAAATATATTATTAGGTAACTATCCAAACACTTCCCAGGTGTCCACTGCCTCCTGTAATACAGTTTGGTCTCCAATGAAACCCATCCAGGGAAGGTTGAATAGTCCCGAGGGTTAGGTGACAGTCTCGAAACCCGTAACGAATATAATCAGAATAATAAACGAAAAAAAATCGTTAAATAATCAGAAGAATATGGGAACAATAAGGAATATACTTACCTAATGCCGACTTCTCTCTGTCGCGGAAAAGGTATTAAAACCTAATATTTATTTTGAATCTCTTCTACACTTTTCCGTTCACCAGATCAACGTCCGTATAGGAAACTGATACGCGCGATTGTATGCAAACTGCGTAGTTTGAAAGGAGACTATTGTGTATTCTTGAAAACGTCGACAAATGGGGACAGAACGTTATGTAAAATATATTAAGAATTAAGCATTAAAATACAGTGTGTATTAATTTTATACTCTATATATGAAAATATGTTTGTTTTAAGCCTGTATAGGTAGTGAAAAATTGGAACTTCCTATTAAGCAACTTTTTGTTTGTGAAGCTCATTAAATTACCTAATTAATTTAAAAGCTTAGATACTTTAACAGATTTTTCTAGATTTTATTACATACAAATACATACAGCCATATTTTAATACATGTAGCAACAAGCCTACCTATTATTAATTTAATAAAAAGAGTTTAGTTCAGTATAAAAGCTAATAATTAGCTTTATGTCACAAAGATCAAAGTTCTGTAAACATTCATGTTACAAAAGGTTACACAAACTTCACTGATGACTAAAACTAATAAATTATCATAAAACCAGAATCCTATCACGATCGCCGAAAAATTCGCTTGGAACGCCGAAAATTCGTTCAAATCGCCGACACGTGACGTCACCTTGATGGATGCGTCGAAATAGAAATTGAGTCAGTAGTCCCATCACTTTAAAAAAAAATTCATTCATTACTCAATTGATGTACTTTTTATGAGCTGTTAAAATGCGATTCTCCCTTAATTTTTTTTTTGAAAATTCAATGTAACTAGGTATGTCTCTGTAAATTAATATTGTTGTCAAAGCTACTAAATATTTTACGGTTATTTGAGAGCTCATTGATATCAGGGCTATAGTTACGTTCTCTAAGAAAAGTTTTATGTTGGTGTTCGGGATTCTTATAGATATCTACTCGATGAAGGAGACACTGTTTCGTGTTTCAAACGGTTTACTACTTGTTAAAAAGGAAATACATTAAATTGCGTAGTTTCTCTGATGGTGAACGATGCAAAAACCAAAAAAGATGTGACAGGCGCGCGCGGGGGCCCAGCGGGCGCGGGCGGTGGGGTACGCGGCGTAGTGATGTTCTTGTGAACAGTTGGATTATTGGTTGGTNGAACAGGCGAGGTCTAGGTGTCATCTGTTAATTAAAAAATGTTACAATGAGTATATGAGTAGAATTGAAAAGTCTATTAGTAATAACGACATGAAGGCCTTTTGGGGATTTATAAAAAACAAGCGTAAGAATACCGAGTCAATACCCAATGTAATGCATTTAGGTAACGATAAGTATGACGAGCCTCTATCAATTTGCAATGCTTTTGCTAAGCATTTCTCATCTGTCTTCGTACATAACAACCTGGGTTCTCCATTACCTGGCAATTCTCAGGATGACACTCTCTCTACTGATGCTATGCTCAGCCACATTTACCTGTCTGTTGATTGTGTAGAAAAGGCATTGNTGCTCTCTGATAAATATGTACCTACTTTTTTTAATAAAAAAAGTATTGTGAATAACCTGAAATACTTTTTTTTATCTTGAACTCCAAATAGGGTTGCCAGGTCCAAAATCACAAAAGCCGGACTTCGTGTTTCATTTGGCCGGACATTTTACCCTAAAAGCCGGACATGNGCAATTAGTGTCAGCTCATGAGTGAGTACTATTATCATCGGTTGCTAACCAACATCCTGATGCGTGCGCTTCATATGATTCTGTGGCTCGACTTTCGCCTGGCGCGGCAACCAAATAAAAAGCCTAACAAAAGCCGGACAGGCCGGACAAGGCAATATTTGGCCGGACAAGACCCTAAAAAGCCAAACATGTCCGGCTAAAGCCGGACGCCTGGCAACCCTAACTCCAAACGATCGTTTACCAATAACTTTACAAGCAATTTCTCATATTTCATAGATGTAACATGGAGGGAGACTTCTTTAAATGTGTCTTGGCTATGGGAGGGACACATTATGGAGTGCGCTTGAAATATGTTCTTAAAGGGGAAGTGTTATTTATGATGTGAATACACAAACAGATATTTAGGAACTATTTTTTCAATTTAGGGCGACAGTATATTGAGTTATCACTGCAGAATGAAATAAGTACTGTTTTTCAACAAAGATGTACAGTCTGATGCCCTGTAGAATCGATGTTATAATATAAAAAGCTTTTGTTGCGTAACTTAACTAGTTTTTAATAACTATGTTGTTGTTTAGTTTGTTATAACCGTGTCAAAGACATCGGATTAAGATGTTTTTTGGCATTTAATGAATAAACATCAAACTGCTAAACGATTGAAAACACAATGAAAACAATAGTAAATAATAAAATATTACCCTACACAATTTATGCGTATGAGACTTAGGGGAAAAGATTTTTCTGTCAAATCCCAAGCACTTCCAGGGTACTAATTAGTATTAGACCGGCTAAACAAGCGTGAGCAGCATGCGGTGTTAATTGTTACGGCGCCCCCGGGAAGGAAGGAGGTGCAATAGTACCTCCGTAGTTCGTAACCTAAGGCTCTGACATTACAGGAGGTAGATAGAGAAACTATTTAATTAAGACGATGGCAAATACAATGGGAATAATGACCAAATATCCCTAAACAGTCATAGGAATAAGGATTAAAGGGGAGATTTTGAAAGATTTTTCCTTCTAATCTCAAGCACTTTCAGGGTACTAATTAGAGCGGCTAAACAAGCGTGAGCAGCACGCGGTGTTAATTGTTACGGCGCCCCCGGGAAGGAAGGAGGTGCAATAGTACCTCCATAGTTCGTAACCTAAGGCTCTGACATTACAGGAGGTAGATAGAGAAACTATTTAATTTAGACGATGGAAAATTTGCAATGCTTTTGCTAAGCATTTCTCATCTGTCTTCGTACATAACAACCTGGGTTCTCCATTACCTGGCAATTCTCAGGATGACACTCTCTCTACTGATGCTATGCTCAGCCACATTTACCTGTCTGTTGATTGTGTAGAAAAGGCATTGAAGAGATTGGATCCAAAAAAGGGGGCGGGACCAGATGTNAGGCATTGAGGAGATTGGATCCAAAAAAGGGGGCGGGACCAGATGGTATACCGGCAGTGTTCCTTAGCAACTGCATCTCTGGTCTGTCCTGTCCGCTCAGTATTCTATTCAACCACTCTCTTTCTACTGGGACGTATCCTCTGCGTTGGAAAACTGCTAATGTACTACCGATACCTAAAGCCGGAGACTCGAGTGACGTGCGTAATTATCGGCCTATATCTTTATTATGTCATTTTTCTAAGATATTCATTGGTCTGTCCACATTTTTCAAGACTCTTTAGATCATTTCTAGTTCCTCAACAACACGGTTTTCGACACAAATTGTCCACGGTCACTAATCTTTCTTGCTACGTTTCTGATCTATCTGATGAACTCGATCATGGACTTCAGGTTGACGCTGTGTACACGGACATAAGTAAAGCGTTCGACAGGGTCAATCATTCAATACTGCTTGAAAAATTAAAGACCGCTGGTGTGCATGGTACTCTGTTGGATTGTTTATTTATTTNTCTGTTGGATTGGTGTAACTCCTATTTGATGGACAGGTCTCAGAGGGTAGTTGTGTGCGGTTACGAGTCCGCTTTATTTGGTGTCCCCTCTGGAGTACCTCAAGGATCCCATTTGGGCCCTATTTTCTTTTTAGTGTTTATCAACGACTTGACAGAAGTTATTCTAAATTCCAAATTTCTCCTTTTTGCAGATGATTTAAAATTATACAAAACGGTCAAAAATGCTAATGACTCACTATTATTGCAAAAGGATCTTGATAATATTGTTGTGTGGTCTCAGACCAATATGCTTCATTTTAATTCGGATAAATGCAAGCATATAAAGTTTACTCGAAAACGTTTACCTCTAAATACTTCGTATGTCATGAACTCCATAACTCTGGAAGAGGTTCCTTTAATGCGCGACTTAGGGATCATCTTAGATAGTAAGCTGTCTTTCACATTTCACTTCGACAATATTGTATCTAAAAGTCTTAAGCTCCTGGGTTTTATTTGGCGAAACTGTAAATCGTTCAGGAATGCTGAACCTTTAAAAAGTACCTATTGTGCATTAGTACGAAGCTCACTGGAATATTGTTCTAGTATCTGGAATCCTATGTACAAATGTCACANAACTAGGCTACGCTACGATGCTGTCAGACTATAACAATACTGAATTCCTAACAAAGCACCCACGTTTACTGAAAATAAATCGAGTTATTTTTCGATAAATAATCAGTTGGCAGATTGACACATAAAACTTTTACTTAGGGACCAACATTGAGACCAACGTGGAAAGAAATCAGACTTGTGTTACTGAACAATTACAAAAGTCTGACTTCTTTCCGACTTACATTACAAAACTGTCTCTCTATTTTTGTTCTGCTTATTTATAGTTTGACATCAATGCCGTTTATTTAACTTTATTAATTAAGCGAAAAGTTCTTGTATCAGCAGTAGACCACACCCTGTACGTATGTCACAATAATGCCGTTTAACGATTCAAAGCAAAATAACGAGTCCCGTCTGCTAAACAAATGATAAGCATACATCTCCATTGCAAAAATATGAAGCATCCGCGCGTGGGATAGCAGGGGGATTACCCCTCCCCCATTAATCCTGGAAACTTAAACATGACATAATGACGGATGAGAAAGGAAACGCTTCGGGTATATGCGACAGAACAATGTTTACTTGTCGCGAGTTAACTAAGAACTGAGTGGATGTTAATTAATGACGGTGTGCTGGCTCGTTGCAGAGCATCCTTTCGGTTCAGACAGGTGGAAATCGCGTGATATACTGTAAAATGTAGAGATAGAGTATATTCCAGTATATTCTAATTTATGTTATAAGGGTCTCTTTTCCAAAGATGTTGGTTTCTATAAAATAAATAAATAAATAAAGATTTATTATTGTTCACAATGCAGTTCTACATAACTAGATGCCCTCAGATGGAGAATGTTTTGTGAAGCTTTCATGATAGGAAAATAAACCTAATACGAAATATTTAACCTTTTTTAGCCCGAAATTTTCTGTTCTGTTTCACTTAATATCGAATTCAAAACGTAATTCGTGATATTTATCGCTTGCATAATAACAACCTAGATTGTTTATGGTTGATGATCACATGCAATACTGAAAATGTACTGCAATAACTTATTTACGCTATGTAGGAGTTTTGGTCTCCTTCACAAACCAATAAAAGCGATTTAACTCTCCCACATTTAGGTAATCTGGTAATAGCCATTTACAAGTCAAATAAAAATATAAATCAACACGCCATCCGAGACTCGTAACACGTTAAAAATTCACCAACTTAAACCACATCATTAGGGCTTAATACGGCGTGTTAAACAACGTTTAAAGCCGCGAACCCCGCCGGGCCGTTTTGGCGGGAGCGTAGAGTAAACAAAATGGCGGCCATACAAAATGGCGGACTCCCCGGGGAGCTAACGCTGCACTTAATAATGTACAGAAGCCGGATGTGCGGGCTGCCCGCATTAATATGGAAATATTCTATTTCATACACAACAGCCGGACCGCGATTTTTTTATTTCAATTCGTCCAAGGGGCTCCGTTCCGGTGGCTAACGAGTTTTTGGATAATGTAATTACTGTTTAATAATTCTCAAAGGCAACATCACGGCTTTAGCAAATGTATGTGTGGTTCTTGTTTGTTTATTTATGATGCAATGTCTTATTAGGTTAATTTATGCCACATCAGAAATATTCATATTATGTAAATAAAAACCCTTTTGGAAGTGAAAAGAACCTTTGTTCAACATCAAAAGTAGTGCATACTTCCATCTAAAAAGTAGAAATATAATATAAACAATGAAAATTCCTTTCCACTACTTCTTTGTAGGTCGGTGGTGCCCTTTCAGGCAATTGGCGCGGAAATAGTTAGCAGTTACGCGTCGGCAACGCTATTACGCTGTAATTACGATAAAGCAGTTAATTTCAACTTAACAGCGTAGTTCGCAGTTCACGGCCAATCTTGGGCCAGCCTTGACACTTACATTTGCAGGGCATAGGGTAAGGGGTACAGTTAGGAGTCTATTTACTAGAAGATATACATCACAGTTCAACAGGTGGCATGATAAGTGGAAACTTAAACAAGCATGGCGTTAGGAATTAATAAATCATTCAAGTTTTTAGACATGAGAACTTAACAATTTAACGAGCTACAAACGAGACACGCGAAAACTAACATCACATATTAAATGCTTCATCGTGGAGGACATGCAGATGTTGAGTAGGTAATGTTTTAGTGATCTTACTAAAAAAACATATTAATAATTAAAAAAAAAAGTTATTTAAGCATTTCAGGAATGGGCCATAAAAGTGTTATTAACAAAGGTCATAGAAACTATGTTAGTAAATCGTAATATTTACACACAATTAAAATACGACAGTTTGGTGTCTTTGGCAAGGTGGACGCGTGTCCAGTGCTGCATAATGGCTATGTTCACGTCCAGTCTCGCCACGACACTATGGAGGAGGCTATTGGAGTTGCCACGCACACGGTGGCTCAGGAACGCCGTGCGTTTCCTTAAAATGGCTGCTATGCTGTCTACTCCAGCTTCTGCCAGCATCCCTGATGCACTGCAGTAACTGCTGTACTATAGTACATTACAGTGCTGTAGCCCACATTTAAAAAGAAAACACACAAATACCTTCCGTATTATTGCGCTATCCCTTTTTTCCGACGTGGTCCATCCCTATTCTCCTATAGCTGGCACAAATACCTTCGCTCTGTTTGTGAAGCCCGCTTTGATTGCGTGACCGAGACAAAAGCGTAAAATTAACTACGTTCCGTTCCGTAATCAGGGGCGCTTAGTGGACCCGAAGAAAGGTGGACCAATGCTAAATAGAATTAATTACAAGACGTCAAGATACACACAGTGGTATCTATTGTGTAGTTATAACAAGAGAATTTGCAATAAAAATGTAGAGTCTGATGTGTGAAAATAAATTTTGACCATGACATGATAGTGAGATACAAAAGCACGGCGAAAAGGCTTGTACTGTATTAATTAATAAATAGGTACAAATTCTGCAATTACATTCTAACCATTTGCACAATATTAATTCTATAACGTTCGTTCGTTTCAGCCAATTGACGTCCACTGCTGGACAAAGGCCTTCTCCAAGGCAGACACAACGATCGGTCTTGCGCTTAGCCAGCTTAACGATGATTGACATTTTTATATCAAAAACAGGAAAAACTTCTGAAATGTGGACTTATTAGGCGAGCCTATCTTTCATTATGTAAAATTCAAATACATATTTAAAGCAGTGTGCAAACTTAAGAAGGCAAACGTGGACAAATAAGGAAGATTACCGGCTGCCGCTGAATTACAAATGCCTCTCCTTTGTGCCCCTTTGCCTGGCCCAGCGAATGCCCACTTCAACGCTAAATCCTCAGCACAAACAAATTAGTTCCGACCCTTCATACGCAGCGCTCGGCTTTAAATATGAAACCTTTGTTCGTTCGCGAAATACACAATGTCATGTTTCGTGTAACCATTTTGTTATTTGGGGGTAGGTATAAGTCTAGTGGTCATTGCAAGAGCATGTCTGACACCTTAATCTGACGCTAGCTGTAAGTTGTTGCAACCTTGCACCAAGAACTTTGTTCAAAAACCATTAAAATCCTCACCCCATAAGGTACATGTATTAAAATTTTAAAGCGAAGCACCGAGTGCAAGGGCTAACGAATGCCATAACAACGTGGACAAATAAGCAAGATTAGCAGCCGCCGCTGAATTATAAATGTCGAGCCTTCGCTTTACTCCACCCTCCGCTTGGACAGGGCGAGTGACCAATTCCCTCTCAAATCCTTCATTTAAATAAATTACTTCACCGACTTCTAAAAGGTAGAGTGAATTTGAAGAAGATTTATGTCACAAAGTAGATATTTTAAGTGCTAGTTGATTTCGGCTAACTCTAAAATTCTAAGTTTTTAGCTAGGTAAATGATAGACTGTTTCCGAATACCATTTTTTTACTCTCCCGGTATAAATAGTTACATAGACTCGGAGGGATCAATACCAAACTCCCGTGGGCCCAGCAAATTATGAACATCGAAAACGTTTCCACATTACCGTGCCCTTGACTAAAATGTAAGCTAATATAAATAAGAGCTTGTGATACGTGCATTACCATAAGCGATGCATCTCGCGTGCCTGACACGCGTTAGTGAACCACACGAATGCCCATTAAAAAGGGATAAGTAACGATCGCCTTCAAACTTATCATGGGACTGCCATTGACAACCCTTGTGACTAAGATAAATGGAAAGTAGGCCGAGTAGGCCAGTGGGTTTTGAGAAATTAGAATCTGAGACCTGTAAGCTCTGTGATTGGTCTGAAATTCACTGAATCATATGCGTAAAGTGTTCACTAAATCATAAGCGTTAAGTGTATTTTCAGAATACGAGCTTGAGGCCTACAGAGATACAGACAGACACAGACCTTTACGTACACGTATCATATAGGTACATTTTAACGATGATGCATGTCTTACTATCGGCAATATTAATGCGCGACTTGGGGATCATCTTAGATAGTAAGCTGTCTTTCACATTTCACTTCGACAATATTGTATCTAAAAGTCTTAAGCTCCTAGGTTTTATTTGGCGAAACTGTAAATCGTTCAGGAATGCTGAACCTTTAAAAAGTACCTATTGTGCATTAGTGCGAAGCTCACTGGAATATTGTTCTAGTATCTGGAATCCTATGTACAAATGTCACATCGATCGATTGGAAAAAGTACAAAAAAAGTTCTTGTATTTCTTGTCAATACATCAGGGTAAAAAGTACAAATTACTGAGCTACCATGACAGGCTAAAATTTTTCAAATTTTCTTCTCTCAAGAATCGTCGTTGGGTCACTGATCAGGTTCTCCTGTACAAAATTATCAGAGACCGTATTGATTGTCCCCACCTTTTGAGTGAAATCAAGTTTAAAATACCTCGAAAAAGTGCGAGAATCTCGAACTATAAGCCCTTTTATGTCAAGCGGTATAGGACAAATCTGGGAGCACAAAATGTCGTTAATAGACTCTGCGTTGAATATAACAGGTTCTACGGGGCCACTGGTGCCACCGAAAGTGATCTCCTGCACTACTCCCAAACACAGTATAAAAGGAAACTATACTCCTTTGTGGCGTCTCAACTGTTTGTGTCAGATTGAGTTATGGTAACCATTTTTTTTTTTAGTAAACGAAACTTATTTTGCATTTGTAGTAAGTAAGTAAGTAAGTAGGTACCTACTTATAAGATAAGTCATGTTTAAATCAAAATTCTACTATTATTGAATGATTAAATGTTTTTTTTTTGTGTGCATGGAACGGTTCGGAACAAACTGCATTAAATCTATATTGCATGTTGTGTCAGCTGATAATTGTTGTTGCATTGTAACTTTGTTCATAACTGTTATTTTTAAGTGTACATGTTGTAATGTAACAATGTTGGTAGACCTAATAAATAAAATAAAATAAAATAAAATAAAATAAATAAAAAATATGTACTTGGCGATAGTTGCAACTTAAGTGGGTGCCAATAAAGAATCTAATGTTTTATGCTCAGATAGAGAACAAATTGACTCTAAGCTCAGTCTTTCAGCACAATTTTCCCAAATCTCAGAATACTGTTCTCCCCATGCCAAATGCAGTGAAGCCATGGCCCATGCCGTATGATACCGCTCCGCTCGTGCCGGTGACGTTTTCATTAGTTCGCCAAGTTGTAAAGCGCAATTTACTGGCTCGAGCGATGCGCCGCGCAACATGCGAAATGTCCATTTAGAGAGTTAATAAAAATGTTAAGAAACAGCTCAAATTACGTTGCAAACATTCCGTATAATTGAAAATTAATCTTTTTTCATTATTTAGATAAATAATAGCGTTCTGCAACAAACCGCCGTGATAGTTCAAAAGCTACTTCTAGGAGAAAAGTGCAAACATATTTCTCGAGGGATATGGGACGGCATCTTTCAGTGACAAATCGTACTGCACATTTTCTTAGCTTCTCAGCACTCGATCCTTGTTGATCGTATTTCAGCTCTATCCGTCTCTTTTGCTTATCTCGAGATGATGACATAAGAGACAGAGACAAATAAAGATGAAAACATGAAAATCGCGTTAACCAAATAGGCCCACAGGGATAGGATACCGTTATGATTGCATGTTGGGGCAAGTGCCTCGTACAAGCATACATTAGACACGAGCAAATGCTCTGTTCAACGTTACTTTGCTACAAAATAATTATATTGCAACTAAGTTCACGAACCCTTACAAAATCGCATTTCCCAGGACACTGGCACCATTCCAGTGCTCCAGCCACCGGTTCCAAACGTTCCGTTTTTCCAATCTCGCGCGGACCCCTAGCACGCACCGTTATTTTGTTTACAATAGTTTTGGAATGGCAATATCGTGCGAGCGCGCGGATCCGCCCGCATTCCGCCCTTATTACCCCCTTTGTCCTTGTGCCCTGCTTAGAATATTTGACTTTGGGATTTATTCTAATTCCAATTGTTATCTTTTACTTAACATGCAATTGGAATGGCAAATACAAATGAGGTCGAACGATTCCGACGACATTGCGGCATAGTGGGTAGGTCCAGTTGGGCTCTTGATAATATAGTGTTTGTTTGATTTCGAGGTGAAAATACTAAGCGTAGGAGTAATGACTCCGTTACGATGTACAGTACAGATTCATCATTATCGTTATGTTATCTTCATTAAGAACAGCGAATCATGTAAAGGTGGTTAAGTGTAGACATAAATAAAACTATATAGAAAAATATTTGATATCATCAGACCTCAAATTAGTACTGAATTACAAAACAATCAAGACTTGCTAGTCAGAACGTCCCAAAAGCTCAGACTCCACTCAAAAACAAAATAAAGCACACGATTTTCGCTGAAACAACTAACATTTCATTTCAGAAAACTCTTTGATATGATCAACGCTCAGTGCCTTCATCATTAATTACGACCTTATTATGAGCGGTCATGACATCGCTCGACTTTTAAACTTATTCACATCGCGATCCGTCTGGCATAACAACGAGGATGCGGTTAGCATGTCTAGCCAAGTCACTGTTTTTCTATTTTGGTAAAATTGGAGACATTATTAGCTTAGCGAGGGCAAGTCTGATTTCTAATACCCAAATTAGTCATGTCGGGGTTCCTTTCTTTACAGAACGTATTTAAATAAAACAGCCCTGAATTGGGTTCAAAGTCGTGCATCGGGGGGGGCAGGTGACTCATAGTAGACCCGGTAGGTTGATAATTATGTTGGAAAATTGGGTTGAGTCGCACCTGTAAATTGTAGAACTGAAAAGGAACAAAATAATAATATGGACAAAAAGATTCCAGGGCAGGGCAGATGGGCAAAATCACCAGCTAATGTAATAAGATACGCTCCATAAATCGAGTCATGGTTAGCATATTTGGCTAGAGATACTCGAATTTCATCTTCGTATCTTTCTAGCTAAACGCTCTGTAGCGACCATTAGCCATGCCCCGGCAACGCCCTCTAAAAATGTGTCAATGAAGGATTTTCATCAATCACACTTCATGTATCTTAGCGAGTCAGCTCCAGGCATTTGAACTGCTTAAGAATCACAAAAAAGACAAAAAATATTAAGTACTCTCAAACTTTGCGAATACAGTTTCTGAAGATATACCAGCTTTGATTGAGAAGGCAGTACGACGTACATATTGCGTTTTAACAAGACCCTTCGGGAATTCGTGCTTACAAGAACGAGAGAGTATAATAAAATATTAGACTGTTAAAAAGAAGTACATATTATGAAAAACATAAGGATCTAGGCTTTTATAAAATGTAATTAGCCAGAATATGCCTTTTGGGGAATAAATAATACTTAATAAACGTTGAGAAAAGCATTCTTTTAGATGGAAAGTAACCACAACTTTTCACTACCTGTCTGAAAAAGACCTAGAGCGCCATCTACAATAACTTTCTACATTCACTTTTTCAGGGGTTTTCACGAAAGCGCGCTACTGCTGCCCTCTGCCCAGGGCTGTGTTGGAGTTTTACCAAACCTGAATAGATGTCGCTGAATGGTTTTTCATGGAACGACGCCATCTTTCGGAAGTTGTTTGAAAGTAACTTTTACGGGGAGCTTGCAAAGCTTTTCGTTTGAACTAAAAGTTTACGATGCAAAAGCTTGCTATGTAAAAGTATCGGTATCGCCGTCGAAAAAGTTAGGAGAATATTTTATTACAGCTCTTATACAGTATTGTTTTTATTTTTTCGGTTTTATTTTAGATCTTATAACACGTTTATTAAAACAATTTTTAGTGTTGACTTTCATTAATATTAATGCGCCAAGAGATAGCAAAACAGAAAGCTGTTGGCCACACACAAACCATATTAATTGAGTCCCTATAGTTGGGTTACTTTGTTGGCAATAATAATACAACGTAAACATACTGGATATAAGTACAATATCATTCTTTGAAATGGTTTCATTTCTTGAAAAGCTATCAAAACAAGAAAACCTACACTTTCGTGACACTTTAAAGTCAAAGCAATATCGAAGTCGATGGTTATATACCGTCGCTGCCAAAAAACACCGGCTGTAGTATATCTTACGAACACACGAAGAAGGGCTCTCGACCCAGAAAAACGATTTCGATGAAATCTAGCTACAAAAAAGCTGAAACTTTGCGCCTTTGTAGCCTAGGACTTAGAGCTCCGAATTTTGGATTGGGGAACGGAATAACATTTGAGTTTTGGAATATAAAATATCGTCATAATATACTCGTAGGTCAACGAATAGAAACTGCCTTCAGATGCAAACTAATATAGTATCTGTTTTTATACTCACATAATTAAGAGGATATATCTAACCAACTCTTCGTCTTTATCACTTTACACCTCGGCAACTATTTCCATTGCATCTTCCGACCAGTGCAACTTCTGCTTACACGTAAATGCTGATTAGTCTCAGACCCAATGTAATGAGGAATCCCACGTCTTACCCACGACTTAGTTCAGAACATTGTTCGTTTACCCTTGGCAAGGTGTTACCTACAATCCAATGGATCTGCATTTCCCCCCGCACTACCATCAACGGAATTGCCACCTATTATAAATCTATTTGCCGCCTCTGATACCCAGTTCCAATCTGCAGCGCTTATTGGCTCGTGTCTTCACGAACACTCATCACTTTAATGGCTCCAATATACCTCCTCCGGCCAAATGATATATTCCCACACTCGCACGCACGCGACCGTCGCGGTGGATCATCGCATTCAGTCGGGAGCTCGTGCATCCAGCACACGCTTCTTGGCAGATTTTAAATTTGCATTTCGGGCTCCTTAACTTAGTATTCATTCCGAAACTGAGAATCGCGTTAACTTGTTGCGTCAGTGAAGACCGCTTCGGGCAGCCAGTGTCGTTGCTATGTCGTGGATCGACTTAAATGACCCCGGTAGCACTAAGCTTCAAAATGTAGTACATTATCAACTAAATAGTATGCTAAAAGTTTACACTTGCAATAATTATGGTCTAGTAAAATTCTAGATAAGTATCTAAACTCTCTTTTACTAGATCTAGTGTCCTTTCTGATTTCAGTAATGTATATCAAATGAATCAGGATAGTTCAGAATAATCGAAGTGTCCCGCATAGTTCTGATAACTTGCACCATCCGGCATGACTCTAGTAAATAAATTCATCAGAGTAAGTTGCAAGACAATGAGATTTATAACTCTTTCTCTCTAAGATCTCTTTTATTACTTCGTGTCTCTTCTTTATAATTATACCTCATCTCATCATTGAGCTTCGGTCACAACATGTACAATGAAGTCTCAGTGTTCTTCAGCTCCAGCTCATTGGTTTATTTTGGATTTAATGTTACATTCTTTCTTTACCTTAGTGGTTTCTGAAGATCTATTCCAATAAAGCTCCAGGTTTAGGACCTTACTTATTATGTTTCAGTTTTCATTCATGCCATGAACTACGGACTCTGGTCAGTCGCTTTAAAAAGAAAACATTGCTGTCGGGTACAATAGGCCCATTTGCAGATCTCCAACCGTTTTCGTGTCTCGAGTCATGATGATATCTACGCGAAGATTTTCTTACCACCATCAATGACCCGTCTAAATCCGAATAGACCCAGTTACTGTAAAACCGTACTAACCACAACTTAATTATCATCAACAATCGGGTTTTCAATCCGCTTGCATATTCTATGTAGTTTTTTTTATCCATGTGTGTTAAGTTCTTCTTAAAATCTAGCATAGAGTCGCATGTAGCACTATTCTGCACCTATGTCGCTTGATCTACACACTTGCACCACCGCCGGCTTTTGTCGGCGGTGACATGACCGGCGGCATTCGCGGCCATGGCTCTGACGAGCGCGGTCGCGAACGCCGCCGCCGCCGTCGCCGCCGCCGGCGCAGGCAAAAAGGCCGCGCAGGTCCAGTTGCAGGCCGAGCTGAACACGGACGAGGAGTGGAACAAGTTCATGCAAAGAGATGGACTCCTCGGTGAGTTTGGTGCTCGAGACCAGGACAAAAATCTGTCTTTGTAGGAACAAAAGTTCAAAAACTCCTAATTTTGGTAGTCTTATCGGTCTAGTCCGTAAATAACAATAAACAGAATAATTTTCCGGTTCTTCTTTCTATAGTGTCCCTGTTAAACCTGGTGTCACACTTTATTACCAGCTACAGGCTTCTGACAGGACACGATTATACTTGGGTTTAAGTGCCCTCCGAAGCATAAAATTATTAGAAGTGCCTTTTCTGTAAAGTCCTTGTTGTCATATTGGTGAATATTAGACTTTTAATTGGTTTAAACGTGAGGCTAAAACTAAGTTCAATTGGTAAGTTGAAGAACGAGTATAGCACTCAAGTTGCAACCTTGTTTGATATTTGTTTAAAATACCAATTATTTTAGAAGATGGACTATAAAAGTGGAGTAATTAGGAGTTTACGTAAATTGGTGACTGAGGGCAAAGTATGACCAAGGTTAAAAGTTAACTTTAACGTATACGTGTATGACACGATGTGTTAATCATCTCCTATTTTTGATCTCTCTAATGGTTCCCCAGTGGTGGACGTGTATACGGAATGGTGCGGGCCGTGCATCGGCATGGTGGGCAACCTCAAGAAGATCAAGGTGGAGCTGGGCGGCGACAACCTGCACCTTGCCGTGGTAACGTCATCACAACTACCTTCCAAGTCCTTTGGCTTATTACAAACACTGCATGGCTTACGTATGAGATAGAGTATGTATCTTTAAAACTACATAGCTGCTGTGAAACCTTCTTATTTTGATCGTGGCTTTGCTTAGTATGAAGAATGATTGAATGGTGATACTGTTCAGTTCAGACTGATTTATCAGTAGTTCAGACAACGTATACAAATGATCTTTTCTGAAGAAATGTGGACCACTTCTAAGGATCAGTAAAACAGTTTTAGGCAGTTCAATTTATAGATTTCTGTTTCCTTTCCTTCACCTACCTGAACTCTGAAAAATAACCTTCTTTGACCGTACAAGCCATTTCAAATTCGGCCAAAGCTTACCGTGAGTGGGTGGTAAACGATTTTACGAGCTTTCAGCCTATTGCTTTGATAAGATTCCAATTTTTCGTAATCTACCGAACATAGAAAAGGAATAATGACTAATAAACTTTCTCAACTTTCTAACAATAGTAGATACTAAGTTGCTTGAGCAAAAAATGTGAAGGTTTTTAAACACCTATTGCTGATATCTTTATACGAGTGTATGTTTTGTATAAAATTATTTGAATTTGATGCACAATACCACGAAAGCCGAAAAATAAACATAAAATACTGCAAACAGAAATAATATGGTTCATAAATACCTCTTTAAGATGGCAGTTTGTCCGGCTCCTTGGTTATCACCTTCTACCAGTAGCGATTTGAACTTGCACGAGGGAATCTACAATTAAAATATACAAATTAATATCTATATAGGGCTGACCTGGTTTGGCGACGAGATTAGATGATAAACAAGCCAAAACTCTGGGAATCGAACCCAGAACCTGTAAGTCAAATGTGTAACTTTAAATGTATTTTTTGTACAGGCGAAATCAGATACCATCGAATGCTTGAAGAGATTTCGGAAACGCAGCGAGCCTACCTGGATGTTCATAGCGGTAATTGCTCTTTAACACAAATGCATGTAAAATGAAATGTAACGTAGAAAACAATACCATCACCATTCTATATTACCAATACATATAGTAAAATATCCTACATACTTTTTACAGTCAAATACTTATTCCCATGCCCTCTACAGAACCATTTATCATGACACCACCTCCTACTACAAACTTTTGAACAGCTGTGTCAAGTCACACACTAGCTTATTCCGCTCAATATTCAACCCTATCGGCTTACCTTAAAGTTGATTGTGTCTTGTAGTAAACCAAGGCTTTTATGCACAGTAAGGTGGTCACATGTAGAACGAATGTGGTGGATTGGCACGGCGGGGGCCGTATCGACCAAACGGCACTTTCAGCAAAAATACACATGTTAGATACGTCGGATATCGTTTGCATCAACTACTCTGGGGACACGCGAGTGTCGAGAAAGTTTACCTTCAAATACTAACTGCAAAAAGTTTACAAGTATCCCTTATGGCACCGATCTAGATATTCAGAGACGTGCAAAATACAAACATTACTTATATGCAAAACAAATGTTAGCAAATACGAATGTTTTTTTTTACACAAGGACTAGGCTGCACATATTTTGATGAAACTTTAGTTATACAGCGTTTAGTACGACATCACACCATTTACGCTATAAATTACATAGGTATTCTTAGAACTTCACGCGAGCGAACGTCAGCTCTAGTATAATAAACATAATAGAATCCTAATAGTGAGAAAGTAAATTGTGGATATTATAGCCGAAATCGAAATCCATGCCTGATATCTATGATCATTCTATCACAGGCCGGTCAGCTGCTGAACGTGGTGTTCGGAGCAGACGCCCCTCGCCTCACGAGGACCATAGAGCAGGAGCTCCAGAATGAGGAGAAGGCCAAGAAGGGAGAGATACAGAGACCGCAGAGAGCTCCCCATGAGCTCACGCCACCAGAACAAGTAAAAATAACTATAAATTTTACAGTAAAATAAACATCTCAATAGAATAGAAATCATTTATTTGCGTCAGAGACACGGCGCTAATGCTTTTAGTGATGACGAATTAAATGTACTCTAAACTCTAAAAGAAATCCCACCAAAAACATTCTGTAAAAAACTAGCCAAGTCTCGATGGAGCTGCTTGTTTATCTCTAAAAAGTAATGAAATCTAGACAAAGTCGTGCCAAGTCTATGGTTCCTTACTGCGATTTCTTTATTATTATAGTTAATGTTGTGTGACTTGGCCGTTGAACAATCTTTATTAAGATAATCATACAATAAGTATTATTGAAATACGCAGCTTTATTAAGCCTACAATTGACTGGTTATTAAATCAACGTTTTCCAAGTGGCAATTTTCCATCGCCAATGGGTAGCGGTTCTGGCGACAGATTGGTGCAATTGTGTCATGGATTACCTGATTTTGTACCCTTCAACGGCCAAGTCACACAACATTAACTATAATAATAAAGAAATCGCAGTAAGGAACCATAGACTTGGCACGACTTTGTCTAGATTTCATTACTTTTTAGAGATAAACAAGCAGCTCCATCGAGACTTGGCTAGTTTTTTACAGAATGTTTTTGGTGGGATTTC